>NC_069720.1:9383034-9983034 GCF_027358585.1 Pangasianodon hypophthalmus
TCCTGGCCTCATACACCTTTTATAATGCTCTTTTTCTCATTCTCTCTCTACATAACTCTGTGCCTACTGTAATTATTACAGTATACTATACTGACAATACTGTAATTATTATAAAATGTATTAATTATATAAAATACAGCTTGCCTACCCTTTATCAGTACTAGTAGACTGTGATTATCTTAATCTCAGTGCAGTCACTCTGCTAATTCTCATTCATTTAAAAAAATACCACCATTCCCAAACATAAAGTTCTAGACTAAAGTAATATAATATAATGTGTATAAAATGGAAAGCTTTGTAACTAGATGCAGTTGTGCTCAATCTCAGGCACAAAGTCTTTCCTTTTTAACCGCATAAACTTTAGGAACTTTACGTTACATTACTTGAGTACACTTGAGTATAACTTGAGTAAACAAAGCTTTAAAGCTAAAAACCTATATTTTAAGTTTTAAAAATCACTGCACTATTTGCAAATACTGCCACAGAGGCTATGACCAAATAACAGCAAAGCCAGTTCAGTTACTTGCTCATTTGATGGTCATTTGTTGGGCTTTCCTTTCATGATGATGATGATGAGCCTAAGAGAGGCAGGCAAGAAGTCACTTTAGTTTCTGGGGTTGGAGTAAAAGTGGAGCTTAGTCTGATTTGTAGCCTTGACATCACCTCTAAATATAGTTCTGCCTAACCTGAATTGGCCAGACGGAAATGGCTGAAAAAAAGAAATTCAGAAATGTATTAATTGGGGGAAACAACAACAACAACAACAAAAAGCCCACCAACTTACTTTCTTTTGCAGCTGGTGGTAAATTCACCACAGCGTTATGAAAATGAGGTGATGAGAGCTTTAGTGCAATATTCTGATAATGTCAGAAATAATAATAAAACCTTGTTATTCAATTGTTTTAAGGGGAGATTTAAAATACAAGACTGGTGTGTATATCATGTATAAATGTACAAACATCCTCCTAGATGTCACAGCCACCTGTTCACCACACAACTGTACTGTATCCTACCCGCATCCTTTAGTTTCTGTATGTGATGTTTCCTTCACCATCTTACTGATTGGTTGATTTTATGACACCTGATTGACATTCTGACAGCACATTTTTATCCATCAGCGTAAACCAAGTCAATTATATGACACGTTTTTTTTAAAGTTGAGTAGTTAAATCAGCAGTCTTTTTTCCTATTTTCATCTTTTTTCTTTCTTTTTGTAGGTGACTACACTGACTTCTACTCATCCAGAGACCATGCCACTAATGTCGGGATCATGTTCCGGGGCAAAGAGAACGCACTGATGCCAAACTGGTGTGTAACATGCTGGTATCCACCAGCAAACATTAGACGCATGCACTACTCAACTTTATATAATTATTTAGACCTTTAAAAAACAGCAAAACAGCAAATGGGAAAAAAAACCTCAATAGACAAAAGAATATGTCATAGAGGTGTACAACCTGGATCTACTATTTCTCATTTGTTCCATTATGAAAGCAGATGATGGTTAAAAACATGCCCACAGTTTCAAGTGACTGAACTGATGGTTTTTGGTGGGCTTTTCTTTTAGCAGTGTCATCGATTATGTTCTTTAATTTGAAATCCTGCACATTCATGCACTCAGTACAGCGCATTACATCTGGGCCCTACTCACATTGCCTTTCCAAATCCTTAATACTCTTTAAACACTCATTAACCTGGTGGCCCTGTTATGTCCAGTAGTACTGTCTACACCTGCTTAACATCCAGCACTATGAGAGCAATGTAATACAAGAATGGCTACTAAGCAACAAGTCATTAACATAGACGCAAACAAAGGCATTTGTACCCACTGCAATATTTTGGCACTGCTTCTTGAGTTTAAAGCTTTAACAATCACAGCTCTATATGGAAATACTGCCACCAAATAACAGCAAAGCCGGTTAAGTTACTTGCTCATCTGATGGTTTTTGATGGGCTTTTCTTTCAGCAGTGTCATCGATTATGTTCTTTAATTTGAAATCCCGCACATTAATGCACTCAGTACAGTGAATCATGAACTCTTAAATGGCTACTGCCACCATTTAACAGAGCAGTTGACATAATGTGGTTGAAATATTTAATGACAATGACTGAATCGAGTTTTATATCAAACAATAAATCAGTTGTTATCAGGATGTTTACAAAAAAGCCATGGTTGTTTTTGGATGCAGCACGTAAGATTATATAAAAAAAAAAAATTAATATTCAATATGAAGTATGTATACATATTAAATATTATTCACGTGAACATAAGAAATAGTTTTTTTACATATGAAATGAGCATGTTGTAGTATGCATGCAGCCAACTTCTAATCATGTTTGCTATTTATTCATTAAACCAGGGTTTATCAGTATTTTGCAGCCAAGGACTCCTTTAACTGTAAAATGAATTTCAGTACAGATTAATTTTTTTAAACCTAGTCCACTTATTCCCATATTATTATTCAAATGTGCAGAATTATTCTGGCTAATTATTGGAGCCATAAAACTTTTTGTTCCTGATCTTTCCATTGCCACAACACATTAAGTCCAAGTTCAGATTATTTATAGGGTGACATATCTTGACATATATATATATATATATATATATATATATATATATATATATATATATATATTTGGTTTTTTTTTTTTCTTTTTTTTGAGTTATTGATTAAACACATTCAATTCAAGTTACTAGTCAAAAAGATAACAATATTAAGAACTCATTAATAACTATAATCACTTAGATAATGGTGGGTTTTAACTTCCATCACACAACTCACCATTATCACCACCACCAGCTGAAGACCCACCCAGTGTTGCCAATCCATTTAATCTTTCCTGAGACATGCTGCTCCTCAGATAGTTCTTAATAAGCATGATGCTGCTGGCTTTTGCACTGTTAGACATGAATAACTTCCAAAAGCAATGTAATTAGCCTGATCATTAGCAACTTCTAAATCATCTGATGAAATCAAATGCATCCTATTGGATATATAACATTTCCCAGACCGCCCAGATCTCCATAGATGACCTTTCAAACACCACAACAGTAGCACAAAATAGTGCAATATTTCATGAGGTGAATGTAACACTGATGCATTAGATATAATAGATGGTTCCATGTGCCATGGGGAGCCCAAGAGGACTCCCAAGGGGACACTGTGGAACAGAAGTTCTTCAACAGAATGAACTTGTTAATTTAAAATCTCTTCTGCTGCTCCTGCTTATGCCTGTTCATTATAGACATGCTCTACACGCCGAGGCAAAGTGACAGTTTATGTTTAGATACATGCATCATTTCTTTTATTCCAAATCACCAGAGTTTGCACCTGTTCAGGCTTCCAAGCATTAGACATGTATGTATGAATACTGTCTGTGCTACATTAGAGCTTTCACTGTGTGCAATTAACAAACTCTTTTCATGTGACTTAGGCAAACAGTGAAACTGTCAAATGATGCTACTGTTTTTAAATTTTTTTAAATGACCAACTGGTTTTAAAACTGCCAGGAAACAGAACAGAACATGCTTGTGCACACACAGACACACACAAATATATATATATATATATATATATATATATATATATATATATATATATATATATATATATATACTTTAATAGGAAGACCTGCTCATTTATGCAGTTATCCAATCAGCCAATCATGTGGCAGCAGCACAATGCGTAAAATCATGTAGATACAGGTTAAAAGAGCTTCAGGTCATGTTCACATCAAACATCAGAATGGGGGAAAAGTGTGATCTCTGTGACTTTGATTGTGGCATGGGCTAGTGTGAGTATTTCATAAACTGCTGATCTCCTGGGATTTTCACACACAACAGCCTCTAGAGTTTACACACAGAATGGTGCGAAATCAAAAAGCATTGAGAGAGCGACAGTTCTGTGGGTGGAAACACCTTGTTGATAAGAGAGGTCAGAAGAAAATGGCCAGATTGGCGTGAGATGCCAAGAATGATTAGTAACTCAAATAATCACTCTTTACAACCACAGTGAGCAGAAAAGCATCTCAGCATGCACAAAACATCAAACCTTGAGATGGGTGGGCTACAACAGCAAAAGACCACATCAAGTTAAACTCCTGTCAGCCAAGAACAGGAATGTGAGGCTATCATGGGCACAGACTCACCCAAAATGGACAGTTGAAGATTAGAAAACAATCACTGTGTCTTTTTCCACTCTTCAGCTGTCACTTTGCTTTGTGCTCCCTTCGCTTATGTTGTTAAGGATGGAATTGAAAGTGGTACTGCAGCCAGCCTCTAGATGGGGTCAGAGACATATTAAGCTTTCAACTGCTGTAATGTTGTCCATCACACACAAGTCACTGACAGGACTAAAAGGATACAAGAATAATAAATATAGAAAAGTAATAAATTAAAACAGTAAAAATATTAAATATGTGAAATCATATAAATAATTTCTAATTTACGTATAGGGTAGTATCTAAATTATTTTTTAATGTTTTTAGCCTGGATTTAAAAATTTTCAGTGTCTGAATTTTAATTGGTAGATTGTTTTATCATTTTGTTACAGACACCCTAAACTGTAAGTTTTTTTTTTTTTTTTTTTTTTTTTTTTTTTTTTTTATAAAAAAGTGTTATATCATTATTTTTGACTTAATAAGTTGTTATTTCAAGATATTATATCGTTATTTTGATTTAAAATCTTGGTATTTCAAAACAGTGAGTTATTTTTTTTATCATATCTTTTTATTTTAACTTACTAACACATGAAGTCATTTCGAGTTATTATCTCGTTATTTCAAGATGTTATTTTGTTTCTTATCATTTCGACTTAACTCATAATTTCTAGTTAATATCTTATTTTGATTTATTATCTAATTATTGATATAGATTATCTCATTATTTCGACTTAACATTTAACACCCCACATCTATCACCATGACTAATGTATTGAATATTAGCTTATAGTAATAGTAAACAGTTGTTATTCCATACAGTGAAATCCATACTGCCAAACTGCACAGAGTGTAGGGTTTTTTTCTCCATCATCCTGTCGTTTTAAGTGTTAGGAATAAAAGCCTTGACCATATCTGAACACATTTAAGTGAATTACTAATCATTAGACATATATGTATTTATCACAAATTCCCCCTTTCTGCATGTAGCATGCTCCTGTTTTGAGTTCCTGTCTTTTCTTTTGTTTTTCATATTGCCATGTGTTCTTTGCTTTCATTCCCTCCTTGTATCTGCCCCTGTCACTGTTTTATCTCCCTGTTGTGTCATGATTGTGCCAACCTGTTCTCTGTGTAGTTCATGAATAGTTTGTCTAGTTATACTCTTCAGTGTCCCTGTTTCATTGTAAAGACTCGTCGTTGTATACGAGCATTTCTAAGCCTTTGTTTCCAGTGGTTCCTGCTTCCTCTGTTTCCTAATTACTTCCTGGTTTTGACCCTTACTCTACTTTGCCGCTCTGATCATGGATTACTCTGGTTTGTTGTTGTCTGCATGTGTTTTGACCCCTGCTATGGACTTGGACAATGATTTATGGATTGCTTTTTATAAACAGAATGCTGATCTTACACACACATGTACTGTCTCTCATCACCACATGTTACAGTAGCAACTGAATTCCACTGAAGCAAAGTCTGGCTTACTTACTATCTGAGTAAAAGCATGCAGAATAATAATTAATGTTGCTATTATCAAGTTTAAATAATTAAATATTAAGTCAAAATAATGACCTTCTTTTATTTTCACAATTTGAAATTTAGGGCTTCTGTGTTTTGGGAAAATGTCTAACTTTACTTGAGAGCTGTTTCCACCTCACTTAAAAAATTCATCCTTGTGGCTTTGAGTGTGTGTGTGTGTGTGTGTGTGTGCGCGAAGGTGTTTGCATATTTTCCCTGCTGTGACAAAATGTCACCCTGCTGTGAATCATACCCAGGAAAAGTGCTACACTTTTTGGTGTTATTTACATGCCCCAGAGCCCTTTCGCAGTCATTTGATGTAGACAGAGCAAAATTATGGAGTGATGCAGGAACAAAGGTTACTGAAGTAATTTTGGTCTCTCTTGAGTCTCACCACCCGCTGTGGCACCCTCAGGGGCCAGTAAACCTGCCACGGTGTTTTCAGAAAAGTGCAGCATTTCATTAGGAAGGAAAAAGGCAAAGTGTTTCTCAGTATATCATTAGCTATTTGTTCTGTAGCTATTTGTTCTTTTTGTGTACTTGCTTTTGCACTGTCCAAGTTCAGTCAAGTACCACAAGTGTTCTTGATACTCCAGCATAGCAGTGACAGATGGGACAAGTCCATGCTATGTTTTCAGTTCTAATTTTAACTGCATGGTGCTTTATACCAGAAATTACATAATACAATCATCAAACATTTGCACAATTATTACTAGCAATGCCTGACATTTATTCTTATATTCTTATTCTATATTAAGTTAGCTCGCTATAAAGAGGTAGCAATAACCTGCTATGGAAGATTTAGCTAGCTAACCAAGTTA
This sequence comes from Pangasianodon hypophthalmus, assembly GCF_027358585.1. Taxonomy (NCBI): domain Eukaryota; kingdom Metazoa; phylum Chordata; class Actinopteri; order Siluriformes; family Pangasiidae; genus Pangasianodon; species Pangasianodon hypophthalmus. The sequence goes on from NC_069720.1 coordinate 9,389,526, forward strand.
GCACTGACTTATCAGTGTTCATGGTTCATGTCGCTCATCTAGAGCTTAAAGCAAGTGCAGATAATATCTCATAATCTTACTTTCTGTTCTTGAGTCCTTGTGATTTTTTTTTCTTACAAGGTAACTAGCAATCATCTGCAAATCACTGATTATACCTGTAATCATTTTTGTCTTCTAATAATCTCCGGACATCCAGTCATACTGCACTCTTCCCTTCATTGTAGATAGTGTTTTTACAAAATCTGACAAACCCCTAGAGCCTTAGGCAAAACCTGGTCTCTGTGAGACTGGCATAATCTTTGCTCCTTGCTAACTTTAAGAGAAAGATGTCAACAGGTGGAGGGAGAAAGGTTATTGGAGTGCATGGCCCTGTTCCTTGAACTCTTAAATGGACAGATGATGAATGTGTGGCTTAAAATAGCAGGATGGATGGATGGATGGAGTGATGCTGTTTCTGCTCCTCAGGCTGAGGCTGCCGGTTGGCTATCATGGCCGAGCTTCATCTGTGGTCATTTCAGGAACGCCAATCAGAAGACCTCAAGGCCAAATGAGACCAGACCCAGGTAATCACACACACACACACACACACACACACACGACGTGCTTCCCAGTATATATATCTTTCACTATTTTAATCATGATATTCATAGAATTTGGTAATACTATGAAATTGAAGAAAGGTTGTAGTCTTCTCCAGAGACCTGAGTGATCTTTTATCATGAACATAAAGAGAATCACAAAGTGTATCACAACATAAGTAATTGCAATAAAGCATTTCATCCAGATCGTACAGGCCTAAAACACACTCATTCACTTTGAAATATTAGGGGTGTTTTTCAGGTTCCTGAATTAATTTTATTAATATTCATCACAAACCGTTGTCTTGGAGTTTATCTTTTGGCAAAGGAACCCATGCAGTAATGATATTTTAATGTAATACTTTGTCACAGTCAGGGATGTAGTAGTATATGCTGAAACCTACGATGTACAAAATGAAACCTGTTTCTTCATCATTTTTAAAGTGAGCAGAGCAAAAGTCAGCAGAGTTTAGCTTAGCTAACAAATTGAACACAAATGACGAGTGAAGCAGTATTGTGATTACCTATATATTAATTTTTTTTCTTTCTTTATCCTACAACAATAATTTACCAAAATGGTCGGTTAAATAAATGAGGAAAAGCTATTTCACATATATAAAAAGGTACATAAACAGCATTTGCATGTGTTTGCCAGTTGTTTTGGTTAGTTGTTATCCAGTCACTTGATAGAGTGGCTCTTAAACAGCTTTATATTTGAAATGTATTATGAAGATTTAATTGCCAATCATCTGGATAAAATGAGGTGCTAATGTATAAAGGTGATTCGTATCGGATTTTAGCTTCTCCGATGCAGCACGGTCGAGCAGCAGCAACATCATTAGGCTTTAATTGCAATTATCTCAGTATTGTTACTCTGCAGCCCTGAGACATTGACTCATCGCAAAAGTCAAAAGGAAATTTCCTCCAATCACTTCCATCAAGGAGGTTTCTGAGGGCATTTCACTCATTACATATCATAATACTTGCCTTTGATCAACTTTGTTATGCGGTCCATTGTGCTGACCATTAGAGGAGTCCGGAGTTCCAGAGATGAACGTTAATGTAAGCTAACATAAATAACAAAAATGTTGTTTTTCCACTCTCTTTCTATTTTTCTTGTCTGTTTTTCAGCCAAGCCTCCCGTGTTCGGGCCATCAAAGCAGCTGGACATTGAGCTGGAAATGGTGAGAGTGCTTTTACATCAGCTGTTGAGAGTTTGACTTGGATACTTAGTGAAAATTACTTGTCTGATTGGCTGTAAGAATGATACTCTTACACTGGGACACATCTATTGTTGGTCTTTTTTTACCTTTACAACTGTTACAAGTAAAAAGGCTAAGCATCAATGCTTTTTAATGCAGCAATAATCAGGATTGTTTTGCTGATACTTAATTTATATTAATATAAATCAAGATTAATATTATACCATTCTAAAATTAACCTCCGCTTTGTTCACTGAACATTGTACATTCTTCTTTTGTAACTTCTTAACCTTGTTGCTTCTTCAATCCTTCTTTTCTTCTGTGTATCCATCCACCTCTCCCTCCCTCCCTTTTTGACTTTTTCCCCTCCTAATTTCCTTCCTTCTTTGTTTCCTGCTGTCTATTCATCTCTCTATATCCCTCCCTTTTCTTTCTTCCTTCTTGTCTTCCTGTCTTCTGTCTATCTTCATCCTTCCTCTCATTGGCTGTAAGAATGATACTCTTACGCTGGGACGTGCTTTTTAATGCACGTGCTTTTTAATACTCTTACGCATCAGTGCTTTTTAATACAACAATAATAGGGATTGTTTTGCTGATACTTAATTTTAATGGAAGCTTAAAAGGCTTCCTACTATAAAAATCAATTGTTTATGATAAATAACATAAACAGTAAACATATATATAACATAAACATAAACATAAACATAACAGTTACAACCTTTATGTACTAGAATATGAAACACTTTATTTTAATGAAAGGAGTAGGTATTTAGAGACATTATTATTATTATTATTATTATTATTATTATTAAATATTTGCACAAAACTTTACTAAAAGTTGATAAATAAGCCCCAGTGATTGTGCTTAGTTTTTGCTTTGCTAAGTTTATATCATTCAGTTTAGAGGAAGCAAAATGAAACCTAATTGACAGCACACCGCATTTTGTAATGCTTGGCATGGTGTTTAAGTAATATGACCTGGCATGCAGTTATAGGGAAATAATCAACCCCGTAGTTGATTATTTTCCAGTAACCACACACCCTAATTTTATAGCACAGCACTTTTCTAAATTAAAAAAAAAAAAAATTATGTATAAAAGAATGTCATACTTTTCCTTCATTGATAGTCACATTTAATTTTGTGGAACATCTGCGGGTTGTCAAGTTGTCACTTTCGTTATAACAGCTATAAACAGTCACTCCGTCACCAGCAACTCTTTTCTCTATGTCTTAAAGCTCTTAAAGCTAATAAGTTGAAAAATGCAGCTCGTCAAATAACTGAGAAACCACAAAGAGCAAAACCTTCTGTGCTAATGACGTTCCCTGCGGCGGAAAATCTAAAGGGTCAGCTTTAAAACAAAACCCTGATACTCACTGAAGCCTTCTTTCATAAATATTAAATAAACCTATCCTTACAGAAAGCTTCACCAGAGCAATCAGTATACACTTCTCATTGTTGTTTATTGTAAGGCTTACATTATGTGAGGATTCGTGATACATGAATTCCTCATGAATGAATTGTTACTACAGAAACCATAACATGTTAGAACAACCGCGTTAATATACCTGTGATCTGGCTTGCAGCCAGGTGAACTATAAGAGCCTTTCTGTTCACAAAATTACTCAACACCTTCAGACCAATCATATTCAAGAATAGTATAAAAGGGAGCTAATATACAGTTAAATAACAGACTTGTCTCCACTTTGTTTTGTGTTTTAATATATGAGGCTGCTCCGTTGGTAATTTTCTCACACTAGCATATTTTGTGCAATGTATTTAAACATAACTGTACACAAGATACTGACATCACACTTTGTATTGTAGTCACGGGGCACTATATGTGTGTGTGTGTGTGTGTGTGTTTTGTAGGCTTTCTTTGTGGGTCCAGGGAACAGGCAGGGAGAGCCGATTCCCATAGAGAAAGCACATGAACACATCTTCGGTATGGTGCTGATGAACGACTGGAGTGGTGAGTGGCATTTCCCTCCTCTTCCTTTCCATGAAGTCATGGCCAGGTTATTACGTCCACCTACACTGTAGCTACCCACCAAATCATCCTAGAAATATCTGCTCAGACTTGGTCCTGAAGTCTCTTTCCATTGAATTGTAACATTGGATTAGTAACAGATAGGCTACAGTCATTGTATACATACACAGTGTGACAAACATTGCAACTTTACCTGGTTAAATGACCAATAAGTGTAAAAACAAAGGGTAGCAAACACCTTGTGTATTAGAGCGGTCAGAGGAGAATGGTCAGACTGGTTCAAGCTGACAGGAAGGCTACGATAACTCAAGTAACCACTCTTTACAACCGTGGTGAGCAGAAACGCAGGAGTGGAAGCTGATGTGGTGTACAGGTGTTCCTATTAAAGTGGCCGGTAAGTGTATACATTGTGTAAACATAAATGTCGTGTGCGTTTATTCACACCAGAGTAGTATTTTGTTTTTGCCTTCATCAATCCTCTTGTCTTTAAGGTGAACCACACAGAAGGGGAAACTGAATGTCGCTTCATGTTGGCGTCTGAAATATAGACACAACCTCCTTCTCTTATAAAAGTTTAGAGAAGCTGTCTGAGATGGCACTGACATGGGCTTGATTTAGCGGTGTTTCCCGGTCATGGCAAAATGGCCATCTAGAGTAAACACTGCTATCAATTTCCTTTATTATTCTGTCACACTGCTAGTCTCTGAGTCGACGATAGTACCTTCCACAGCATGCTGCGACCCAAACTGATTTTTACGAGACCTACACCAGGCTCTGTGGAGCATCACATTCCTGATTGCTTGGCTTCTTTCCATGTTCAGTTCGAACATTCACACAATGTTAGTAGATGTATGGGTGCTGTAATTTTTTTAAATCTTATTTTGGAGGTTACTTACAGTCTTGCTCCGTTAGTCTCCTCGCACTGCACATTGTAGCATATTTCCTGCTTTTACACACTCATTCTATAACACGTTCATTCTAGGATAAGGCCAACATTAGATACTAGTGGCCTAAGAATTTTCTAGGAATTTCATCAGTACTAACTTCTTGTTTGGCCTCATTTAAGTGTTATAGCACATCCAGTGTTTAGTGACCACAAGACTGTCAGGTTTGAGTGTTAGAAGTTTTCTGATGTGGGAAAGTCTTCAAGAGGAAGGGCTTTGCAGTTTCTCAGTGACATGACAAACTTCATTTTTTTTGTCTTATTAACTTCAAGAGAGAAAAACGAGACTGGTGAGGGAGTGACTCTTGATAGCTAGCGATAATAGGAATGAACTTGTTTCATGAACGCTGTAGAACATTCAATGTAACTATAAATGAATAAAAAGTATGACTTCTTGTTGTTTAATAAATAAAGAATTGTTAGCAATGGCGAATTGTGCTGGTATAAGAGGAATAAAACACTTTGAGAAATGCTGGTGTAGGAAAATAATCGCCATCACCCCTTAATCCGGGAATAACAAGGATTTACGTTATACAATTAACCAAGGCAGAGAAGTGTATCTCTCTTTTTTCATAAATGTAATTCAGGATTGTACTTCCTCCACTTTGTTCACTGAGTTGTACATTCTTCTTCTTTTTTACTTCCTTACTTTCTTGCTTCTTCAATCCTTCTTTTCTTCTGTTTACCCATCCACCTCTCCCTCCCTCCCTCCCTTTTTGACTTTTTCCCTCCTAATTTCCTTCCTTCTTTGTTTCCTGCTGTCCATTCATCTCTCTGTATCCCTCACTTTCTTTCTTCCTTCGTGTCTTCCATCCTTCTGTCTAACTATCTTCATGCTTCCACTATTCATCCATCCCTCTATTGTTGCCTTGCGGTTTTCCTTTTTCATGTTTCTTTCCCTTCTTTCGTAATACTGCCAGTCATTTGTCCATCCATCCATATCTCCCTTTCCCTGCCCCTCCCTCTTTCTGCTTTCTTAATTCTTTCTATCCAGCTGTCTGTCTTCCCCACTCACACTCATTCCCTTTCTTTCAATCCTTCCTTCCTTGCTGCTTTACACCCTACCAATCAGCCATTCATCTCTTCATCACCCTTCCCCCTTTCTTATTTATTTTCCACTTGTATTTCCTTCCTTCCGTCTATCCATCTGTTCACTCCCTCCCTCACTGTCTCCATGCTCCCTTACTTAATTTCTTCTTAAGGCTCTTTCATTCTTAACTTTCTTCCTTGCTTCTACCATTCTGTCCATTCACACATCTCTCCCTCCTATGCTCCTTCTTCTTCCTTCTGTCCTTATGTCCATCTGCCTCTCCATATCTCTTCCCTTTCGTTCTCTTTTTCCTGTCTTCCATCCAAGTTGGTCTTCCAACATTCTTTTCCTACTCCTTTTTTCTTTCCCCTAGTCCATTTTTTTCCCTGCCTTCCTTCCATCCTTTTGTCCATTCATCTATCCGTCTGTCTCCTTTCTTTCACCCCTCCATTTCCTTCATACTTCTTTCCTTGCCTTCTTACTGCCTTCCGTTTGATTTCCTCCTTATCCTTTCATGTATAACTCCCTAATTTCCTCCTAGTGGATCACATGTAGACTGACTGACTGTCTGTCCCTCTCTCTCTCTCTCTCTCTCTCTCTCTCTCCACAGCAAGGGATATCCAGGCATGGGAGTATGTGCCATTAGGTCCGTTTCTGGGGAAAAATTTCGGGACCACCATCTCGCCCTGGGTCGTTCCTATGGAAGCGCTGATGCCGTTTGTGGAGCCTAACACAGTGCAGGTACGTGGGATTGAGCTGAATGTGTTTAGTCATACGCTGCTTGTGTTCATATTTTTGTGTTCATCCACTTCCAACAGACAGCTGACATGATCAGTGGGAAAGTATTTTAAACGTGTTGGGATGTGACTGGTTTAATGAGTATGTCATGATGCCTGGTTCAGGGGCAATGAGATGAGATTTTTCTTAATGTCACAATATTATTTTTTTCTTTTCGGTCCTTTTAGTAGTTTTGGCAGTATATATAATTTTCATATGGTAGGACAGACTCAGTTCCTCAGCATTATGGCTCAAAGAATTCTGTTTATAATAATGTTTAATGATTTCAAGACAGTTAAAGTTATACCACTACAGTATTTTTTGCCTTCGCTAACAGGTTTACAGCAGGTATATATGAACACTCACTGAAACACACCTCTGTTTTAGGCAAACTCCAACTGTCTGAGTAACACACAAATCTGTAGTTATGTCTGAGGTGTAAGTACTGATGTGCTGAATTTCCTCACTACACACGCCTAACTAAAACTTTTTTCGGTCTTGTGATTGCAGTCATTGGTGGCATCTTAAATTCTATACTATGACCTCACATTTAAAAGTATTTACTAGGGGTGTGAATCTCCATCTTTAAAATGATACAATGCACTCCACAATATGTATTACACAATACAATACAAACACATAATGATTCAATACACTTCAGTTCACTACTGATCCGATACGATTCTGTTCAGCATGGATACGATTCAATTCAGATCTGATCCAGTTCAATGTAAAATGTACTGATGTGTCCTACTATTGACTCTTTAAAGAAAAACAAAAGATTTCTTCGCAGTCTTTACTTTGTGTGAGAATGGGTACTGCATTAAAGCCCTGTATTACATGAATTCTCTGTACTACGTTAATCCTCTCGCCAAATCTTCATTTTTCGTACAGCGCAGCGATACACATTTCACTAAAATGCTGCCGACTTTTTGTATATCATGTATGTGAGTTGCAGCAGAGCAATCATCTGTCAGAATCCAACATTTTCTGTAGTGCTATTGGGATGCATGTCCTTGCAAATAAAATAAACAATTGCTTCTGTTAGTGCCTTTGTAGGTGTGTCGAAACGTTTGTGACTTAAGTCTCTCTCATTCTCGCTCGCTCTATCTCTCTCTCTCTCTCTCTCTCTCTCTCTCTCTTTCTCTGGAGAGTGTAGCGTATTTCGATTGTCATGTGCATTGATTTTCGACTGCAATATCAGTCTTTAACTTTCTGATTCAAAGTTGATCTACAGTATCCTTGTAAGTCCATGCAGCTATATCATAGCCGGTTGGACTGAATCTTTACACCCCTAGTATTGACTTATCAAGAGAATGTAGATGATTGGTAGGTTTCTAGCCTACATGAATTTTTTTTTTATTCCAATGCTCACCATAATAAGGAAATAAATCATTAAAAGATAACAACAGTTAACACTAGTGTTAGCTGTGTATATGGTGTGAACATGACATTCAGATTGATTTCAGTTTTTTTTTTTAAATGTATTATTTCATCAAAATTGGTAGTGCCCTGTTTGTACCAGATCTTAAGTCAAAAACATGAATCTGGCCTGTATTTGTCGGTTTTATTGGTCTCTGATCAGTGTCAGCATTATTCTGAAATACATATTGAACAGAAGCTTTTAAACATATGATGCATCTGATACTTTTGAGAGAATACTGTGCATTACCTTTCTGTCTCGTTCCCTTGCCCCCTCCCCTTTTTATTTTATTGCAAGTTGTAATGAAAACCAGTGAATGAACAGGAATGTGGCTGAAAGATGCCATACAGCCGGCTTGAAATTATCATCAGTCTCTATTTTTTCCTGATCAAGAGCACCACCAGTGTCAGATTTGCATGCGCGTTGTGTATATGCATGCTTGTGTGCACTTATTTGCACATATGCGTGTATGTGTATATCACTTCTGGCTGAAAAAAATATATAAATGTTGTCTGAGCAGAATGTTCTTATTTGTTTGATTTTTTTTTTTTTTTTTATTAAAAGGTATTGCACTCTGTTTTTTCCAAAACAAGCTTTGGTGAATATTTTAATTAATGTTTGGGCTGCGGAGATAATATTACAGAATACTATCACAGAAACTTTCTTGCTGTCTATTAAAATGTATAAACCTCAGTGTGGCCAAAGGGACTTAAACTTGTGTCGCAGGTCACAAGAGGATTTGCTAAAAGAGAGATCTTGATTTTAAATAATGCATTCTCGACTATTAAATATAGCAAATGATGAAATAAAGTTCTTGGTTGTAGATCAGACCAATTATGTTTACATTTGTACAAGATGATATGTTTCCTTTTCAACTCTCAGAAGTGCTGAGAAGTTTCTGTGCATCGTACTATATTTTTTTTTTGTGATTTGTTATGATTGTACTGTATCTCACTGTGGTACATTCTCTTGTTTTAGGACCCAGAGCCACTACCATACCTGAGCCACCAGGACCCATACACATTCAACATCAACCTCTTTGTCTCCATTAAAGGTGGGCAATAAAAGTTCATTCAGCACTATAAACCAGTCAAGCTAATAAAGTTGGTCAGGTACCATAATGTTTCTCTAACTAAATTTTACTAACCTATTTCACCGTCCATCAGGCGAAGGCATGAGTGAGGCAGCCACCATCTGCAAGTCTAACTTTAAGGTAAGACCCTGATTGGTATCACACACCACTTTTAAGTTTTGAGCTCTTGTCTCTCTAGCTGGTTTTTGTGCAGCATCCTCCAAGAGGGTGTTGAATCAGCAGATACTGAGAAATGAGTCCTCTATTTGGTGTCACATATCCCATTCAGATCTCCATTTTTACACATGCTTCACACAGCTGGAGTTATACATTCCCCACTGTCCAAAAGTCTGAGATCACCAGGGAAAATGCTTCTATTTTGTATTCTTTTCTAATTTAATACAATTTTCATAACCAATTATATTATTGACACCAACTTGCTTTGAAATATTTACATGAATTTCAGAGTTTCTAAGTATTTGGTACATCCTCTTTTTGCTTTAACGACAGTGTGCACTCGAGTTGGCAAGGACGCCATGAGTTTGTGCAAAACCTTATGATCCATTTTAGATCAAATCCATCTGAATACATGCTTCAATAAGAGATTAGGCATGAGGAAAATCTAATCTTTTGTCCAAAGCAGTTAACAAGATCAATATCACAAATTTGCTTACATTTAATATGGACCTAGAAATAGTGCAGAATCTTGAATATTAAATATTCAAGATTTTGAACATTTACTTTCTTTGTTTTAAATATATCCAAAAAAAAAAAACCTCTCATTTTCATTGTGGTCTCAGACTTTTTGCCCCTTGGTCTTTTGCACTGAGAACTTAGGGGCTCAAAAGTTAGCTAGGATTCCCTTTATTTTGAGTAGGCTGTACATATCAGTGCAAGGGTCCCCCGTTCATGAGTTCCTCTGCGTGTTCTTCCTGTGTTCATGTGGCTTTCCACTTCCCAAAAACATGCCTGTAAGTGGACTGCCTAAGAAGAATTACCCCTAGGTATGAATGAGTGTGTGAATGTGTGTGAGCATGGTGCCCTGCAGTGAATTGGTGTTCCATCCACTGTGTATTCCCAGTGTTCCTGGGAGCCACTGCAAACCTGTCCAGGATAAAGCAAATGAAATACTGAAAATGGTGTGTGTGTGTGTGTGTGTGTGTGTGTGTGTGTGTGTGTGTGTGTGAGAGAGAGAGAGAGAGAGAGAGAGAGAGAGAGAGAGAGAGAGAGAGAGAGAGAGAGAGAGAGAGAGAGAGAGAGGAAATGTCCGTTTAATGTATGAGATATACTTTGGGCCAAAAAAGGGAAAAAGCATTAAAGATTTTAAAGATATATTTGTATATCAACTCTGTCAAATGCTTTTTCTTGATCCAGAGAAACAAATGCAAAATTAAGATCTTGTGCATATGAAAGCAAGCTCTTAACTACAAAACTTTAAAAATGGAGCAGCTTGGAATGCAGTAGGACTGATCAGCAATGGTTAACATTTGCCAAGACCATTTTCAAGCAGTTTGTCAGAACTGAAACTGGGTGCCAGTCTCTCAAACATCCGAGATCTCCCCAGAGCCACCACTGCCCTCCAGCAGTTAAGGTGAGAAAAAAAAAAAAAAAAAAAAAAACAGAGTACAGATCAGGTCCAATTCAGGGCCAGAAGCCTTTGTAAAACAATTAATGACTGACAAATTTGTCAGTCCCTTCAGTCCTGGTGATTTACCAAGAGACTGCTCTTGAGCTGGGGTAGTGAGTTCATTAAAGGATATAAAACTCTGTAGTTCAGTCCTGATAGGCATGGTAGATCTTGCAGTAGATGGTCTGTTGTTAGTCCTTGTCAGGATGTTCTGCTGTATAAAGTCTTTTATTTAAAAAAAAAAAATGTGACAATGCATGTGATATAATTTCTTGTTTGTCTGAAGTCTTTCTGCCATCTGAGAGATTTAAATTGACTAAAAATCAATTTCACCACTATAAACTAGATTCAATCTTGAACAAACCAAATAATAAGAGCAAAAAAGGGCAGAAAATGTTTAATTTTATGAAAATGCCTACTCTCCAACTACCTACTCTCACCACTGCACTGGCACTCCTCTCTCTACCCAAGTGAGAGAGTGAGAGAGAGAGAGAGAGAGAGAGAGAGGGAGAGACCTGTGAGTGTTGGAAACAAGGCTGCACTTCCTAACACACTGCCCCAAATACACTTCAATTAGAAATTATCCCAGATAATATACAGAAGAATGGCTGAATTTTAGGAGTTCACTGACACTGATAAACTTCCATATACGTATAATGGGGAACAAACATGAAGTAATTCTACAAGCAGCCAAATTTGTGGCATCCTTTTTTTTTTTTCACAGGCATGTGTATGTGGCATGTATTTTTATAGACAACAAATAAGGCAACCTTCAACTTGCGTGTGATATTTGTATTGGCAATAATGTAATCTAAGATTTGTGCCAATAAAGCATTGTAGAACTGATCTGAGAGAGAGACGAGAACACCAAGCTGGCACGCTACACAAGAAAGAGAATGAGAGAAAGGGATGAGCACACTGGCAAAGTGTACTGCACATGAAAGAAGAAAAAAGGAAAAACAAACAGACACTGTAAATGCACCCATAGTGTCTTATGTCCCAGCAATAATAATCTCATCAGAACCAGATCATGTTCCATTCCAGCACCAAAAAGATCCAAACAAATCATTTTAGGTCAGCAAAACATTTCTGAAATTTTTCTGGTTCTAGGAACTTTCAATCAAGTTTTTCTAGTGTTCAGAGAATACGTTAATGTAACGCATTTAAACGTTCCTAAAATGTTGCTGCAACGTTTGCAGTTGTAGGAAAGTTAACACAAATGTGTGTATGATGTTAGATTTTGTCTGGTTAAGAACATTGGGCCTCAATTACCAATCTCTTGTGTTGTTTATGAAGATATCTGTGCTGTGTATAGACTGGCTTCTCACAGCCAGAAGTAAAGCTTGTAATATCCACTATGACTGTTCTACATCATCAAACTCCCACATATGATTACGTAATGGCTTAGCTTTCAAACTATGTGGACAGCTTCTTAAAAAGTTTGCTGGATGAAAAAGGGGTATCTGTAATTCAGCTTCGTCATCCTGGTTATTACTCTAGCCTTTTTGCTGAAGTAACAGTGTGGGTGTTACAGCTCAGTCTGACCTTGGAGTGTGTGCTGTTATCTGCTTTCTGTGGTGACAGCCATCTTATTCTACCACTCTGTAATAGACTTTATTTAATGTAGCAGAGGATAGAGTACAATTAGTTTCCATGTCAATTAGCTTCTGTTCTTTAGCAAAATAAAACAGTGTGACTGCCGCCAGAGATGTCGTCTAATCAAAGCGCTGCCAAGCAAAATGTAGTGTACTTACAGCCCTCGTTTTGTACCATAGTGCAGCTTCATATTCTGTAGGATAATACAGTGTAAATAATATTATAACTAAGGATATAAAGATTCAATATACTAGCATGTCTCTGGAAAAAGTTGGGATGTGATTGTGAATGGATCTGGTAGTGTATTACTTTTATCATTGTTTTCATTTCTCTTTTCTTCCTTCTTCCTACTTGTTTCTCTGTGTCTGTCTTGTACTGGGCCTCTGTCAATCCTGGTGAAGGAGGTGTGGCCTCTGTGTCTGTCAGTCCTGGTGAAAGAGTGGCCTCTGTGTATGTCAGTTCTATAGAGTGCTGCAGGGATGATGGATTTTTGTAGGCCAACCCAGAAATTAGCATCACCCCGGTTCCCTTGACAAAAAGCCAATAGGATTTTTCCATTATCTTTTGGATTACTGCAGGAACTAAGCTCTGTGGCCAGCAAAAGTTTATGATTCTTACACGTTTTGTTCATCAAGATAATCTTCACAAATGAACACAACTTTTATGAATTTGGAAGCCTAAATACAGTCGCCAGAAGTAAAAAAAAAAAAAAAACTAAGGTGAGGCTATAAATGAACTACACCACGGTTGCATGACTTAAACGTCACCACCACTAAGCTTGCGACAACTCTTTATTTCAAAAACATGTTCGCTATAAGGATCCACTGTGCTCTTTTTGTGGATGAACTTTTTTGAGAATGTGTCCATGTTGCATTATTTTGGAGAAAATTCCATTTGCTTGTACGTGTCGTAGATGAGGTTTCCTGTTCGGCGTGATGACGTTTAATGTCCCTGACAATCTCTGTAGTCCCATTTAGCCACTTGTTAGCAACCGCCTTTTTCAAGACACGTAAAAACGTAAAAAAAATCATGAGTGAGGTATTACTGATGTATTTTATGTTGTGAAAATATCGTGAGCTTGTCTTCACCACAGGCCTTATTTCAGGCATTTAATCTAAAACCCATTCCAAAAAAACACTGATTTTGGACGGAGGCTTGGCTTCTTTGTCAGGCCCAGTAAAGGTGGCGTGATCTTTCTGCCCTGGCGAAGGAGGTGTGGCCATTGTGCCTGTCAGTCCCAGTAGGCATGGCCTCTATGCTAAATCAAACTGTTTGAACATACTGAACCATGCTGTACATCGTAATGCAGCTTCAGATGGTATGATGTTCAAGTACTGGCTGCTTGAAAAGTTTTTGTCAAATGCAGTATGACAGTATTGAGATGTGTCTTTTAAAAAAGGATAGAGATTTTTTAAATACTTTCCCCCTGGTATAAATATTAGGTTGTACACATGTAAACAACAAATAAAGATGATTGTTATTCTGTGCAATTCACAATCTGGGTTTCAAAATTTCATTCCTGCAGTTTCAAAATCAACTGTAAGTGGCCTGTAAGTGCAAAACACATTAACAAACCCCTCAAAAAAACACAACAGCAAAACAAAACACAGAAAAACACATCAACATTAACTAAAAATGGAAAGGTTAAGTCCTTATTGAACATCACATACTCATTGCCGATGCACTGTGCGTCAGTCTGAGAGATTGCAGTAAACAGAGAAAATGAGGATGTTTACGATTATATATGAGTATTAAATGAATCCACGGATGCTTTTATCTATGCTTATTTTTATCAAGGGCATTCATAGTCAACTTTGCATGGCATTAATGAGTATGAGAACGCTGCAAACCCGCCTAAAGGAAGAGAGGATATTCAGCAGAAATAATTACTCCTCACTGTAAACATACAAGTAAATTCTCAGTAAGTCATCTTCACTGGGCTAACTACACAACAGACTGAAAAAGGGCCGTTCTTTTTCTTTGTGATAGCCATTGTGATAATCAGCATTTTATGTTTGAAAGAATATTGTGTTAAAATAAAATGCTAGAGCATCCTCATCTGTTTAAAGTCACTATGTATTGTTTATCTCCTCAGTACATGTACTGGACCATGAAGCAGCAGTTAGCGCATCACACAGTGAACGGCTGTAACATCAGACCAGGAGACCTGCTGGCATCGGGCACCATCAGCGGACCGGTCAGTGTGTGTGTGCGTGTGTGCGTGTGTGTGTTACATTAGATATTATTCCTAAAAGTGAATTGTACAGTTCGGTTATTTCCTGTTCGGTAGAAGATTCTGGAAATGAGTAAGAAGTGGACATCATTAAAAGAGTGAGGAGTCAAACACACACTGTGAAAGGCTGCATCCAAAACCATGCACAGTACTACCATGCTTCCAACAGAATGACAGAATAATCTGCCTGTTTAGTTTAGTTTAGTAACCTGGAGGTGTAGCCTAGCTAGCTAACTAATTCACTATTGCATATTCGTGTATGTGGTGTAATATTCTGGCACTACGTAGTACGCCTGTTGTACATAATTCAACCAGTGGTAATGCAGAAAGTGGTAAGATATCAAATCATTTATGTGCAACTGTTAGATCAGGAGCTTGTATTTGCAATATTTCTCACAGCACATTAAGGAAACATTGTGGAACTTGTGTCTTTGTGTATTTTGGACGCATCTGTGTAGTAACATTAATCCATTTTCCGAGCATTGCGAGATGGGCTACACACCTGCTTCACTCGGAATATGACCCACTTCACAGGACTTCTTGTGTTTCTAGGATCCTGAAAGTTTTGGCTCAATGTTGGAGCTCTCATGGAGAGGGTCAAAGGTCATTGAGCTAGGCGGAAGAGAGACGAGGACGTTCCTTAAGGACGGAGACGAGGTCACCCTCACAGGTGGGACTGAAGAGTGTGTGTTCAGTGTATTTGGGTATGTTTTTAGCTCTCTATGGGGACTCCATAGCCACATAATGATAGAAATATGATTCCTACACTATATGGCCAAAAGTATGCGGACACCTGACCATCAGCATTAAGATTTTCCTTCACTGGAACTAAGGGTCCCAAACCTGTTCCAGCATGTCAATGCCATGAAGGCACTAATGAATCACTTTTTTGAGCTAACGATCTCACTTTCTATCTTCTTCTTTCCTACTTTTCTCTCTCCAGGTTACTGTCAGGGTCGGGGATATCGTGTTGGTTTCGGATCATGCCAGGGGAAGATCATTCCTGCCCTACAGCAGTGATGTTCCCCATTCTTCTCCTTCCATCTATCCATCCATCCCAAAACCAGCTAGACTCTTCACACACCAAATAATGCCTTATCAGTCATGTTTAATTATTCATGACCTTTTCAGTGACATTGAATGGAGTGCATACGAGCTGTTATTATTAGCTCATTGGAGTTTCACTTAGCCAAAGCTCTTCTGTGGGCAGAAAGGATTATGATTGATTATGTGTGACAGCCAGGGAAATTGAGAGGAGATTGAATTAAGCACATTGATTTTTGTTTAATAATAGGAGCCTGTCCAGAAACATTCCACTGGCTTTTTTGTTTAAATACTCTAAAAATGATAGCAATATAGCAAGCTATTCATGTTGCTATTGATGTATGGCTTCTTAAAATTATGTATGTTAAATGTACTTTGGTTTATTACATGGAGGCAAATTCAGGAAGGTTCATATCCATGAGCCAGTGTCAAAATGAATTCAGTTTTGAGTCTGTGTGAGTGTTAACTCCACTAGCAGTGTCCTCCTGTCTCGTTAGTGCGCTAGACAATCGCTTACTTTTCACAGGAATGCAGCACCAACCAACAAGTTAGCACTAGAATCACTAAGCACGTTATATATAAACATATTTAATGTGTTTCTTTTGGACTTTTGCTTTAAGTAGTTCAGTAAGTAGTTAATTAATGACTAACATAAGAGGTCAAAGAGTTAGCTATGGAAGACAGGAATGCAGTACAAGCCAGCTATGTAAACACTGAACCATTGAACTGTAAAGAAAAAAACAGTACATGCCAGCAGGCTTTGTCACTTCATACCATGCTTTTAATTTTTCCTGCGATCAGTAGCACTGTACATTTCAGCAGGATGTGGTAGAAGCGAAAAGGTCAAGTTTTTTGGTTAATATCTGAGATCACAGCTATAGTCTGCCACCTCTCTATTTTCTTTAGTTTCATCATGTAACAATAATGACCCAGATAATAACACACACAAACTGGCACGATGTGTGCAACAACCTCATTTGCTAATTGGGAAGATATCAACACAGCTTTATTTTAATGATCATCTGCTTCTTTCCGCCATCCTCAGAGTATAATGTGTGATTTAAATCAGTCAGTGTTGTAAGACAGCACTCTGTCTTGGTGATTATTTATTTAATCTCCACACCTTCACCCCATGATAAGCAGATTCAGTTCAAGTTCTCTTGATGCAAATTTTCCCCATGATTAATCAACCAGATGGCAAAGAATTTCTACCATCTTGATCAGCTCAGCCTGTGTTTTGGAAACGGGTAGCTAGTCAGACTAAGCTGGATTTTTCACCATGGCAGTAACACATGACTGAATACAATCAGCAACTGAATAAATACTCCAACTTCCACTACCTTGTGCACAGGTTGGCTAAACGTGCGTGTGCTCACTGGTCATACCTTTTCTGCCTTTAGAAAAAGTTTGATTAAGTAAAACTCCTAAGCTTTTTAAAAACCTCTGGTGCGTACGTTCTTTAAAGATTCACTTTTGCAAAGGCACTACTTATTTCTCAATGTGAAGTCTAATTACCAAAGGCAGTGTTATGTTTATTTCTGTTTGTCACCCACAAATTTGGTAATTAAAGTTACTGATGTCTGTTAACTCCGCATGCGTGTGTTTAATCCATCAGCATGCACGGTGGAGAAGAGCTGTGTCATTTGATTAATTACCCTGTCTGCACTCTAAATTCACCTGCTGTGGTTTAATGACTTGTAATGATCTAGCAATCGCTGTTTCATCTCAGTGCTGGGCTGCATTTAAACACACCATAATCTCATTCCTCTCGTTACAACATCTATTACTGTGATTCACTTTCTGCTCTTACTGCCCAGATGTCATTCAGATTGGAAATCTTTCCTTTCTAAGGAATTAAAGAGAGTGGTGCTGGCTAGTATTAGCATGTTGGACATGCATATCATTATAGATCCCTATAGTTTGAAGACCCAGACATGGTCCACTTTGTCTATGCATCATTTTCCACCATTGTCCTTTTTAGTGTGCTACCAATGTCAACATATTGTATATGAAAATGAATTGGCTCCATTAGTCGATCATCTGAAGGTTGGGAAGGATTGTTTTTGGTGGCATACAGCAAATCACGGGTATCAACAAAGGATTTATTTCTTTAGTTTACTTTCTTTTCTCTACCTTAAAGGACTAATCTTACATTCACGCTAGCAAGTCACTCGTGTCGCTTGCAGGTGTGCACTGTCAAGGGTTCTGATGACAAACGGTAGTAGCTTTACAGTATATAGCTTCTAAAGCAAACTAGATACACACAAATGCACATATTAGTGTGAAAGTGATTTTACATTACATGCTAGCGTTCACAGTAGCTTTGTTGTCAGGTTGGCAGAGCAAGCTAACTCTACTAGCTACATACACTCACCAGCGGCACCAACAATCTCTGCTACTGCTTTCCAAGCTTTATTTTTCTTCATAATGTCTCTTTTTTCCTAAACTTTTGCATGTCGAACAGTAAATGCAGGTAGGTACTAAAGTTGTGAGTAGGAAACTGAAGAAACTTTGGACCACATGCACTATAGGATTGGTCAGAGGAATCATTCAAACCGATCATTTGGATTTGTCGCTTTACTGCATCATACCTAAATCGCATAGAATTGAGAAAATCTGTATTTTTTTTTCTTTAAATGTTGCTTTTTGCGCTGTTGCTTGTTGCTGTAACTGAAATTACAGCTCAATGTCATGCACGTACATAAAAACATTTTTTTCACTAGTCACATTACTATTTGCTAGTATAGACTAATAGGCTAATACTTAATAATAATAATAATAATTGGTAGTGGTAAAAATACCCAAATTCTTTTAAAAAATACAGCTTCAAATTCTTCATTAAAGTGAAAGTAGAAAAATATAAACTCTTAAATTTACTTCAACATATTAAAGTAAGAGTGCAAGAAAGCTTCACAAAATAAAAAGACGTCTGCTTCAAATCACACACTGTTTAGTTGCTGCTGAGAAATTAATGCCTCTTTCACCATTGAACATGAACATGGGTAAACATTAGCTAAAGTTAACTAACAACAGCTTTATTATTAATACATCAAATGATAGCTAGAATGGTAATAACTCTGATAATAACTTACATAAATACAAAGTGTACATAGTAACATATAGATTCCAGTGAAAGGTATTGGGTCTAATTCTGATTTAGATCAAATCCTTGAAGCTGTCTGATGGTAAAAGTCACCTTATGATTTTACAAACACTGTATATTTGTAGAGATTATATAGAGAAATACTGATTTGGAAATGTAGTAAGGAGAAAGTAGAGATTTTTCTTTTTAAATGTAGTAAAGGTCAAAGGTATTATGTGCATCACAAACTAAAGTAAATAATAGATACTTAAAAACCAGACTTCAGTACACTAACTAAATAATATAGTATTATAATATAGTATTTTATTACTTCCCACCTCTGTAATCCAAAAGGTGTCCAGTGGGCAGAGCTCCTAAAATGAAGTAAAAGCAAATAAAATGGCTAAACCCACAGTTTATATGGAAATTTGACTCATGTATTTTCAGTCTTAAAGTGTTTAAGATTTTTTTTTTTTTTAAAGAGTTTGAGATTTTTTTAAAGTGTTTAAGAAATGTTTGAGTGTTTTACCATTAGATGTATCTTCTTCTCTCGGCTTGCAGCCATATTGTTGATTTCTGCGGTTTAAATACTGGAACTTCAACATCCAGTAGCTTTAAACTGAGCTTTTCCAAATGTATATGTTGTCTGGAATACAAGAAGTTACTATTTTTGGCTACAGCTTTTATTTAAACTTCAACTGAAGGCCTTTTGGTGAAGTGGTGTGATAATACTGGCACAATATTTCAATGTTTACGTGACATTTTCTGGTTTTACTACTAATCCAGCATCCCAAAAGAATGAAACAAAAAAAGAAAAACACAAGGGCCTAATAGGTGTTTGACTTGTCACTTCTTTTTTTCACCCTTTTTTCACCTCTGAGTTAAAGGTTATGGCTTGTAAAGCTGTGTACATTTATATCGTATAGTTTTGCGTGTCATTGCTGACTGTGAGGTCTTGGTAGGGGCTCGGCCTTTAATCTGGGCAACAGATGGTACTGAACTTGAGGTGGTGAGGATCTAAGGTCATGGGGGGCAGTGTGGTTGGTTGCTCTCTCTCTCTCTCTCTCTCTCTCTCTATCGCTCTTTGAGAGCCAGCACATGCGGAGAGCTCACAGTGGGTTTAACCTTAACAGAAAAAGACAAAGAGAAGGATGAACTACAACCAATAGTGGAACACACATACAACATGCACAGTGGAATATGCACAATGATATGCGTTCATACAAAACACAATATGTGTGATAAAGTACTGGAAATGTCTTGCTGTCCACAGCAGTGCATTTCGGATAAGAGTTTGATGGTACATTGCGGTAAGGAAATGTAAAATTAATTTAAATGTGCAGATTGGTCAAAGGGCAAACATTGTAATCCTAGTGCTAAGAAATGTCACTAGAAAATCTGATGTCATATTGAACATTGTGACAGGAACGGTTTATTCATTAATTCATCTCCAGTGACCTCCTGAGTCAATACCGCATTTGACTGCAATTACAGCTGGAGTTTTCTAGGATATGTCTCTGTCAACTTTGCACATCTGGATCCTGATATATTCGCCCATGCTTCTTGGGCAATGTTGCTCAAGCTCTGTCAGATTGGAAGGAGACCAGTGTTTAACACCATTCATCCAAAAGATATTCCCTCAATCTGTGTTAAATTAGTGGTTATGAGAATTATTTAGACACTGTGGAAACTCTAAGAAAGTCATTGTGTATAATATTTAAATATTCTTTCTTGAAGTGTGCCAGTGTGTTAGAGTTGAAAATATATTAAAATGTAAACACTTGAAATGAACAAAACTGACAGAATTGTATTAGCTTGGGCCAAACAGCATTAAACATGTAATCATGATCATTCTTTCATACTAGATTTCATCTTCTGTTAGCTATGTTAAAGGGTAAAGGCGTATTTCTAGACTTCCAGAGTTTTTTTTTTTAAAATGTCACTTTGGTGTAAAAATGCTGGCACAGTAATGCTTGCGTGATGTTTTACTATAAATAAAATTAACACCATGAAGCCAACAGCATGCCTTGTTTAGAGTTATTGATTGAAAACCTCGAGCTGTGCATTGTGTAGCACACAGCGTGCAGAATTGAAGCCCGTGTGCTTTCTGAAACCCTGCTAATGAATTATGTTTTTCAGATGACATATTTCATTAGTTTTATACCAAGAGGCATGAAAGGAATCCATAGCTGTACACAGCCCTGAGCATGCATGAGGAATTGCTGATGCAAGCTTAAGGCTTATTGTATATGTAAATTAATAATATATGTAGATCTACAGTCAAAGGAAAAAATATATACATATACAAGTGTTTTAGAAATGTGTTGGGCCACCATGAGCCTCCAGAACACGTTCAATGCACTATAGTATATTCAATTAGTTGGAGATTTGGGGATGGTGAAGGCCATAGCATATGATTTACATCATTTTCATCTTCATCAAATTGTTCAGTGAGCCCTAGTGCCCTGTGGATTGGGGTGCGGTCATCCTGGAAGACACCAATCCCATCAGGATAGAAATGTTTTATCTTAGGATAGAGGTGATCTGTCTGAAAAACTTTGTATTGATTTGCAGTGACTTCTTTCCCCTTTAATTTGTCATCCACCTGTACTTCTTCATAAAGCTACGTATAATACAGGAAATGAAATATTGTCTTCAGAAAGCAAGACTTTCTTGGATATGTTTGATAAAAAATTCTATTAAAAAGGAGACTTTGGTGAATTATTTACTGATATTAATGTGAATCATTGCACCTCTGATACTTCAGTCTTTTATGAGTTACCACCTTTTGAAGAAATAATTATGATTCGCCCAAAACAAGTCTTTCTTCATTTTTTTTTTCCTGGTGCACATTACTGCTACATCTGCCCATTGGTCATTTTTAGACCCATTTGGGAATATTACCTCTTGAAGAAAAAATCTTATCATGGCAGTTATTTTAAAAATGACAGCAAAAGATGGAGTGCAAAAAAGCATATGTTTTCCAACAAGACTCTGCAACACAATTTATAGTCCAAACAAACCATCTGCCAAGAAAATGAGTGGCACCTAAATGAATTTAACAGAAGACGAAAAACTGAGGCCCTATTAAATTGATTAACTGCTGGACTGAGCAGGACACAAGTAAACTCATTGATAGAGAAGCAGCTGGCAAAAATTAAACTGTGTACATGTGGCCCTATGTGTGTGCCTAATAATATAATCACAAAAAAGAAATTTGGATTCATTTTATCGGCAGAGTTGAAGCCTTGAGTAATGCTGTGATTTCAGTAAAAGCAGTACAAGTTCAGGAGGTTTATGGGAGTGTTAATGGGTTTTTTAATGAAAGACAAAAAGAGAGAAAGTCCATGCATTTGGAAGGTACCTTATGGTACGTCTTTGGAAGGGAAAATTCTAAGGAAGGTGACAGGATTTCAGCTGCTGGATGAAGCAGGCTGCATTTCACCAATTGTAGTGCTGTTGGTGTGACATGGAGAACTCCCAGTATCATGGATTTCTGTGTATATACCTGCTTGCAGCTTCATATTGTCAGAAAGAATGACATTCAGTGCTGTATAACATTGCAGCGGCAGTATTAGGTGTTGATTAAGGGAGCTATTATAGTGTTCAGAATGTGCTCATACCAAACATCCTTTCATCATACTAACTACTGTTGGACTTTAAAGCCTATGGTTGTAGTAGTGTAATGATTTTTAATCTCACAAGGTGACTGGTGTGGATTCTCTTTTGAGTCTGGTTCTTCTCAAGGTTTCTTCCTCATGTTGTCTCAGAGGTTGTTTTTTTTTCTTGCTAGTGTCACTTCGGGATCTAAATCTTTCAATTCAATTTCAATTCGAATTTATTTCTAGAGCACATTTAAAATAGCCGAACAGAAAGCTATTTTAGAATCTTCATCTGCTTTTCTCCAAAGCTGCTTTGTGACAATGTCTATTGTTAAAAGTGCTATGCAATAAAAACTGAATTGTCACATTATATTTTCTAGATGACATATTTGGGATCACATCACAAGTAACCTTTAAGGAGCACTCAGTGAAGTCACTTGACTAAGAAAGAGAAATGCATTTCTGGTAGCTGATTATTTTTACTCTGTACCTAACTTCACCTAGGTAAACTTTCACCCTGGAAATTCATCATTCTTGTGAACAAGACAGTGTGCTGTTTCAAATACAAAAGATGGGGATACATTCAAATACATTTATGGCCAAATGCCATAAATGTGAATGTAAATGTAAACATGGGGAACTGATACCTTTTTTAAATAGTGACTTGCCTCACTATTTTTCTTAAAGCCAATTGTTGTTCACATGACTTTTCCATGAATTGCTCCTTGAAACACTTAGTGCATCCCTTGTGTCCTGGATCCTACATCCTTCAGCCTTTAAATCCATAATCGATAAACATCCACCATTTTTACTGTGTGCTAATAGTATAAATGCACTCAGAGAAATTAACGAGAGAGTAGGCTTATAGATCAAGGGTACACAGATGCGCCCTAGATAGAATTATTATTTATTTTAGCACATGATGTAAGCCTACTTTCTACTTTGCCCAAAACACATTAATTTTACAATCCATTTTACAATCCATTTTAGAAAGAACCACATTAATAATTAATTTATTAATAAATTAATTAAACAAGTAACAATATATAGAAATAATAAATTGTATAAAAGCTTAATTAAATGTACCAATTTTCACCAAAATTAATATGGTTTATTTAATGTTTAACTACACAGTATTGGTGTATGGTGATCACTTTTGCTCAGCTGTAGGTAAAGCAGCTGTGCTACACATAATCTCTAAGTGATATCAGTGGTGAAGGGCTGATGTTTAGTGAGTAAAGATGTCTTATCTGGCAAATACCTTTGCCAATGATGAACAGTATACTTCGTTCACTACACACCAGGACTATGGACAATCACCTGATTTTTAATCCAGTGAAGAACATAGCAAAGCATATGATGGAAGTGATGTAATAACTGCTTTATACTTTTTCATAATAGACAGGCCCCTCCAAATATATTGGAACGGCAACGCCAATTCTATGGTTTTTGCTATACACGGAAAACATTTGGATTTGAGATCAAAAGACAAATACGAGATGATAGATTTAAGCTTTCATTTCCTGATATTTACATCTAGATGTGTTAAACAACTTATAACATGGCACCTTTTGTTTGAAACAACCTATTTTTCAAGTGATCAAAATTATTGGAACATGTGACTAAGAGGTGTTTCTTGTTGCCCAGGTGTGCGCTGTCTGACTTGTATCAGAGCCACTGCAAAAGCATCGGGCATAACCAATACAGCAATTTTGGAATGTCCCGAAAAAGAATGAAACCACTGGTATACTAACAAGCAGACATCGAACAAGAAAAGCCAAGGAAAACAACAGCAGTTGCTGACAGAAACATTGTGAGATCTGTGAAGAAAAAACCCAAAAACAACAGCCAGTGCCATCACCAACAACCTCCACAGGGCAGGGATAAAGGTGTCATAATCCACCATTCAAAGAAGACTTTGAGAGCAGAAATATAGAGGCCAAAACCACAAGATGCAAACCTCTCATCAGCAGTAAGAATCGGAGGCCAGATTGGAATTCACAAAGAAATACAGAGCTGAGCCACAAAAGTTCTGGAATATAAATAAGATATAATTATCAGGAAATGAAAGCTGAAATTCTGATCTATCATCTCATATTCATCTTTTGATCTAAAATCCAAATATACTCAGTGTATAGCAAAACCAGAAGAATTGGCCTTGCTGTTCCAATACTTTTGGAGGGAACTGTATAATTCCCTGGTCACAGAGAGAAAGAGGAAGTTGCTCAGAAATTGCCAGCTGTTCTTTTTCATTATGACTCCACATGGTGACAGGACCACCTACAATTACAAATAATCACCCACTTTTTCAGCTAATAGATAATTGTTGCAATGTCAGGCTAGTCATATTTCCCCTAATTACACTAAAGACCTTTTTTTTATCTGTTTTCTGGCACTGTCAGATTGAAAAAGAAAACAGGCCTCAGTTCATTTCAGCAAGTAAATTCTCACTGGAGCTCTGAGTTCAAATGCTACATGAGGTGAGAGTCTTGATTAGATTAGGGAGCGAGGTTCGCCGACACTGGCCTCAGTCACATATCATGCCGCTGGCCAGATGCTTTATTTAAACCTGTACTCATACATCCTGGAAAGAGTCCCTGTGGAGCTGTGCAAATTAACTTTCCTCTTTTTGCTATGGGAATGAGGATTCCTGAGTGTGACAGACACCAAGTGCTAGATCCTGCTGAAGAGAGTTGCCTTTGAAGTCTGCACCCTCCACAGAGATCCAAATGTGTGCAAAGGGATGATTTAAGAAATGAGGCAAAAGACATGGAGAAAGTGAATGATGACCTGAAAACTGAACTAAGCAGAGATGGTGAAAACACAGCAACTTGAATGGCGCTGTGTGCATCCCATTAGTCATCTAACGAGAATATGCGAAGCAGTGTAAATGATGCTAAATATTTTTAATTCAGTGGTTGACTCCAGCTGTACAGTGCCTTGCACAGAGTGAGGGGGGAATAATCCATATATTTGTGAAAATTATTTAATGTGGTTCTGGTGTAACCAGTTGCCATCAGAAGTCACATAATTATTTAAATGGAGTACGTTAGAGAACATACCTAAACAAACAGCATCATGAAATCCAAGGGGCTATCAAAACAAGTTCAGGACAATGTTCTGGGAAAGTATCAGTCAGGGTTTGGTTATTTAAAAAAATAAAATAAAATAAAAATTTGAGCATCCTATGGACCACCTTTAAATCCATCATTAAAAGTATTGACCCAGACGGTGAATACTTATGCAACCAACGAATTAGATTAGATTAGATTCAACTTTATTGTCACTGAGCAGAGTACAAGTACAAAGCCAACAAAAAGCAATGAAATATCTGCTTTTATGTTTAATGAACCTTTCTGTCACAATTAAATACAGTGGGGTCCAAAATTCTAAGGCCACATTGTAAATCTGGGAGATAAACATATATAAATATATTCTATATTCAAGATTCTACACTATTTCTAGGTCCCAATTTAAATGTAAACAAATTTGTGATATTGACCACGTTAACCGATTTGGACAAAAGGTCAGATTTTCCTCATGTCTAATGTCTTCTGTTGAAGCATGTGTGCATGAGCTCGAGGTTCTATTGAAGCTCAAGTGCACACTGTCATTAAAGCAAAAAGGGGTCATACCAAATATTAAAAACTCTGAAATTCATGTAAATACTTCAAAGATTCTACTTTTCACTCAAGTTGTTGTCATTAATATAATTTGTAATTGTTGTAGTAAATTAGAAAAGAATGAAAAATAGAAGCATTTTCACTACAAGTCTCCAACTTTTGGACCCCACTGTATATTTTGCAACTTCAAATGTTAGGCATGTTGTGTAAATCAAATGGTAAAACTACCAAATAAGTGCATTTAAAGTTCAAGTTGTACCACTACAAAATGCAGAAAAAAGTCCAAATTTTTATTTTATTTTATTTTTTTAAATAACCAAACCCTGACTGATACTTTCCCAGAACATTGTCCTGGACCTGTTTTGATAGCCCCTTGGATTTCATGATGCTGTTTGTTTAGGTATGTTCTCTAACATACTCCATTTAAATAATTATGTGACTTCTGATGGCAACTGGTTACACCAGAACCACATTAAATAATTTTCCCAAACATATGGATTTTTCCACCCCACCCTCACCCCCCACTTCAATATTATGGGATATTTTGTGTAGATTCATGAAAATAAAATGCCAAATTAAGTCCATTTTCATTTCCAAAAGGGGGTTGAATACTTGATGCAAGGCACTGTACATCATGTGGAAATTGCACATCATAAACACACCAAAGAGCCTTAAAATCATCATTAACTTTATTATGCATAAGAAGATGCAGGATAAACATAGCACAGTTGCAGTTTCATTCAGTCAAGACATTATTGTTTGATCTGCTACGCATTATTCATGATTGTGTGCTGCGTCAAGACAATCTTTGTGATTTTGGCTGAGGCACTTGGTAACATGCAGTTATGGTTAAATATGCTAACTGACATGGCTCAAGACAATAGAAGAGCAAGGGAAGTCGACATTAAGTAGTGGCCAAAGGCAGTCACATTTCAGAATAAAGGGAATTCCACTGACCCTCAGCTAAATGGCTTGATCTGGAGTTGAGTATGCTATACAGGCATGTGCCGATAATAAATTTTCAACATGTTGTCACAGTTTATGACATTAACCCAGTATATAAAAATGACTTAATGTTTAGAAGGACCTTTTCTTATTAAGTAGCATTTAATCAAAAAGCCACTTCAGAGCTACAGATCGTTATTTTTCAAATTGTAATGCATTCAAGAAAGAAGATATGGTGTTGCCTTCAAATGCTAATGCTTCTCTCCCAATGAGACAGACAAACAGCCCAAATGAGACAGATAAGCCCAAATGTGCTGCCTGCCTAGACGGCCTCCTCCTAAATGGAAAAATAATGATGTCGTGCATGTTGATTATCATATGTTGTATAACTGATTATCGGCATAAGCCTCCTCCTGAATTGCGTTCAAGTTAGCATACTCGTATTTTGTCACTTCACTGTAAACGGATATAAATTATGATCATTTCAGTGTTGAGTAGTCCTTATGAACGGCTTTGTCAGCATGCTTCCAAGCCAGGCTTCATTTTACCAAACAGCATACGTTAAATTCACACACCCCATCCATTGTCATTATTAGAAAAATGTACAAAACCTAAAAGGTTCCCCCGAAAATATAACTTACACAGGCCCATTCTCAAACTCATTCAGTGATTACTGTCTTAGTGTGTTTGATATGTTGCTCTGGGAACAGCTCTGTGCAGTGTTGGGTTGCTCTGCCTGGTCTCGGTGCTGTAGGTAGTTTCAGAGCTTGTAGAGAGCTTGTCTCTAGTTGGTGTGCTTCAGTATTGGAGTAAGTCCATGTAACCTGACCTTGCATCCTGGATAGAGATTTGTCTGAAAGACGAGAAGAAACAATTTGAGGCATTCTAAAATATACGTCCTCAAAGACATATAGTCTGTGTCTGTGTCTTTTTAAACAGCTGAGGTAGAGGTAAGCTGAGGACTGTTTTAATCCCACTCCTGTACGCTCCTACACACACTCATGACCAATCCTGCACACTTCGGCAGACACTCTTGACCAATCCCAGCCGCTCATACGGAAAGTTTGACTAATCCTGCCTGCTCACACAGAAAGTTTGACAGATCCTGCCCTTTCCTTTAAATCCTCTTGACTAAATTACTTTAAATTACTAATCTTGTATTATAACGTATAATAACCTTATATGAGTTTTATGTACTTCGAGTACCATATGTATATGTTTAGTACCAAAGGTCACAAAAGTCCTGGATCTGCCTGAGATCGAGGAGTCGCATTCATAATCTGAATGTCTATGTGTGCAGACCTGCAAATCGTGCTAGTCATCTAGATGCTGCTCCTCCCAGGTGGAGGTGGGGATGGCGCTGTACGGGTCCATGATGACTTTAGCACAGCGGATGATCATGGCCACCAGCAGCAGACAGAGGAAGGCAATACATGCCAGAGTCAAGCCTTGGTCCACGTCCACAAACTCAGGGTCTGGCGTTGTTTCCTCCATCGCTTCTGCTTCGGTCTGTCCACATCGAGCTGGACCAGTGCTATCATCCTGATCATTTATCTGAGAGTGGAAGAGAGAGGAAAGAGAAACAGTTAACATAACACATATCTCTGTCACTGTCCAACTTACCTGCAATACTACCAAATGCTAGTCTTTTAGTTTATTTTTCCAGATTATTTTAATATCATGAACTAATTATGATCAAGTGCAGATCAGTGTGCTCTTACTTGTTAGCACACTTGCATGCATTGTGATATCATCCCAATGCTATTTAGCCTTTAATATGCTCTGTTTACTATTAGAAATTAATGCCCTTTTTACCCTGGCCAACTCTTCAGATTTTATAGCAATATGATTGGGGATCCTGTGTGCATGGTTTTTATAGAGATGGATGGAAGACGTCACTACCTAATAATAAACATTAAATCACTGTAAAATAAATTCAATTATTTTCAATGTTCCACACAAAATTTAGCCAAGTACATTACATTTCCTGTTGAAAAAAACAATACAGAAAGATTACTTTGGCTCAAACAGCAGCAGCTCCTAGCAGAGTTCTGGAAATGGATGTAGTTTTTTTGGCGAGGAAACACAGGACTCGTGAATTATTACCCAGAATGCTCGCTAAATACTGAAAAAAAAAAACCCTACTAATTCTTCTCTTGAGGTGACAGTAGTTCAGGGTCAACACTGTAAAGAGTACAGGGTCAGTGTGGCATGCCTCGAGCCATAAACAGTCAGAGAGATGCTGGACAACCTTGAAACCTGTGGTAGGTCTGTGAATGCAGGCACTGGCTCTTATTCATCATAGTTGCATAAAAATGACTAAAGATTTGAGTGTGCAGAATGGCATGCAGTTGAATCTGTGTTTTATTCATGATACTGTTGATATGGAGTTGAGTATAAAACAAGGAGGTGATTTGACTGTAGTTAAGAAACGTGCTTCAGCTGTGTGGACACCAGCTCCTGTACACTGATCCCTTATTTGCATGTCATATGCATACAAGATGCCACAGTTTACATTCATATACATCTAGTTTGTTTTAGGCAGGTGTTATGATAGTGAGCCAACACAGTGAAGCTGGGGTAGTGTCTGGAAATCCTTGTTTCATATGAGCAAAGTGCTGAAAGAAATTAATCAACAAATGAACAAAATAGCATGAATTAGCATTGTGCAGATATGCCAAAGATGAAAATGTCTATTTCCCGAGCCAGCTGTTTGTATTTTACAAACTATATTGATTCAAATTTAAGACCAATTCAAGTACTGATGGTTTGTCAATGGCCTAGAAAAACCTAAATATCCCAATATTCTAGACAGAAAATGGTGAATATGTGTAACACTGAATAGTGTCATTCAAAATGGTCGCTTTACACAATGTTTTCATTTGGCTGAAATGCTATAAATTGGCTGAAAAACAGAGCAGGCAAAACAGATTTGAAGTGAAACAGCAGAAGCATTTTTCATGCCGAACCATTAAAATCAACTCATTCTTTCTACAGTCCTGGGCTGACTGTAGTACTGGGTGATCTGAGTGGTTGGGCTAGATAAACTGCATGCATACACTACATATATTACACATATACTGTATACTAATAGTATTATACAATAACTATTGTTACTGTATATGTACTGTACAAATAAGCTCTATAGCATAATTGCTAGTGCCATGGCTCTATTAGCTTATCTGTCATGTTGCTACCTAACACTGCTGAGCTTGTTGTGGGAACACATGACCCCATGGAAAGCAATTTGAGTTGTTTTTTTTTTCTGTTAGGTGACAGGTAACTGGAGCTATGTATGTACAGAAACTCTCAAGTTCTTTATCTATAAAGCAAGACGTGAAGCAGACTGAGACCACTTTGTATTCACAATGCACAAATCAAGAGACCACAAAATGAACCAGAAACGAAATGTACTCAGACTACCTCTGAAGGTGGTCTTAGTACAGCTTACTTGTGGATCATTTTAGAGGGGTCTGAGTTCATTTGTTGTGTTCACATATACACAAAAAATGCTGAGTCATGGATCTGAGACCACTCGAAGCACCGAAATGGACCAAGTGTGAAAACACCCTAACAGACCATAGAGGATGCCAACCTTTTAGTGTTAGGCTGTTTTTACAAAGAGTGTGTGTATTTGTACACAGAGTTTAGATACTGAGCTAATACTGAGACGGATGATAAGTGCATACACACTATCCATTTGACATCAGAATCTCTTTCTGAATAAGGAGCCCTGTGTGTTCAGAGATTTCTGCAACCCTTCTTCCTAAATGGCAAGTGATCAGTCAACAGAGGGATCGTGAGCAAAATACAAAATGGCCCAATAAATCCTGGCTGCTTTCTGAAACCACTCTACACGCAGCAGTGCTTGAAATTGCCACTGTTTCAATTTGTATCCATATTTTATACTTTACCACACAGCCAGGATCTTATTTCCATCCTCTCAGGACTCTCATAACTCAGCTTTATCCTATTAAACTCTGTGCCTTCAGCCTATTAGAATTCCATATGGCTACTCCACTTAGCTGATAGAGAATTTGTTTATCGGTTTAGATTCATTCATCCATATTGATGAAAGGAAAAGAAATGAAGACAATGGACAGATGGCCTTTTTACAACCATCAGTCTGACTCGATTCAAGTGCAATTTTTGGTAATGCCTATTCTGGAGGGTCTCACTGCTGTGCTGTCTACACTCTTAGAGGGTTCTTTGAACAGTTCTTAACTTTCTTAAAGGGTTCTACTTTTTTTGGACAAGGAAACACTTTCTAAATGAAAACACTTTCTGACAAGGAAACATTGTCATAGGGTTCCACAGAACGATGAAAGGAAACTGCACCCTGAAACTCAAAACATGTTTATATTGAAAGAATTGTGATGTCTTTAGTGATTCTGGTGGTAGTTTGGTGGTTGATGCTGTATTTTCATTGCAGTGGTCTGCCTCATTGCTGTCATGGGGTGACACTGTTTGTGCAGTTACAATGGTGTTTAATAGTAAAAGAAAATTCACCAATCTCAAACGAAAAAGGATAATGATCAGGTTTTCCTGTTAGCTCGTAAAAGTAAAAGAGTGAGACCTTCCCTCACCATTTTCCAGCGACACTGAATGTCAATTCAACATAGAAGTAGTGGACAGTAAATGCTGGATCCTAGTTCCATAATGCAATGCAGCTATACAATATTTTAGAGTCATAAAGTCTGAGAATGTATTTTATTTCATCTGGATTATCACCAATATATAAATATTTATGGAAATAGACACAGAAATGCCCTTCATCTGCATGAGGATACTCTTGATGGCTTTTTAATTTCCACTTGTTTCTCTCTGGTGAAATTGATTTAAAAATAATCTTTGTAATATAAACATGTCTGAAAATGATTTCCATATGGATAAACAAAACACAGAAAAACAAATTTCCCTCACCATTTCACAATTAGGTTAAAGCAAATGCTGATGTAATCAAATGTTCCAATTGTCCAATACATATCGTCAAAAGATCATACAGAAACAAAAAACTGTTTTAAGACTGTTCTTGTATTAGTGTGTAGATGAAACAAAAAAAACAACTTTTGATTTGTTTGAGCTTGAAGACAATAATCTACATGAGGCCAGATATAGCGTGAAATACTGAAATGATTACTTCTTTACCTTCAGATAAAATGGCTGCTTTTACTTTTTCCCCCAATCCTGCTTTACTCCCCTGTCCAGCACACTTTGTCCTTATTTACTGGGTCTGCCTTTCTTTTTACACCCTGGGGATCCTAGCAACCTTCTCCCCTTAAACAGACACTGCCATTGGCACTTGTGTCCTTGTTTCTCCTCCGCTAGGCATACTGTCACAGCTGAATTGTTTAAGCTTGGCCTTCAGGGCTAGTAACAAATCATTCAGCTTCAATAAGGTGCCACTACTTGTCTTTTAAAAGCCTCTTCAGGGAGCGGGACACTCCTGCGTCAGCAGGTTCAGGGATTTTCCTCCCACATATACAGCTCTGTCTTTTGAAAAAGGTTACAAACCTAAGGGCTCATAGCAACAGTAACCTTGGTGACGCCATTAGCAATTTAATGAAGAGTTGACCAAAAACATGAAGCAGGAAACCTTTATTCTATGAACAAACTTGAGCCCAGAGTCCTGTTCACTTCAAGGCAGACTTAGCCGGCTTAACATCTCACTCATACTGAGAAAGGGATTAAGGAAAACTTGCTTTCATACAAAATTAAAAAGATATATGTATATATGGCATATAATAATAATAATAATAATAATGAAATTCAGGGTGTGGAAAGTAACAAAGTACATTACAGTACATGGTTCACTTTTACTTTTAATTGAGTTTTTACTAATATGTTCAAATTCGTAATGAATTTCAGCAATTCAGGAGGAGTGTAAGCCAATTAAAAGCCAGTATGTGCAAAGACCTAATCAGAATAAAGCGAAAGTCTACACTTCAGGTGCCAAATGCTTAGTCAGCAGCTGCAATGTCTAAGACAGAGGAGATAGGTGAGCATCTCTGGCTTATTTATCAGGTACAGTGGATATAAAAAGTCTACACACCCCTGCTGAAACGGCAGGTTTTTGTGATGTAAAAAAAAATGAAACCAAGATAAATCATGTCAGAACTTTTTCCACCTTCAATGTGAAATTACAACATATAAAAATTAACTGAAATACAAATTTAGAAACATTTTAGGGAAAAATAGGAAAAATAAAAAACTTACAATAACCTGGTTGCATAAGTGTGTACATTCTTTTGTAATTGGTGATGTGACTGTGTTCAGAATGAACAAATGACAACCAGCTGTCATTAATGAAATTATTCTGATTAACCCCAAATAAAGCCCAGCTGTTTCTGTAAGATATTCTTCACATCTTCTTCATTTCATCTGACTGCTGAAGCCATGGTCTGCAAAGAGCTTAGAAAGCCTGTACAGGCTTAATTGCAATTGAAAGGTGCTATTCATGATAACTGCCAGAGTTAGTCAAATAAACAGCTGGTTGTTATTGTGAAGACAGTTTTACAAGACAGACAATAAGACATGCTGTATTTCTTAACTACAAAGAGACTCTTTTTGTGTGTTTTAACTAAAAATGTTCGTTGGGTTACAACACAGTTTTGCTGCTGTATATGATATAAGCTCTCCTAACAGTCAAGCCTTTCTATGTACTGGTTAAACCCCTATGTGTGACTGAAGTATGCAGAGTGGACTACAAAATAAAAATAAAGGCAAAGTTTCCGTCCTGTAATAGCCCAACAAATCTACTACTCCAATCATATTGTTTTAAAACCGAACCCATTTATAATGCTACATAACTACATAACTCTTAATCACGTTTGAGTCTCAAATGATTTTTTTTTTCCAACATATGAACAATCAATTTTTCATTCATATTACATAGAGGATGTTTAGGGCTACATGAAACTCAAAGTGTTACAACTGCAGGTTTTTATAAATCTAAAATAAAAAGATATTAATTTACCTCCATATTTACACACACCAGGAAGATCCCTAAGCATGGGATGGGCTTATGAGGCTCCATTGGCATCAATTATGATTATATTGATCATCACTGAGATGAAGAGAAGATAGACTGATGATTTAAAAAAAAAAAATGTATGCTTGTATGGGTATGACCTGAGACATCATTACTAACTAGTGAACAGAACATATGTGCTAAATATCCGGCTTAAGGTGTGTATTTGAATGACTGCAAATTCAAAATGATACACTAATCCAAGATGTTATTAGCTGCATGGTAGTTTTTAGCTGTATCGCTCATAAGGGACATCTGTAGTAGCAGAGCAGTAAAGTCTTCTGGCTAATGTTCAGAAGTTTAGGAAGCTAACCACTTCAAAATCACTCCGGAATTACCATTTGCTATGGGAGCTGCTGAATACGGAAATCTATATTTACTTTAACTACATGATATCCAACTTGATCCAGCGTCTAAAGATGATCCTGAAGACTCTTGGCCAATCTGGCTAACCTCCCTTCACCAGCAATCTATTTAGGTGGTGCTTTTGTTGAGCAATTGAGGTTCTGGCCTAGTGAACACAAGATTATAATTTCAGATCCCAAGACTTCCAGAGAGCCACGACTGAGGCCTTAACAAAGGTCCTAAATCATCAACTGTTCTTAGATTGTATTGTCTGTCCCTTGCAAGACGCTCTGCCAAATCAATCACTGTAAATGTATAAGCTCAAACTAATGAAAAACTCTGAGCTCGCCAATGAACCTCTACTGTTAGTGTTCCCGTTCCTGTACTTGTTCCTGCTGACATTTTTACCTGTTTCTGTTGTTGATATTCTGCAGGGTCTAGAAATACTTCAGAAATTGTACTTTGATGCTATTATACTATACTTTAATGCCATTATTCTATATACTATAGTATTATTTTGAAGTACTTTAATACTTTAATACTTTACTTAAGTATTATTGAAATTGAATATTTGTACTCATACATTTCCAAGAAATAAAACCTCACTCCTGGCTGCACTCTATATATCAATAGGGTGGGCTTTCGGATTTTATTTACATTTCCATTTAAAGCAGTTAATTAAGTTCATCAGTGAAGAAAAGGACTATTAAGAATCACGCCAAGTCGTCATATGCTGTGTGCTTCTCATGCTACACAATGTAGTTAATGATAGCAATCCATGTTAGTCTGAATATGAATTAAGCCACCAGCCTGCAGTGTCAAACTTGAGAATGAGTGTCCTGGCCCTACCTCAATAAAATGTTTCAATATGCTGGGGTAAGCAAAGACTTGTATAAAATGTGGTGTCTTTTTTGTCTCCCTAGAAGGCATGAATGCGATCTAATTTGAAAAAAAAAAAGCATGTTGGGGCTAATTTGCTAATGCTAACTGGCTATATGTAACTAAGTAAGCCTAATTTCTTTGCTAATGCCTAGTTAAACTAGCACTGATTCCAGTAATTAAACATAAATTGGTTAGGCAGATATCAGTTGTTGTTTTTTTTTTTTGTTTTTTTTTAAAAAAGTGTTTTAACCACCACCTTTTGACACAGGGAAAGAAAACAGATGACTCAGCAGTTCTGCTTTTGCTGCTGAAGGAGATTTACGTTTCTTCTACCTCTTATCATTTAAGCTGTATTACAGCGCGACACCTTCGCTGTTTTCATAATTGCCTCTGGTGATTAACGGCCCAATCACAGACGGCGTTCAGGAAGGGTCAGGGCTGGCTCAGAAGATAACGGTGTGCTGCCGTGTATTGGGGAAGAGAGAAAGTTTCTGTGGTAAGAAAGTGAAAAAGATGCAGAGAGAGAGAGATAGAAAGGGATAAAACTGCATGTGTGAGAGAGAGAAGAAAGAAAGAAAGTACATGATTGAGCGTGAATAGTCAGGTTCCGTTGGTGCTGTTTGTGCCGCCAAAACAACAAGAACTAAAGCACAGTGTTCTGCTGTTTCATGTTTCAGTCAGTTCTTTTGCTTGTGAGGTGGAATAACACACTTTTTGGGTTCTCCAGTTCAAAATGCCGACAAACCTTAATGAGTGTGTGAGGCAAATGATGGTGGGGACAAAATGTTTGACCTTGTTGGGAATTTTAGCTGGTCCCTGTGACAAAACCCGCCTTTTTATTACAAAAGGTGCAGCTTTTATTTTAAAAAGCTACAAGAGCCAAGAGGTTTCTTTTGGTTACTGAGGTTAAGGTATGGAATTAGATTTAGGTGTAAGCTTTAATTAGCTGCATTAATAAATATGTCAGTGGAAATTTCTCAAAAGGATACTAAAACAAGTGTGTGTGTGTGTGCTGTAGCTGATCATTTTTTTCATTATGGCCCATCTGTCAGTGATGGAGTCTGAAGAGAGCACACAGGCTTAAGCCGCTTCAGTACAGACATCTCACACACACACACACACACACACACACACTACTTCCAGATGGAACTCAGAGATCTACAAGTGGCACCTCAAATCCAGATCCATTTGTTTGTATGTTTGCGCTTCTCTCCAGGGGTCTTTATCTCTCACACCCCTTCCGCAAATCCTCCCATTCTGATTTTTCTTTCTCTGTACCCTCTGGCCCTTTCTTCTTTCTCTGTCCTGCTAAAAAAAGAACACAGACCCCAACAAGCATCCCACAAATTCCACACAGCAAGAGTACACTGACACAATGCTAAGTACTTCAGAAGAGCTGCATGGCTGAAAACTCTCTGCTCTCTGATCACTGGTTATGGCTGCTCTTACAAATTAGTGCCAACCAAATTAAAGCATGCTGCTCTGTATGTGTGTGTTTGGGGGTTAGGGTTACACTACAGGGAATTTACACTGGAGGTGTCACATAAGCATTGCAGATGCATCACGGGAGTGCCAGGTCATGACTGTCTGTTTAACGAAAGTTAGAATCTGTGCCTTGCAAATGGCACACAAGTCTTTTGTAGCCTACCCAGGATTTGCACACATAAATCACTAAGTGTAACATGTGAAAGTGTCCAGGAAGACACATGCTGTGGAATACAATGTTTTTCTTCCACCGAAACATTCAACAGTTTTGCATGCTAGCTTGATGAGATAGATGAGTCTGCTAAAACACGTCTCCAGAATGAGAATCAGAATCAGAATGAACCTTTATTGCCAAGTGTGCTCACACACACACAAGGAATTTGACTTGGTATGAAGCTTCCAGAACACACATAGCAATAAGATGGCAAGACATATAATAATAAAAATTACAAATAATAATAATAATATGAGAGAATATATATATAACACTGTACAGTAGACACAATAGGCTTAAATGGAAGAGATATATGTACAGATATAATACTCCAAGACTCCAAAACTATCCAAAACTGACTCTATTGTGGTCTGTCTGGAAGCATGCCTGGTTTTATTAGATCTTCCTAAAGATGGGAACAGCCTACAGCAGTAACTATTTAGTTAGATTTAATTAGGTTCTTGGTGTACAGTGGACACTTAGGCTTCATCCACACATATATGGATATTTTTAAAAATGTAGTTTCTAGTTTCTGAACAGTGTTTTTAAAATGAAAAAACAACATGGTCAAAAGCTCATTCATCAATTTTTATCCTGGACTGACTTGTGGTTGGCCAAATGTTCTAAAATGAAACATAACAAATATGCGTGGCCCAAAGATGAGATGGAACTACTGCTTAATGTTACACTTGGTATGGAGCATATCATATTCTGATGCCTCCATATGAGGGTGTAATAATAAAATGAAGCAAAATTAAACTACAAACATGTCATTAAATTAGAAATTGCAGATCACAATGTAACAACATGGTCTGCAGCCATGATTAAAAACGAGTCCCAGCACATTCATAACACATGTAAAACTGGAATGGGCATGTGCTGGTTCATGCTCTGACACCAGCAATTTCAAACACACACATTTTTCCTGTCCACATAAAAACCCTTTCGAAGGGTTTCAAAAAAACTTCTTTCAGTGACCTAAATCTTGTGTCGTGCATTGTAAAAGCTAGTCTTACCATCCAGGCCAACTGGCAGCCCAGGCCACTAGGAAATCTCCCGGTGGTCCTGGACACCTCATAGGAAATTTCTTGCATCCCTGAATGCAGGGCCATGAAAAAGATTGAAGAATCTCCATCAGCTCCTCCTTGTTTTTTTTTTTTTTTGATCCACACCCATGAACTCACAACATTCTCGTTCTCACCATGAGCAAGAGTGCTGAACACACAGAATTCCTTCGTTTTAATCCATATTCCCGAACTGTGTTTCTTTGTTTTGTGAATCTTCTTTTT
The DNA here is from genome assembly GCF_027358585.1 of Pangasianodon hypophthalmus. Classification (NCBI taxonomy): domain Eukaryota; kingdom Metazoa; phylum Chordata; class Actinopteri; order Siluriformes; family Pangasiidae; genus Pangasianodon; species Pangasianodon hypophthalmus. Next base: position 9,427,536 of record NC_069720.1, read on the forward strand.
TTTTAATTCAATAAAGTTGATGCTTCCACTTTGAGTTTGTTTCTCATAATGACCTGGTTGTAAATTTGTATGATTGTGTTTACTGTGATGTGATATAGACTGATATTCAAATTTGGTGATGTCATAAATATTTCACTGCATTTCCACAGACAGTTTAGATGAGCTGCTCAGTATCTTATACACACTCTCATACATGGCTTCTGACTCTATAATAGAAATTTCACTTGCAGAGGCCATTCGACAAAAACTTCAAATAAAGAAAGCCTAGTTTTCTGCGAGATGAAATAGTAGTGCTCACCACCAAGTTCTACAGTAAGCATGTGGGACTCTGCTGACAGTGCCAAAACATATGAAATGCTGCTGTGGGTGTTTCTTTCAATAATTTATTTCATAATATCATATTTATATACTGGGGCAGCATGGTGGTGCAATGGGTATCATTCTTGCCTCACAGGTCCTGGGTCCCTGGGTCAGTCCAGAGCTTGTGTTCTCTCTGTGTCGCATGTTCTCTTCATGTCCGTGTGGGTTTCCTCCAGTTTCCTCCCACATCCCAAAAACATGGCCGGAGATGGAATGGCAACTCTAAATTTCCCATAGATGGAATGAGTTTGTGAATGTGTGTGTGCATGGTGCCTTGCGATGGACTGGTGTATTCCAAGCTCAGGTATAGTCCAGATCCACAGTGACTCTGACCAGGATAAAGCGGTTACTGAAGATGGATGACTGCATGAATGTAAACTACTCACTACTAGCTTATTAGCTACTTCAAACCTGGGAAGACCAGATATTGTGGCCATGCTGTTACTACAGATTTCAATCAAGTGGATATTAATTACTCTTTTTTCATTAAAAAAACACTGTATACTGCTATATATCTGACTTTTATTAGATAGCCACAGTTAGCTAATGTCAGAGTGGTCATGTCGATACAGGTTGCTATGTTTTTTCTATGCTAACTATTTTTTATCCACTTTAGAGTAAAGTTAGCTCCTCCATTTGCAGCTCTCTGGTCTGCTGCAACTCATCACAGTAGACTATTAGCCTCATTAGGTGTTGGGGCAGAAAAGTGGAGGAAGGCATTGTTCACATTTTGAATGGATGTGCTTGCTGTACATCTTGTGTTGTAACATCTAACCTGATCATCTGAGCTAACCAGCAGATCACATTGCCAGGAAATCTTCCAGTACTTTGATTGGTCACTCTTGTGGCCCATCATGTTAAATCTTCTTTCTGTTTTTGTTCTGTCTTTTTTGCAGGTTATTTAGATAAGAGAAGGTCTTCCTGTCTCTTATCAGCTTCTTTATATCATCCTGCATCTATAGAATGGGCAGGCAGAGTAGAATGCATCAGCATTATTCTCTAATGATGACCCCTTTAACACACCTTAAAGTTGCCAAAACAGACCCATTTGTTGCATAATTCTCTGGATGCCTCACACGCCTGGTCGTGTTTTAAAAATCAGAAGTAAATTTAAAAATCAGATGGTAGCTCAGCAGTTAAGGTTCCATGCTAGTGACCAGAGAGTTGTGAGCTGTAGCATTTCCTGGAACAGAAAATATGGGCAATTACAAGGGCAGCAACACTCCAGACATGGCCTTGGAACACTGTGTTCTGTAAAGGCAATCTTTAAGTTTTGCAGTGTTTCTGTGCACTCGTTGCTTTACCCTATTGAAAAAAAAATATGCTAAGTATACTTGCAGCCAAACTAATTGTCAGTATACTTTAAGTGTGTTAATGATTAGTTAACTTGAAGTGTGCTATTCTGGAACAACTAATTTTGTGCTAAGTACATTTTAGTTGTAATTAAATTGTAGTAAAGCATCACTTTAAGTGTATTTAGTGTACTTTTATGTGCTAAATTGGAACAGCTTCAAGTATACTTAGTACACTTTAAGTATATGCCTGTGTAAGATAATTGCTTGCTTGATTAATGCTTGATTGAAAAAAACTTTAAATTCAAGTATATTTTTGTAAAATATATTTTTAGAAAATATACTAAATTACAATTATTTTAAAGTGTGTTAAATGTATGGTAAAAATAGGTAAAAGCATGGTGGTAATACACTTTTTATATATTTAAAGTTAGTACAATTTTTTGTTAGTATATTTGCAATGTACTATTGAAACAGGAAATATATTACAAATACAATAAAGTATACTTTTTTTTCTCTAGGGTATGCCTACCACCGTATCCATCATATGCATTTGCCAGCACAATGCAAGGGGGGCATCATCAATAGCTGTCAAAAAAATAACATTAGCTACAGGCAATTAAACCTTTGTATTTGAGACAGTTGTAGGTGTTCTTGTTTTTTTTTTTTTTTTTCAGAAAGTAGTTAGTTAGAAAGTAGTTTAACTCCAAAGCACATCGATATTGCACAGTAATGCTGTTGTTTGGATGGTTAAAGTTGGGCTGCAGGGATGCTTTCTGGTAAACCAAGTAAAATTTTGCCTTGGGTGCCAAATAGTTCAGAGTTACATGAAGCCAGCCTATTGCATCTTTTCGAACTGCTGCTCATGCTTCTGACATCTTCTGACCTCCAATCAGGAAAAAAACAAAGACGTCCCCTCAACTCAGAATTCCTAAACGGAAAGTCAGGACGGTCTCCTCAACCCCAAAGTTCAGCATATGATGTCATGTCAACATGGCCACTCACGACATCAACAAAATAAATAAAATGTCACTTCATTACTTTAAATGAGTTTATAGTAGTATTTAATTTAGATCAATCAACATTGACAGATTAATTGGTTAAATCTATAACACTGACCATACAGAAGTAAATACAACATAAACTCCTGATCACTAATGCTAGCTGGCTAGATTGTTGCTAACCAAAGACATGCCTTAATGGAGGGGTCGAGGTTTGTTTGTGTATGCATATGTGTGTTTCGGGGCTGCTTTGCTCCCTTCACTGCTCCGGGATTTGGGACAGAGCCATAGGAAGTGAAATCATAAATGCCTTTACTGCATGCTGGTTCTCTCTCTCTCTTTCTGTCTTCAGAGGAGCAGGACAGTCCTCCCTACCTCAGTGATAAGGCACTTCGAACTCTAGAGAGGTGCTGTCACAGCGAGAAGAAAAAATCCATTTCACACTTCATCCCGATGCACCCAAAGTCAATTACCAGACTGTTATTCTTTTTATCGGCAGAGCAATATTTAATTTGAGCCTTAGAACAGCGGCCAAAGGTGCAGTTCAGAGTTAATGGCCAGACCAGGCTGGACCGGGCCCTCATCCAAATTGTATTTGGTGTCATATTCTCCACCAAGTAGTGACCTGCCAGCCGAGTGAGTAATGATACTGCGCTTCATCATAGTCATCATTTAACCAGTCAGAAGAGATTGATTAGAGATGGAACGATTTGAAAAAGTCTAACCTACTACCAAGAATCTTGCATAAGGTACAGTATATACTGTATATTTGTATTCTAAAAAGTTGTGTGTCTTAGATTGGAAGAACAATTGACTCAAGGTTTCTGGCTGCTAATAAGCCCACTCTCTCTAACACAGAAAATAGGACTGGCAATTTGTATTTTCTTGACTCTGTGAAATTAAATTAAATAAATGAGTGTCATTGCCAGGCCAGGAAGAGTTCAGCTGGCTCTTCATCACCGATTCCAGCTCGCCCAGTTGACTTCTGCCATCATATGGGGAGAAGGAGTCAAAGACAGATCATAATCCTCAAATTTTATGAAACTAGGAGGAAAGAAAAACATGTGTTGTCACTTTTGTTTTTCAGTGCTGATTGTAAATCAACACAATGTGGGCTTTTCTTGTGGAGTAAGGATAGTAGTGAAAGCTCCAAAGTGGTGACCCAGAATCAGTATGTAGGGACAGCTCACATAGGAATTGCTTATTGTATGTAAAGAAGAAGAAGATGATGATGAAGAAGAAGAAAAAGAAATTGGTTGTCAGGCATCTTCTTATAATTCATTCAATAGTTGCACTGAGTTACAGCAGAGAGTTAGTTAACAATCTACGAGCGCGATTCCATTGATGAAGGTATTAGCATTACAAATTGAAGCTTTGGAACCTGATCTGTTTGAGCAGATTGTACACACGAGGAGATGAGAGAGCTAGACCGACTAATGAACTAAAGAACTAAAGCTGCATCAGCCTCTTTAGGTAGAGATAAAGCAAAGGGTAATGCTGTGTTCAAGGCAAAGTAAAGACCAGTAAAAGCCACCAAAAACACCAAAATTTCAACTCAACTTGGGGTCAACTTGGGGTAACATGTAAAATGTTAGAGAAGCGGATGGAAAGAAGAGAAGATTCTGGATTATATTCACTTGATTGCTCCGAAGCAATAATTTCCATACCTACAGATTTCCCTATTTAACAGTATGGCAAAAAAAAAAAAAAAGCTGCACTTTAGAAGCTCAAGCTATTAAAAAACCATTAAACACTTTGTTATTCATAGAAAGCTGGCTGTATCAACAAAATCTGATTAAATCTTTTTTTGTGTAATTCATTCTCGCACTGTTGAAAACTCAGTCCATCAACTGCCAAAGCAAGACATTTGTCACAGAAGAGACGTCGTCCAGAATACAAATGACCATATTAACTTGTCAGAGTCAGACAGATGGAGGAAATACTGGATTAAATCACTTAAATTAGTTTGTCAGGACAGTCTCGGTCTTGAAGCGTCTGATATCATTTATATAAAGTAATTTATACAACAGACTTTCTTTAAAGACTTTTCTTAAGATTTCTATCACACATTCGCAGCTTAATAATGAATGTAGCTTATGTAGTCATAATTATAACAATTCGAACAATTTAGGAACAAAATCATTTTATTGCATTTATTTATTGCATTATATTATTTTAAATAAACACCTGTTGAGGGGAGCTTGTGATTTAAAGCAGCAGAGTCAATGTTATCCAATTAGCTAACTTTGCTATTTGCTAAGCTCACCAGTATTGCAGTTAATTACGTTTTAGTTCCTAAGAGAGCCATATATTGTGATTGTGATTAAAATGCAATTAATTGTGCAGCCCTTGTATGGCGTTTAATGAAATATTTAGCTCTAGCTGCTGCATTTGGGTGCTAAATGGACATGAACTAGCAATTATATCCACTTTAATAGGAACACATGTACATTTGTACATCTGGCAGCAGCAAAATGCTATCATGCAGATACAGGTCCAGAGCTTCAGCTTCACAGCTGTAAACATGTGAAAAAAGTAAAAGACTACGACGTTGTTCCGATCTTCAACTGTCCAGTGTTGGTGAGCCTGTGTCCACTGTAGCCTCAGATTCCTGTCCTGGCCTAATAGGAGTGGAAGATGACGTGGTCTTCTGCTGTTGTAGCCCATTTGCCTCAAGATTTAATGAGTTGTGTGTTCTGAGATGCTTTTCTGCTCACCATGGTTGTAAAAAGTGGTTATTTGAGCTACTGTAGCTTTCCTGTGTAAACTTCACAGACTGTTAGGTGTGAAAATCCCAGGAGAGCAGCAGTTTCTGAAATACTCTAATCAGCCTGTCTGACACCCAAAACCATGCCTCAGTTAAAGTCACTGAGATCACATTTTTACCCACTTCTGATGTTAGATGTGAATATTTTTTGAAGCTCTGGATCTGTATGATTTTATGCATTGCACTGGATAATTTCAATTAAAGAATAAGCAGCTGTACAGGTGTTCCTATTAAAGTGGCCGGCGAGTATATGCTTTTGTCAGTTGCATTACTAAACCTTAGTTATTTGTGTTGCTACTCTGCTACACTGTTCTTATCAGACAGTTATTCAGAAACAGCTCTGGGAAAAAAAACTAATGAAAAATTACTTTTAAAAAAGTATGCATAACCAACAAGTTAACCATGTTTTTTTTTTAGGCAGAAAGGTGACAGATTGCTGATCCATCTGAGCCATCATATAAATACTTTGTTTACTGTAACATAATGATGTCCATGGCGTATGTATATGCATAGCGTATATCGACAGTGTTACAGTCGCAATACTGTAAGGTGCTTTGATTCAGTAGCTTGGAATGACTTACAGAAATATCTTAAACTTAATCTCATTAGCAGATTTTAAGCTATTTTGAAGGGAATTGCTTCTGTACACTTTTAGTTGTTTTGCGGAGTCGTCATGTCCTGTGTCTGAATCGTGTGTGGTGCCTTCTTGGGCAGTCTATAAAATAGATTTTTGTCTCAGTGTGCCTACCCTGGTTAAATAAAAGTTAAAAAAAACAAATAAATAAGTAGATAAGTCTAAATTAGTAGCACCTTAGATTATCGTGTTACTCTGAAGGTAGATTGAAATTAAAACAACATTGAACAATTATGCAACACATAGACAAAGACCAACAACTTTTGCAAAATAACAACAAAAAAAAATCCAAGAGCTGAGCCGGCTCACCGAAAAGACATGGAATCTCATCAATTAGTCAAATTTATTCACATATAAATTAACACTTGATCTCTGAAGCAGCATGCTACTCACGTTTCTGAATCATAAGTGTTGAATATTCTGTCAACTTAATAACGTACACAATAACTCAGTGTTATAGTTGCAACATTATTTATCATTCTGTAATAAATGTATGTATTAATAATAAATCAACCCTTGGGTGCTCTAGTATATACAGCATCCTGTAAATAAAATATATAAAAACCCTAGAGGAACTTCAGTTTGATGGATTATTAATAACACAATAAAGTCAGAGTACACACCTGACAGAAGCGACGTGTACAGCGTCTTTAATGATTATGTCTTGTGGTCATACATTTGAACTGAGTTTTGAAACCTGGGTATAAGTTTAAACAGTGGATTAAAATGACCAAGCAACCTAGTTTGAACTTTTGTCCCTTCCTCAAAACAACTATATCTTAACTTGTATCATTTCTGAGCAGTCTTAAGCAATCTTAACTTGTATCATTTCTGAGCAGTCTTAAGCAATCTTAACTTGTATCATTTCTGAGCAGTCTTAAGCAATCTTAACTTGTATCATTTCTTGAATGCAGTTCAGAACAGAACCGGGATCAAGCCTGAAACATCTCACAACAAATTCTCTTCCAAGCCAAAAAGCACAAGGTAAAAATGTTCCAATTTCATTTGGGACATGCATGATTACAATGCACAGAGTGTGTGTATCCATGCTCTAAATTTCACAGAGACATGAAGTGTTGAGTTACCGTAGTGAGGTAGGAACGGAGTGTCCTACCTGTTCTCACATCCTGTGGAGTGGAAAGTGGGGAGAAAGGGAGTCCCTGCTGCACGCCAGCTACGATCGGGAGGCTTTCGCTGCTGCAGCATCCAGCTCTCAGTCTCGCTGCATCAACCAGAGACAGTGTGTGTGTGTGTGTGTGTGTGTGTGTGTGTTTGTGTGTGTGTGAAAGAGAGACAGCGAGCAAGTGAGAGAGGGTGTGTGAGTGAGTATGAGCGGTGGGGAGAAGACAGAAAGTCTCTCTCTCTCACACACACACACACACACACACACACACAGTGTAATGGCCCAATAGGATGAAGTGTGCAGCCATGTGTAAAGGCAGGATGAGACTCACAGACAGATACGTATTCTTACTCACATATATACAGTATACATACTATACATAATATGAAATATTTTGACTTCCACAATTGAACAGTAGCCAATTTGTAAAACCGTTGAATCACATCAAAAGACTTGTCCTTTTCATCAAGGGCTTTTTCTTGATACTTTCATTTATCTACATTTGTTCTCATAATGTGTTATGTACGCTTATTTGAATTTTACACATTGCACCACATTCGTTAAAGGTATATAAATTGATATTTATTAAGATAAGATAAGATAAGATAATCCTTTATTTGTCCCCCAAATAGGGAAATTTGCATTGTTACAGCAGCAAAGGACAGGAGACATAATACTTATAATAGTAATTATATACATGAGAAGCTGTCAAGATAAAAAGATCTAAAAAATATTTTTTAAAAATATATTAGACTGACTAGTTCTGGCTACGTGTCTCTCTTGAATGAAGAAAACATCCTAATTCATGCTCTTGTGTGTCATGCAATTGTCTTTTTAATAAAACGGAACTTGACTGTATTTCACCACTTGTGTGTACAGTACCAGTATGCCATGCTCTCCAAAAGCATCAAAAGTTTTGCATCCATCACATTTTTATAGTATCTATACAAGACTGATATTAGACGTCTGAGAATCGACCAATACTTGCTAACTGATCCAATTTTTTTGCACTTCATTAATTGCAGCAGAGTCCATACTGATACTGATAGTAGATCGCTGTATTCCTTGTTAAAATGGATCAAGATTGTATACACAAGCTATTGGTACTAACGATTTTTGAAACCATAATTCCATTTATTTTTCCAGCAAGCAATAGGAGCCAGAATAGAACCATGGAGTTGAAATCTTTCCCAATAGACAAAGAAACTAGCTGCTATAGTGGTAGAGTTAATTACAGCCCTAAGGTTGTGGGTTCGATCCTGAGTTCGGTTGACCACATGGTGTTTGACTACTCCTGCATGCGCTCTAACAAGCAGGGATTTGTGAAGACAGAACTTCACTATAAAGTAATGTAGATGTGACAAATAAAGGCTTTTATTAAAATATGTTGGACCAATGTTGGCAAGGTGTTTCCAGCGTTGAAAGTAAGGTGGCCCAGTTTTGGCCCAAAGGACAAAACGACTTGTCAGTTTGCTACCTGGATTGGAACACATAATAATAAAATAATAAGCATAACAAGGTCCCCAATTGAGCAATATACTTTATTAATGCTTAAGATTAACAGAATGAGTTAACAAGACTTTAATACTTAATTATTAGCTTTTTAATGAGATATTCATACATGATATTGTTAATGTGTATGCTTTATTATTCCTGATGTGCTAAGGATTAGTGTATGTATTCATTCATGCATCGTTATTAAAGCATTAGTTAGATATTGATATACTGCTTATCTCTGCACCTTATAGTAAAGTGGAACCAGAAATACTTTAACAAAAAAGATATTTTAAACATTTTCCTCCAAAAATGACAGAAATGTTTGCTAGATTTGTACATAATGCTTTTGTAATCATAAAGACTGTCCTGTGCTCATCCCAGGACTGTGTTCCTCCTGTAATACAATAGGTGAAGTCATAACTTTTTTCCTTAGTATCATTCCTTTCCTAGGCCATGTCTAATGTCTGAACTGTATTGGAATTGTACAGGAAGAAATTAGCAATTTATTTTGTTCCACTTTGAACTTTGAATGTGTAAAATAAACTATCTTGCCATTACATAAAAAAATGGGCTAAGTGGACATTTAAAATCAGTAAATAAAGAATTGGCCACATTGGGTTAGGATTTTTAATGGTAAATATTTTGGTGAGGCATACACACAGTGTGTCTTGCTGATTGACTGGATTTGGGCTAACAGAAGAAATCTGTAAATTAGATTTTTCCTTTACCACTGTGCTTCTACTAGCCAAAGTTTTAGACATGTTTTAGACGATTACATTTACTATGTATAATATATATTATACTACGTATATTATACTGCATGTTCAGACATGCTAATTTAGCAAAAACATCCTGGGACAGTTAGTCAAACTGTGATATTCGATTTGAATTCTAGACCACTACAACATCTAGACAGAGCCTTTAGCAAACTTGCTTAACATGCTTAGTTAGCTAGCATGCTATGTCATTAGAGGTGTTGAATTTGGAGGCGATGCTAATGATGCTGAGCTGTAGGACAGACAGCCTGACAGTCTCACCTTCCTTTCCTGTGTTTAGTTGAGTTGGCACAGGTGCTGCATCGTCTGCCACCTATCACCATCCTGTAAATATACTGTGTAACAAGGACAAATGAGACAAGACTGTGAAAAAAAAACTATTGGCGCAGAGCAACTTTCATTGTTCTCACTGTTTGACCTCCTCTCTCTTTTTCTTTTTGGTTCTTTCTCTGCATTGCCTATAATTAATGTTGCTTCATTTTCTCAAAAAAGAAAAATCCACTCACTGAAATCCAAAGGAAACTAAATTGCTAGAATGCTCAGAGGATCCAGTCTCTAGCCTCTAGCACTTTTGTGATATACAGTAAATAGATGTACAGTAAAACAGATACACACACAGTGCTAATAATATATTTTCATATTAAGATCATTTCCAAATCTTTCTTTATGGCTTGTGATAATGTAGCAATAGTGAATGTAAAGATATTACTATATGCGCATCACTTAGAGCATGAGTTATATCTGCGAAATTTTTTTAAACTCATATTCACTCTCATCCATTGAACACAATTATTGGATTGTCCTTTACCACAAGGACACATTAAATGCTCCTTTAAATCTGTCCAAAATAAGGTCAGTGAACGAGATCTGTGTTATCCCAGGAGCACCAACTTTGCTTAAAACTTCTGCATACTTATGCGGCCTCATGCAAATTGGAATGTAGAGATAGTGCCAATAACAGTGTCTGTATCATGTGTGTTGAACATTGTGGTGTTCTGAATAACCGATTACTGGCACATGACCTACACAAGCACACAGGGAATGTTTTTCTGGTTCCAGTGTAACATCAGGGATTCATTAGTGCATCTGTTCGACCATGACTACCCTCATTTCAGCCCGGCTCTCAAAACAGCAGGACTGCAGAAGAGGCAGAAAACATGCATGGAAAAAAGAGCTTCTATCATTCTTGCCCTGTAGATTTTACTGAAAAGTTAAAAGCTAGGACCAGCGTTTTGCTAACATTTTCACATTAAGCTAACAATCTTTGTGGACTAGATATCATGCTTAAAGGTCTGGAGCCTGTTGGTTGTGCATGGATTACTGAGTTAGCCAGATTGGATTGTTAAAGATGCGACATGCCCCTGGACTTGTCTGTTCTTCTAAGCTGTTGTTGGACTTGTTACCAAGACAAGAGGTCTGTAAGCTCAAAACTGCTTAGGAGCAGGCTTACACAACATAAACAAGATTAGAGAGAGGTATTGTATACTGTAAATATAGATAATTGCACACATGCTTTACATATATATATCACTATTATAAAATTGAGGTCATGTAATTGCTTTTGAAATGATTAAAAAAACAAAAAGTGCCACAATTTGAACAAGCATCTGACTTCATAAGTCTATGGAGAGACATTTTTAATTAAATCATCTGTGACTGTTGCCATTGCCACCAACAGCGTAATTGTAGGAGGACTGTTTGTTGCTCACACAGTGGAGTCCAAAAGTCGGAGGCCACATTGAAAATCTGGGATTTTTTTTTTTCATTTAAAATTGGAAATAAACAGAAGGTTTTAGAATTTTAAAAATATATATATACAGTATATATATATATATATATATATATATATATATATATATATATATATATATATATATATATATATATATGTTCAATACCTTGAATAGTTAATATTCTCTGTCTCTATTTTAATGTAAGCAAATTTGTGATATTGACCATGTTAACTGCTTTGGACCAAAGGTCAGATTTTCCTCATGCCTAAGCTTTTCTATTGAAGCATGTGTTCAGTCAACACATCAATGTATTTGATCTAAAATGGATCATAAGGTTTTGCACAAACTCGTGGAGTCCATGCCACCTCGAACGTACACTGTCATTAAAGCAAAAAATGGACGTACCAAATACTTAGAAACTCCGAGACTCTACTATAAAGCTTCTACTTTTCATGCAAGTTATTGACAATAATATAATTTGTAGTGAAAATTGCTGTATTAAATTTAATACAGAAGCATTTAATAAGAAGCATTTTAGAAGCATTTTCACTAGTAGTCCAGACTTTATATGCAGTATATTGGTCTATTCAGGATTGATACATTCCCTGGATATTTTCACCCTTACAGACTCTTGGAGTCATGGGTCTGAATTATTATGTCATTGCCAGTGACATCCTGGACCAGAACCTTTCAGCACACATCATGGTGAGCCTGCTCATCAATGGTTATGCCATTCACCACCTCCTCATTATCACTTCCATTGTAATCTGTTGAAGGTGAAGTCAGTGATTTTGAAATAACTAAAGAACACTTTTTGTAATATATGGGTCTCATCATATTCTGGCCTACCTACATCCAACCAATCAAGACTAGGAAAAGTGTTTCCTTTTGCACTAGCCTTCAGGCGATCCAGCCTAGGTAGTGAACACGCATGTAGAAAAACACTAACTGGAAAACTTCACCCTGAAACACATTAAATATGTTTTTATTGAAATATTTGTGCTTAGTGATTCTGGTGCTAAGTGTTTGGTGCTGCATTTTTGTGATTGACATCACAAGCCGGCATTGCTAGCAAAGTTACAATGCCATTAATAGGAGAAAAAAATGTCAAGAATTTCAAACATAAGTGATAACAGTCAGGTTTCACTGTTAGCTCCTAAAAATGAATGTGCAAAAGCATTTCTTCTCAATTACTATTTTCCAGCATCGTCCAATGTCATATTAATGAAAAATCCAGTGTAGAATAGTGGAGACAGCAAACGCTGGACTCAAAGTGCCAGAATGCAATGCAGTTAGATGACGCATTTGAGCTGAGTTATGCGGAGACACGGCTCGGCTAGTTAGCGGTCCGTGTGATGACAAGCATGATGGTGCTAATGGTGGTATTAGCAAAAAGTTCATCTGTTTATTTGTTGCATTGCTCTCTTTAGGTAGTAATGAACAAGGCTTATTTTCCACTGGCACCACTGTCTGTGGCAGTTGAACAGCATTTTGGGTAATCGTTAACCAAAGTTAAAACAGACCAACATGTTTTTTTAAAACTCTGAAACAATCATACTCTATTGAAGAACATTGAAGATGTTAATTATAAAGATTAATATGCAAGTTGTTAGGGTTGTATTTGACTTTCAAAACAGGTAGACCGAGCAAATTTGCTTAATATGACTGTACCAGATACATTCTGATGTTCTTGTGTGCTGCAAAATATCTCTCTGTCTGAGTTTCTAAGCTGAGTTTGATTAGACGGCCTGTACAGGACATTTATTAATGCTACATCGAATTTGTAATGATAAATTGTAATTTTAATATTCATTAATGAAAACAAAGATGGAAATGAACACATTCAAGCTTAGTCAGTTATAGCTCAACCATTTGACAAGCATGGCTCAGGCATTTTGCTTTTTAGCATCATTTATGTTATTACATAAATAGTATCTAATCAGAGACAATTTTAATGTTGTATCAGCAGAGTAATATTGCTGTTTAATAATGTCCTACTTTATTTACAGAAAACCCACTGGTATAGACTTGTGTTAAAACTGTCCAAACATTTAAACCATTACTCCTTCTAATCAGACCATAGAAAGGAAACACCATACAACCTAACCTAAAATCAACACATTACTGTCTTGTATATAGGACACTCAGATGGTGCTGCTTCCCTGAAACTATGGGGAAAAAAACTGGGGCAGAATAAAACTGCAGAACAGCAGAAGTTCAAAACTGGACCATACAACTCCAGAGTTTAAGGTTTTTCTCTAGAGGACTGGTTAATATTTGAATTTAATGGCAATCTGACTGTACTGTATGAACTATGACAAAGGGAATGGATATGTTAATAGAAAACGTCTGAATACAAATGCTAACGTGGCTAACAATGAATGCGTACTGCGAGGCAGAGAGCCTGAGCTTATTTCCATTGTGCTGACTTGCCACTAAAGAATACAACAACAAGGGATTAATAAGAATCTGAAACTGTGAATAGCAACTGAATCTCATAATAATAATGATAATAAAAATAATAATAATAATAAGAAGAAGAAGAAGAAGAAGAGATTTTATTTATATAGCAACTTTCATACATTAAAATGCAGGTCAAAGTGCTTGACAATGAAAATGGCAAATAAAAGCCAGCATTAAAAAGAAATAATGCAGAAAATAAAAGCACTTTAAAAAAGAGAGAAAAATAAAAATGTTTTAAAAAATCTAAAAATAAATTCTAAAATATTAATAAAGTAACAATTAAATAAATATGGACTGTAATTTAGATAAAATAGTAATAATGAACTGAGTAAAGTAAGATTTTTTTTTATTTTAAATGATATTACAATATAAAACTAGAGGAAAAACTAAAGTAAAAAAGAAAAGAAAATGTTTATGGAGTTGCACGGTTTGGGAGCAAATACAATAAAAACCCTTCTTTTGTGTTCATGGATCAGAAAGTAATCCTGTTTATGATGATCTTAGATGATGTATATGAAGCTATGAAGCATATTCAGTTAGACAATCTGACATACAAGAAGATGCTAGTCCATTTATTGCTTCAAAAACAAATAAAAAGGACTTTAAATGTATTCTATATTCAACAGGAAGACGATGTGCTGCCAGGACTGCAGTAATGTGCTCATTCTTCCATGTTCAAGTAAGGACACAGCATTCTGTGCAAACTGTCATTTGTCTATAGACTGTAATTTGTCTATAGCCAGTGAACAATGCATTACAATTATCCAAACGGGAGAAAACGAAAGCACGAGTTAACTTCTTATCATTATGCTGGGTGAGATAGTGCCTGACTTTGGCAACATTTCTAAGATGAAAAAAATGCTGTTTTAGTTATCAGTGTGAGACTTAAAACTGAGGTCAGTATCATGAATAACACCCAGGTCTCACACTTTACAGGTAAAACATACACTACTTACACTGTGTGTGAATGTCAGTAGTACCTATTACCCCTAAGTGAGTGTATTAGCAGCAGCAGAGTGTAGTTCACTCTAATGGGGTGTGTGTAATCCAGAGAGCGATGCACTGAGCTGTGCCCAGTAAAAAACTAACCACAAAAAGCCAATAGAGGCTCCTACCCCATTCTCTGCACAATCAACCCGACAAAACCATCCAAATATCAACACTAACATGTAACAGTGTTAAATTAACTCCCAAAGTTAATTCAGATTTGTTCAAATCAGATTTTAATTTTTAATTATTTAATAATTTTGTCGATCAAAATTAATTCACACAAAATCTTTTTGTCTGTAAACACCTAAATTTCTTTTAAAAAGTACTACATATTGAGCACAGAAATTAGATATGAAGAGTTAGAGAATGTCTTTGTGTCTATATATTTATACATTATTTTCTTGATTATTCAAAGGTTAAAGGTATACTTTAGGAGTTTTAAGTCTATTAAAGAGTTAATAATTAGTTAATTAATTAATTACTAATCAACTACTTGTCTTTTCCATTCCATAGTCAAAGCAAAACTGATTCAGGGCATCGCTATTTTAGGTTATTCTATTAGTGCAGTTAAATGCTAATCATATTGCTCAGCTGAAATCACTGATTCTGGAACTGAGAGCAAGCAGCGTGGAAGCTCATGTCTGTCAACAGAGTCCACTTTATAGCTTAATGACCAGTTTTTCTTTGATGGTGGATTTACATTTATGGCATTTGCCCTTATCCAGAGTGACGTATAGAAGTGAAAGAAACATTTTGCATTGTGGGGTTAAGGGCCTTGCTCGAAGGCCCAACTGTGACAGCATGGCAGTTCTGAGATTTGAACTTACAACCTTCCCAGGAGTAGTTCAATACCTTAACCACTGAGCCACCACTGCCCTAGGATATGCTTTCTTTTCCCACTTTTCCCAGCATAGTCTTACACAATGTCTTACACAATGGGCAGTTGACTATAGAATTACTTCATCTAATCTAAAATCTTTTCAGAATAAGTACTTTTGCCTGCTTTCTTGACCATCTGCCTGCATTTCTTTACTCTCTGCCTCATTATTTTTTTTCCCACCATGTCGCCTGGTCATCACTGAAACAGCAGTGATTAGTGAATGGGCTGCGCTGGCTGCGTTAGCAATAGAAGCATGTCCTGTTCCTGCCGTGTCAAGCTGTATGACCAATTTACCAGCAATAAGACAATTATAACTTTTATTGGTGTGAAAAATGCAAAAGCTCAGCTTATTATGCTATAAAACTCTAAATGAAGAGTGTCACCCACAGGTCAGAATAAGAAATCAGAAGGTTTGAGTTATTTCAGTTTCACGATCTTACCGCAGCCCTGGAACAAACAGCAGTGTGTGTAATAAGCACTCATTAGTTGCTCTTTTGAGAGTTGTTGTGGTAGGTGGGTTGGTCAGAGAAACATTTAAACTATATGCGTTCAGGGTTTTGTTTGCCCGCAGAACCTTCTTTTTTTTATTGATGTGGCCAACAAAAGATGTAGACGCTCTGTTAAACTTAACTAAAAACAGAAAGCCGGTGGATTTGAAAGCCGGTGGATTCCAGATAATGACCTCAATAAAGGTCTATTTGTGGAATGCGTTTGATTGGTTCATAGCAGCAGGTTAATAAGGATGGCTCAGTGGAAATACTGCTTAAATTGGCTTTGATCTCATGTCCTTGGCCTTCTAACACAAGATCTTTTTCAGAATTTATTCTTTTAAGCCTTACAAAAGACCATGAATAAGTGTTGAGCCTAAAGAGATGTCTAAAGCTCCTCACTTTTGGTTTATAATATTAATCACTGCCATCAATGTGTTTTATTTTATAGAGAATTTGCACACGATAAGCTTATGCTTTTTGTTTAGGACAGGTTCAGGGTTTTTTTTCCATCAAATATTTCTAAAATGTATTAATAATTTTAATTCATGCAAACATGATTCTGTAAAATAGCTCAGCTGACACCAGCAGCATTAAATGCCACAGCACTAAGGAATGCATGATTCTGATTGGTCAGAATGTGTTGATTAATTTTCTATAACATCAGCTCTGACAGTAGTTCCTGCTGTAATTGTTGTTATGGTAAAGTTTTCTGGGAGGAGAAGTTTATTCAACATTTACAGAAGGAGTCTGCAATGTCAGCATCGGGCCAAATCGCAGCACCCCATCATTGATTAATTTCCTCTAACAGCATCCCCCACAGTGTTTTATCCCTTATTTAATCTGAAGTCTCACTTATATGCCTGCAAGACCAAAAATGAAAAGTTTTTTATTTAATATTAACTTTTGGAGTGTTAAATTATGCTGTGTTTAAAAAAAAAAGGACTTGCTAAATATAAGCTAAATATTTAATTAAATCTAAGGTTTATGAGTGTTAATAGGTTAACACAATTTTAATACACTTACTAGAAACCACTATGTAGTGGACGAGTATACAGAACACAGCCCCCGTTTCCCCCTCAGTGTCGTGCGTCACTCTGCACCTCTGCCCCTTTTTAGGACTCAGTTCACTGTGTCGATTCCTTCGGACCAGCCTACAAGGTTGATTTGAACTGAACTATGTGACGTTTCAATATTTTGATTCACCGGAATAATATTGTATAGAGTACAGCTGTAACATATTTATGGCTTTCATGCTACACTTACAATTCTATCAGGTCATATTAACTTATTTAAAAATATTTAGATGTGAACATAACCTAATGTGAGGTATGTTTTGGCAATCTATTAATGAATATCAGACAATGTCTTAAGTTCAAAGATACTCATTGCTTATTTAATTTTAAATAATTGAAAATTTTTTATTATTATTTTTTTAAGTCTTTGATTCCTCTTAGTCATAGTCCTGTCATATTACGCTGCTTTCACGGATGGGTTTGTGGCACACATTAATTGAGCAGATAATGTGTTCTAAACAGATACGCATACAGTATCTGTATAAGCAGGACACATACAGCAAGACATAACAAAAAGTCACATGAGCAGGAGGTTTTTACTTTCATGCTGCTCATCCTTAGTAACACCCTGGTCAGGGTCTTGGTGGTTCAAATTAGACTGCTATTTTGTTTATGTTTTGAAAAACAGAACCAACCCAATTTGCCAGAAAATATTGGGAGCAGGTACAAATAATAACTGTGTGAGTTGGATTACAAAACAGTCTCGTGCACATCTCTTGAGGGATATAGCTGAGGCTGAGGAACTGTCAGAGCCAGAATTCACAGCCTATGCTTACAGGACTAGCGTTTCTGCCTCTGGGATTTTACCCAGTGTTTCAGCAGTAGTGTTTATATTTTATTTAAATTTAAATTTAATTTCTTCTGCTTTAGGCTACACCCACTTTGTGTTTAAACCCTAATTCAGATATGAATTTTTAAAGCACTAAACAGACACAGATACAGATTAGAGGCATTGCGTTACAGCCCTAATCCAGAGAGAGATAAGTGTTACTGTTATCACTTTCATTATACCAGTGCTGTTAATTTCATCAAGGACCACAATAATACACTTAGCGAATTTTATTACATGACAGAACTCGCTGCTGGTTTAGGATTGGTCTGTTAAGCATGGCCAGGGGTTCAGTGATAATACAACTGTAATAATATTATTATACACATTTAAATAGTGAGTCTAATGTTTAAACTGTTGGATTATTTTTAGTGAAATAAATCTGTATTGAAGAGTTCCATAGATTTGATATTACAGATAAAGGGGTTAAAAGTTTGAGAACCCCTCCTCTAAACACATGGCATAGCACTTTTCAAATAGATAGATAGACAGACAGACAGACAGACAGATAGATAGATAGATAGATAGATAGAAAGAAAGATAGACAGTCAGACAGACAGATAGACAGATAGATAGATACTAATTTATTATATTAATATTAATAAGTGTTGCATAGATCAGTATTAGATATTTAATTAGATGTTACTGCTTAACTCCATTGTTTCTGGTAAGCCAACACCAGTGTTAAGATAGTGGGTGAAACTGTACAATTAAAAAAAAATGAAAAGAGGCAACAAATGCCAAAGCTTGTTTTTGATTCGTGGGTGAGAACCGATTCGCCTGAATCGACTCTCGAATGTGAGTCGTTCAAAAAGAAAACGGTTCGTTCGCGATTCGCTCATCCTTGGTGTCGTTTTTGTTTTTCCCACAGAGGCGATATGGCAACACCCGCCGCTGTTAATCCGTCCGGTAAGTCCTAATTTCGGTGCATTACTGTATCAGAGAGGTTAGCGACTGAGCAGAAGAGAGTTCAGCTCAGACATTTAAAGGTGTTTTGAAAGAAAAGCGAGCAAAGCTGCGGCGTTCTCCGGCTCTGAGAGCCAGCATCCCCCTTCCCCCTTCCCCCACGGAGCCCTTCCAGCACCGGACCATGTTTAAGCCTTCAGATTGATGTTGTGTTTATCTTATTACTAGTATAGCATGTGTAAAACCTGATCTGTGTACTGTGTGTGTTTATATACAGCACGCAGCAGGCTTCATTCATGCTTTGCTCTATTTTGCTGATGTAAATGAGATGCTGGATTGATTTGCACGCGAGGCGGCGCGTGCTGGGATTTCACTCCGTCCTCTTTGTATCAGTGCAACCAAACTTAGTGTTACACTGAGCTGATTTTCGCTCTTATTACTCCTAAAGCTCAGGCTTTGACTTGTGCACGGCAGACATTTACAGGTTTGCTGCTTGTTTTGCCTGTTGATTGCATCTTGAACACAGAGGAGCTGTATGTAACGTACACCATGGCTGAACCGGAGAAACCAGGGTTGCCAGATTGCAGCGGAATGGTTTAAAACTCCCCTTCTTGATCAATAAACATAATCAAATTATATATAAATGAATTATATTTCAAACAAATTCTGTCTACCCTTGTAATGCTACTGACCATGACATAGACCAGTCACATTTTGTAACTATCACCTCAACACTCTCAATCTGGCAACCCTACCAGAGAGAATGCCTTATGGCATCAGTTGAGCCTGATGGCAAAAGCATCTCTATGCTGTAATTAATGCTATGTTATATAATTAAGAGACAGGACTGTTAAATGCACCATCACCTTGTTACCTCATTTTAACTTATTTGCTATTTGCACTAGTGCTTGGATGCTACCTGCATTTCCTTGTCTCTGTACTCATACTCTGAAAATGACACTAAAGTTGAACCTAACCTAAATAAGGTTGTATATGTAATAAAATATCAGTTGAAGTAGTAACTCAATAATAGGTGACAGAAAGGTTGTGAGTTAAAATTCTAGGATGTGAGAAAGCCTTATCCCTCAGCCGCTCAGCTCGTCAACAACCTCAGTTGGAAAGAAGATGATTGTGTACTGTGCAAGAAATTTCATTTCTACATTTATTGCAGAAATAATATGTACAGTAGTGCGGTCAGAACAGATGCGATTTAAATTAACATAATATTTGCATATTTACATATACAAAAGTGTGCTTTGGAATGTTTATGATCCTGTACAGGGGTGGACAGATGATAAATTCACTAGCTATCTCATTGGGTAAAGTGTTTGACAATACTTTAATTTTAATGAAAATGATTTAAAAAAATCAGTAATTAAAATGATAAAGATACAGTACAAAGTGTTAACATCAGCTGATAGTGATATGTCAGTAAAGTAGAGGTGCTCCTCACCAATTTGATCCTGAGCTCATGTTCCTGTCTGTCTGGAGTTTCACATGTTCTTCCTGTGTCCATGTGGGTTTCCTCCGGGTTCTCCAGTTTCCTCCAACCTTCTGAAACATGCCAGTAGGTGGACAGGCTATGCTAAATGTGAATAAGTATATGAATGTGTGTGTGTGTGTGTGTGTGTGCACGGTGCTCTGCAGTGCACTGGCAACCCATCCAAGATGTATTCCTCTGGACCACTGAGACCTTGACCAGGACAGTACTGTTCAGGACAGTAGATGAATGAATGAATAAATAGTATTGATGTATTATGTCGGCGTATTGCCCAGCCCTAGTGTGAAGATGCATGTAAAAATTATGTTGAAAATGGTGGGTTTTTTATGGATTCTGAATCAAGTCAAGATGAATATCACCAACAAAAAAAAAACAAAAATGTTTTATTCCTTTCATACCACAGCAAGTTGCCAGTGCTTACAGTTTTTTTTTTTAAATTTATTAAAGAATGCCACATCATACTTTTTAACTGTTTACAGTTACGTTTAATGTTGCGGAAGGTCCACTTATATGATTGAAGCTATAAACAGTTGTTCCTTTACCAGCCTCGCTTTTTTCTCTCTCTTGAAGTTAATAAGATAGAAAAAATGCAGAGAAAGCCCGAAACGCAAAGTCCTCTGTCCTGAAGACTTTCCCAGGGTGGAAAACCTGAGCCTCCTTTTAATAAATTAAATAAACACTCCCTTACAGAAAGCTTCACCATATCAGTGCATAATCATTTTACTTTCTTCCAAACCCTGTTTATAATCTGCATATTATTAGGCTTAGATTATGTGGAGTGATAACGAGGACATATTAGAACAAGCAGGTTAATATAAAACTGTAATTAGTATTATAGCCAGAACTATTGTCAGAGCTGCTGTTGTAGGAAATTAATCAACACCATCTGACCAGTCGGTTTGATAATTAAAACTGATGTAACTGTGATGTAACAGTTTATAGATACAGTGCCGAGTTCAAATCCCATCACATCCAGAGAGCCACTGCTGGGCCTTTGAGCAAATCCTCGACTGCTCAGCTCTGCTCTTGGCTTGGATTCCGCCTGAGTTGTAAGTCTGCCAAATGAATAAATGTAAATATGTTCACAATGTAGTCCTCCTTGGAGGTCTACATTTTGACTGTAATGTGCCATATGTTGGGGAAAAGTTTTATTTACTTAGAAATATAGGTTGGGTAAAGCCTACATGTCACGCACATGCTGTCTTCTCACTAAATAGCTCCTCAGAGCCTTTAGATAATTATTCAACAGTAACGATTGTGTATCTGGCAGCTTTCTGGGTCGAGATGTGGTGGTGTGGCAAAGTGCCTCGCGTCTGGATTTATGAAGAAAGGAGGCTCCGTTGGCCACAATTCAGCTAACACATTAACACACCTGATTCAGCTCACAGTGGATGAATTGTTGAGAATGTGTGAGAACAGCGGAGAATCTGAAGTAAAGTCTGCCTGCTAGACTGGAGGGTTGTTTGTTAAAATCCCAGGATTGCCAGAGAGCCACTTTTATTCCGTTTGAATGGAAATGAATAGAGAGATGAATTTCGTCTAATAAAATGAAAATTCGTCTTCTTTTACACTGATTGTGGCTCTGACTTATTCAAGCTGTTAGCATGCTGTATGTCACTGATAGTCACGATGATGGAGGCGGCTGTGTAGGCCAGTCCTATTTTAGTCTAACACACAGATCTGGTAGTGATATAACAACTGTAGGATCCAAAACAGGTCCATAGACTCATGTTGGTTTAAGATGATATTTTTATAAATCGGTTTTGTGTGATTGGTATTATATGTTAAAACAAAAAAAAAAAGGAAAAACGGTCCCAATTTCCCTCCTACACACCCACATACGTAAGATCTAACACAGATAATAGTGTACATTACACAGATTAGTTACCAATTGAGGACACTCTCTGTGTATAGGGCAGGTAAATGAGGAGTGAGGTGATAAACTGCTGTAGTTTCCTAACCGAGGAGATTTTTTAACAGCTCCATGTCTGTTGGGTAGACGGTGCACGACGATAAAAATTTACTAGTCGACCAATAATTTAAAAATAGTAGTCGACTTGTCATCTATATTTAAGCCAGGGTGAACAAAGCATTGAGAAACTGTACTGTAGTGAAAAAAAATATTCAAATGAAAGTAAAAAAAGTTGCTACTTTTAAATGTTCTCAGGTATTAAAAGATAAATGTTTTTAACTGATTTCATGTTTTCGTGTGAAAATTAACCGTTATCTAAAACTCTTAGAAGACGATTTATTTCTATATCAACTGTTTCATTGCCTGAAAACATCATTCAGTCTCTGTAAGTCTGCAATATTTACCATGAGCTGGAATCTGACTCGCTGCCTAGCCAGTGTTAGCTACTGGAATCCAGTATAATCTGGCATTAGCAACGAAAACAGGCTAAGTCAGTTATATCCAGTTAACGTCAGCTGAAAATTACTAAAACTTGAAAATTAGTGATGCTTTTTCAAATTAGATGGAGTTCATGCCTTCTACAGAGGCAAATGAGACGCCACATTTTATACAAGTCTTTGCTTACTCTAGCATTTTGAAACATTTTAGCGAGGTAGAGCCAGGGATGCATATCCACACTGTTCCACACTGGTGGATTATCCATCTTCAAACAAACACACACACATAGCTAGAGTGTTAACTACATTGTGTAGCATGAGTGCAGCATGATCACCGTGGTGAACTTGATGAACTTGATTGGATGCTAAATTGAAATCATTGGATGAAAAACAAAGACCATTCTATTGATGTATAGCGTCAGTCCATCCATCCATTTTCTGTACCGCTTATCCTGTACAGGGTCGCGGGGAGCCTGAAGCCTATCCCAGGGGACTCGGGGCACAAGGCGGGGGGACACCCTGGACAGGGTGGCAACCCATAGCAGGGCACAATCACACACACATTCACACACCCATTCACACACCCATTCACTCACTACGGACAGTTTAGAGATGCCAATCAGACTACAGCATGTCTTTGGAATGGCGGAGGAAACCCCCGAAGCACGGGAAGAACATGCTCCACGCAC
Organism: Pangasianodon hypophthalmus; assembly: GCF_027358585.1. Classification (NCBI taxonomy): domain Eukaryota; kingdom Metazoa; phylum Chordata; class Actinopteri; order Siluriformes; family Pangasiidae; genus Pangasianodon; species Pangasianodon hypophthalmus. The sequence goes on from NC_069720.1 coordinate 9,450,890, forward strand.
ACAGGGCAGAGGTGGGAATCGAACCCCCAACCCTGGAGGTGGAGACCTTTGGCATTTGTAATGAATACTTTGAAAGTCTAAACAAAAATGTAAGGAGTAAAATTGAGGTTTTTTTTTTTTTTTTTTGGAAATGAGTACAAAAACCATTAGTATACTGTAGTCTGTACACGTCTGCCATGTGTAGACTCATTGCAAAATGGGACTGGTCTTTATTTTTATCCATATTATATATTTAATGTTTTTTTTTTTTTTTTTTAATTCATGTTCCCTTGCTTTTGCTTGACATTGATCAACAGTTTGAATGAAGCCTTCAGATACAATACAGATATAGAATCGATATAGAAATAATTGTTTTTGGGTTGTAGTCCCTTTTTTTTATTTGCTCGAGTTATCTTAAAGGCTCTTCATTTCATCTATAGACCACAGAATGCCATTGTACACCACCATGAAACCTGGCACTCATGCCCAATCCTTAAAGCAAACCCCAGATCACCATTTTTCTGAGCTTAGAGATTGGTTGCCTGGACTGCACCCGGATTTAAAACAGCCTTCACACTTGACCGACCTCTGGATGCAAATGGCTTTGGGTCTGTAAAAAAGTACAAAAGTGTGAGAACTTTCTAACTGGAGTGTGGATTGTTTCAAGCATGAACGCAATCCAAGACAAATACAGAAGTGCTGAGCGTTCTGGAGCTGTCGTGTTCACGTTTTGCCAGCCAGGCTGAATGCAGTGCGTCCAGGCTAATCAGAATGAGCCGTGTGTTGACCCGGGACAGTGACGAGGTTCACTGCTTGCTGTCTGTTTCTGCAGATGAACATTTACTCCAGCTTTTAGAATCAACACTGACACCGCTGTCCAATTCTGAATCCTAAATAATTCATTTATTCTTTGTTTTGCATCTTGCTGTATGTGTGTAATGAGTCTTCACTGCCAGTGCTCTTTAATACAAACCCCGAAAGGACTTAATAAATAAAAATATCACGAGATTTCTTTCCATTTAGTAACATGAAGCCCAATCTAACATTAACAAAACTGTGTAAATATAAGAAGTAGAGGGATGAACAGAAACAAACCCCAGGCGAGAGGGTGAAGTTCTTTATTTAGATTGTATTTATTTAAACTCTCACTATTTAAAGTGAAAAAAAAAAAAATCCATTCTATTGCCAAAACACCAACATGCTAATAACATACTGATCTAAGAGCATATAAAAGTAACAGGCGGTGCAGATTGCTTGGAAAATCATATTTACTTGTTACTGTTTACATATAAACAGAGTTTTAATATGTTTTCATCAGACATATGCCGATAATTCTTTGCCAATATGTATGGAATAAAACATGATGGCGTTGATATGCGTTGATATGACAAGTTGTAGCCTACTTTTTATCTGTTTATGGTTACATTTAATCTTGTCGAACATTCGTGAAACAAGTTATTTCCTCTTATCCCTTATGTTATAACAGCTATAAACAGTCATTCTCTTACCAGCCTCTCTCTTTTAATCTCTCTTGAAGTTAATAAGACATAAAAAAAAAGTCTTGTCATGTTACAGTAAAACCACAAAGCTGTCCCGTGTCAGCAAACTTCAAGTTACAGCTTTAGCTTTGAATGTTACAAAACTCTGACACTGGAGACTCCTTCCAAAAATGCTAAATAAACAAAAATACAAAATACCCACATCCACATGTATGCGGAATGTCTGCTATACTATGATAACGTATCAGAACGAGTGTATTAATATAAAGCTTGACAGTAGCCGGAGCTATTGTTAGGAAAAAAAGAAACCAAGCAGATCAGAATCGACATCACAGTGCCATAAACTGCGATGTTCACCTCACAATATTGTTATCACAGCGACTTTAAAGTATCACGACTCTTCTCTTTTCAACATGTGATTCTCCTTACTGGATAAAGGTTCAGTTAAAGCCTGAAAATAGTCATGAAGCAGTATAAGTAGTCACTTTTATACAATATTGTTGTAAGACATTAACCATAACAGCTATAGTTATTCTCATGAAGAAAATGTAGTATTGCATGTTCTAGTTTTCCTTATTCGTGCCGTACGGCATTTCAGCTCTAGACCTTTATAGAACACGAGTCTTCAGAAGATCTAATCATTTATTAGAAGTGTTTTCGACTGCGAGAAGGTTCCCTATATCCTGAGGCCAAGTCAATAAGTGTAGCCTGACTAGTAAGCATAAGGAGCACATCAAGCAGAAAATTAAACACCCGCACATGGATTAAAGTTCTCCATCACCATGGCACATTTCTGTTATAGCTATTGATCATCTGGAGGTTGTTTTCTTTTAGATCGACCGAGCTGTATTTCCAAAAAGAGTTTTACAGGCTGGTGGAGGAAACGTAGCTGAGCACAAATACAGCCAGAGATATTTCTTGGTAAAATAGCTTTCATGTTAGAGCTTTTTTTTTTTTTTTTTTTGCACAACCAAATCTTCACACAGCCCATAGAAGGCTTGTTATTTCATTTCATATTTATACTTCTGCATAGTTAAAGTGGGGTCGAATTTGTAAGTTCAAATGAAAATGATGCAATCTATAGCAATCTGTCGCCAGGAGTCTAAGGGGGCTTTCACACCTAAGAGTCCGGTTGCTGAGTTCAAATGAGAGCAAAATCTGATACGTTTTGTTTGTTTTGCTGTTTAGTTTGGTTTGTTTTCTGAAAAAAAAGAAGAAAAAAACAGAGTCCAGGGGCGTGTGTAGGGCTGAAAACGCATGCATAAAACTCATTATCGTTAAAAATCATCACATTCATTATTTGGTCAGAAATGTGGTGAACGAAAGTGAACAAAACTTTGCCAAGAGAAATCATAAAAATCACTCAGGCAGGAAGAACACAGAGCTGTGCTGAATACATTATAAGTAACTAGTTTAAAATATTTTGTAGGTTGCGTCCTCGGTTTATTATTTTTTTTTGTTTGGAAGTCCAGATCTCTGGAACATGTGGCATTTCTGCAGCACTTAGCTCTGTCCTTTGGCTCAGTTTGCACCTCGGCCTCAACACACACACACACACACACAGAAAAAAAAACCCATGCCATGTTTGGATCACTTCATGCAGTTGGAGAAAGTGATTCAGGATTGACTACAGTTCGACTGGAACAATTATTTTGTTAAGCACACAAAGTGAGACTCTGCGTTCATTCCTGCTTAGTGTGAACGCTTCATCTGCGAGCGATCGTGTAGTGTGCGCTCCTCTACAACAACAAACAACCGATCTTAAGCGATTCAAGTCATTTAGCGTGAAACGGTCAGCGATTCCGAAATTTTTAAATTCATGTAGTGTGCACTCGGTGTCAACGAACCGAACCGAAAAGGAAATGGCATCATGGAACGTTGGTGCTAATCAGAATGAGGCGTGTGTTGACCCGGGACAGTGACGAGGTTCACTGCTTGCTGTCTGTTTCTGCAGATGAACATTTGCTCCAGCGTTTAGAATCGACACTGACACCACTGTCCAATTCTGAATCCTAAATAATTCATTTATTCTTTGTTTCGCGTCTTGCTGTATGCGTGTAATGAGTCTTCACTGCCAGTGCTCTTTAATACAAATCCCGAAAGGACTTAATAAATAAAAATATCACGAGATTTCTTTCCATTTAGTAACATGAAGCCCAATCTAACATTAACAAAACTGTGTAAATATAACAAGTGGAAGGATGAACAGAAACAAACCCCAGGCGAGAGGGTGAAAGTCCTTTATTTATTTATTTATTTATTTATTTAAACTCTCGCTATTTAAAGTAAAAAAAAATCCATTCTATTGCCAAAACACCAACATGCTAATAACATACTGATCTAAGAGCATATAAAAGTATCAGGCGGTGCAAATTGCTTGGAAAATCATGTTTACTTGTTACTGTTTACATATAAACAGAGTTTTAATATGTTTTCATCAGACATATGCCGATAATTCATTGTATAATATGTGTGGAATAAACCGAACCAAAAAAGGAAATGGCATCATGGAGCCTTGGTGCATTTTCTTTCGTGGCAAACACTTTTCTGTTTCTGTTATTCAGCATGGATCTGTGTTCATCATGCTCGGGTGATTTTTGAGATTTCTGCTTGTACTTGGCAGAGAGAGTTCAGCTTTTTCTGTTGCTGTATTTCTGACCAGTAGATGAAACAGTTTCATGAATAGGTTTTCAGCCCTTCAACCAACATTTTTTTTGCTTTTTGGTTTATGTAATTATGTGCAGTGTGAAACCAAAATCCAAATCAGCAAACAAACCAAGAGTATCAACTTAGCTTCGATTTAAAACTCGGTAAATGTACGAATAAGTGAACGCACCCTAAGAGAGTATAAATGGCTCTGCTATTTATATGGCATTACTCACTGCTTTAGCACTCATCTGCTAAGTTTATGAGCAGTAATCTAAAAAACTGCAGTGGTTGTGTTCATGTCTCTGAGAAGAAGCATGTGTTGGCCTTCATCCTCTCAGGCTCAGAGCTGCTGTGTGAATGAGGAAACTAGTTCGAGGGTGGGAATTGGCCATGTCCAAAAATGGGAGACAAATGAGGGGAGAGTATAAAAACGTATTCTAAAATACAGTAAAAGGAAAATCATTAACAGGAGAAGCAACATGTGTTTCTACTTTTTAAGCTCAATAAAAATATTTTGTATTCCGTAGCATGTGTGACATTGGAACTTGGCAGAAAAATAAAGGTCGGTGATGCATGAAAATAAATTTCAGTTGTATATATGTGTATGTGTGTGTGTGTGTGTGTGTATATATATATATATGTATATGTATATATGATTTAGAAACACGTATTCTCAGGTCAGTGACAAAATATTTGCCTATTATTAGCAAATAAACTATCGATAAGTGTAATAATCATAAAAATACTTCATAGCAGAAGCAGAAATTAATCTTGATTATGCTTTTTTTTTAAGAAGGGTGTTAGAATTGTAATGTGGACTGTTATTCTGAATGTTGCATTTAATTTGTAATTTTCTGCTTTATGAGAAAAAAGGAGCAAAGAAATAAGCATGACAGTCATATAATATTTATGCAAAGTATGCAAATGTTAAAGAAAAATGTATTTGTACCATGTAGATGTGTATAGTATGAGACAGGAGGATATTTTCACTTTAAATCCCTCACCATTTTATTTTTCTGTATAAAGATATCAAGGGAAAAAAGCACAAAAAAGCACAAAAAACAGGGTTGGGGGAAAAAACGTGATTAGAGAGCTTCCTCTGTTTTACCCATTTTGCTGAAACCATTAACGCAGTGAGTTTTTTCATTTGCTCATTGGAAATGCAAATGATGTGCGATGAATAAAGAAAGCGAGTCTTCTTAGCACCTGGCCGAGGCCCCGAGCCAGCGAGCGTGATTAGGAATGCGCAGGAGCATTCTGGGTAGAGTCAGCCGTCGACAGGGGGACTGAAGGGCACTGTGTTTAAAAGTCAGCCAGCTCGCGTCGGCTTGGCTTGAGCAATCCCGAGACCTCAGCACACACAATCTCAAACATTAAGCGTGTGTGGTCCTGATGTGAGTATTGCACCCAGGTCGTGGTTTGAGATTATAGATATTATTGATTAGTTACTGTTTGCTGACTGTCTGAAGCTTTCTTTCTGAAAGGCTTGGCAGCTTGTGTAACGTTATATACAAAAGACCGGCGTGTCCTGGGATTCGCACTCTTTACCCAAAGGCCTGAGAGTGTTTGAAAAGAGTTCTTATTAGAATTAATATGAACAAGTAACAGCTGTTAAGAAAAATGGAAAAAAAGTGTCACTTGGGAGAGTATTGTAACATGCTCATTAAATACAGTAGCTATACGATTGTTCGCTATTTAGCTAATTAGCTAGTTAGAAATATCACAGTCTGGATGATTGACCCTTAACTAAATCCTGCCAGAAGCGATAGCAACTGTAACGGAATCTGAGCAAAAGTTGTGCTTGCGATTAAGTAAGACTTTCCCATCTCAGAAAACTCAAAAAAGTGCCAGTTTTACCTCTGTCTGGTAAAAGCTTCTGACACTGGAGACTCCTTCCAAAAATACTAAATAAATGTCTCCTCACTGAAAACTTCCCTAAATCAAAAACTACACAAGTCTTTAAATCTGTTCCGAAGTGTCCGCCATACAAGTCAAATCAAGTCAAGTGGAGATTATTGCCATTTCAACCATATACAGCCAGTTAGTACATAGTACGAGCCTCTGTGTAAATTATTAATATAGAGACGATAGTTTATTAGATAATGTATGAGTGCATTAATAAACCTGTGAATGTAGCTGGAAGTACTGTCAGAGCTGTGCAGTTACAGGAAAACAAAAATAATAACTGCATGAGTGCGATTTAAGAAAAACTGCCCCACGCCAGCATAAAAAAAAATCTGGTTTAGGCCACGCCCACTTTGTGATTAACTCTGAATACAGATAGAGATATGGATATTTGGAGCATTAAACAGATACGGATTCAGATCATAACTAAAGACATTATCACACTTGTTAATTTTTTTCCAGAGCAGTTTGTTCTGCGAGCTCGGTAAGTTTGCTCGAGTGCGAAAACTGTTTTGTACCCTAGTTTGGTCCTGAGGAACGAATTTCTGCTCCACCTGAAAACCTATAAACAGTGCTCTAGGGTGAACGTGGGCGAGGAATATTTAATATTTGGATTTACGTGCATGGACAGTGACAAGGCCAACCCTTTTCCCAAATGTGTGGTATGTCTGAAGCAGGTTTCTAATGAAAGGCTAATGAAGCCAGCTTTTTTTTTGTTAGACATTTGGAAGCGAAACATGAAACCCTGACCATAAATCCAAACAAGGTGAGGTTGCGTAGGGTTAAACGGCAACAGAAGCTGTAAATGAGTAAAACGAACATATTCAATATGCAGAAGATTCACTTAAGGTTAACCTGCTTAACATCTCCGGGAGTACTTCAGGCAAGGAGATAGATAGAAGGGGTTCAGCTGACAAATATGTTGGGAATTTCTGCACTCAAGGAAAGGTGAATGATGATAAAAAGATGTACTGATATCTTTAGCAAACAAACTACATGTGATGATGTTAAGATGTAAATTTGCCGATGTTTGGATGCTAGTTTATTGGCTGAAAGCAAGAAAGGCTTCATCTGAACCACTGATCAATGTTGTGCAACTGTAGTAAAGCAAGTATAATTAAGTAAATAATATATAAGTTATTATTTAGCTTACAACTGGTTCTGGACACTTGAGTAATTAAGCCTGATGTGAAAACGCCTTGACACAGCATTGATTTGACTCACATGTTGATGCTCTGCTTTGTCGTTTGACTGATGCTTTTTTTAGGGGGTGAAAAATACTGCCAATCAGCTCTGACACTCTATTCTCGAAGCAGGTTTTTTTTTTTTTTTTTTTTTTTTTTTTTTGTAATGAAGCTGTGAATCATTAGTGATTCATAGAGGAGAGGGAGAGAGAACCGTGCATTTTGATTTCGTTGGGAATATCGTCATGGACTCCCGCCGGAGTTCACGTTTGGCTCAGCATGAACAATGACCCTGATCCGCTGGAGAAGACCTGAGGGAGCTCATATGGCGCTCCGTTCTGGCTCTGTGGAGAACAGGACAAGGTCTTACGGTACTATAATTGCTAGAGGGGTGGAGGAGGGGTTAGAGAGTCAGGGCAGAGGTGAATGAAAAGGAAACAGGAAGCCGTCCACACCTTTCAGTCTCACAAGACGGATTAATGAGTTTGACCTGTGGGTCTCGGGGAGGTCAGGGAGATGTGGAGCGTGATTAGCAATCAGAGAGCACAGGCAATTTTTAGTGTTTTCGAGCTTGGCATGTTTATTTGGGGCAAAAATGATTATATACATGGCTTCACCTAATAAAGCATAGATGGTGGACGGTACTGTGTGTTATGCTTTTGGAGGGAGTGTTAGCGGTTCAGCAAACAGCAAATGTTAGCTAATATTTGCTAGCTACGTGTGTTTTAGGTTTGGATATGGTTTTTGTACTGTTGCCAGCCAGATTATACCTACTGCTAGTAAGGTTGGGCAATATGATGGTTATAATATCGATTCTGTGCTGTTATATTACAATGCAGTTTTTTGAGATACGACAAGATCATGATTTTAAAAAAAATATATCTTTATCTTTTTTTTTTTAAAAAAGAAAATTACAATCTCTATTTGGAAGCAGCTAGTTGGATATAAAATTTTTTCTTATCTTGCATCTTTAAAATAACAAAAATTTGTACAGAATTTGTTTTATTCTTATTATTTGACTCATTCATTTAATTAACTATTAATTATGAATTTTATTTATTATAATTTACAGGTTGTAAATGTTAAATCATTAATTTTTTCTAGATGTTTTTCCACTGGTTCTTTTAAACGCAACACTAGTGTTTTGTTAGCAAACTTATATATACAGTACATATCATAATCTATAGCATGTATGATAGACATGTGTTCATGTTATGTGATGCATTTTTTTTTTTTGTCATATTGCGAATCTTGGCCACATTTAGTGAAGAAACATAACAGACTCTCTAGAGAAAGCTTGTGAGACTATTACTGCATTCAGCTAGAGGTTGTAACTTGTAATTCCCAAAATCTGACCAGAAAAAAACAAAAAAAAACAAAGAAGACCTCAACTCAGAATTTCCCAGGATGGTGTACTAAACTCTGAGTTCCTCCGGGTTCAGCAAGTGACACTCAATCAACATGGCAGTAAACAAAGTAGCACCTCTTACCTTTAAGTGAGTTATACTGTGTATCCAAGTATTTGCTTTAGATCAATCAACATACCAAGATATTAGCTTGTTAAATCTACACCATTGACTATAAATGTTCACTGTTTTGAAGAGGAAAATATCCATCACTGATCACGGTTAGCTGGCTAGCTAGTTGCTAACAAAATTCGAACATGGACGTGTCCGTGTTTTTTTTTTTTTTCCAACTTTGTAGCTTGAAAAAATAACGTCAAAGATAACAGTCGAAAAATAACATCGTTCCGACTTCCAACTTTTGAGGTAAGTCGAATGCTACGTTATTTTTGAAAATCTCATGGCCCTTAGTCATCAGATTTACACATGACTGTATGAATGAAATGAAATCATACACAAAGTCCAACGTCAGTTCCTCTTTCGTCAATTTCATCTTTGTGATATCCGCGTAATCAAACACGCAGCTGACCGGACTACGTGTAAATTTGACCATAACATTTAACAACCTGAAAAAAGCTTCATTAGCAGTTAAATAACAATCACAATTAAATAATATTATTTATTATTTTTAATTAAATAATAATTTATTGGTATCATCAATAATAGCAAGTAGGCTGTAGTTTTTTATCACAACTTTAAGGAATTAAAATGTTTACTTGTGGCTTGTAAATGTGCACAAATGTGTACTTTTTTATTATTAGTCTTAACTATAGCTTGTTCGCTTTTCCTTCTCGAGCCAAGACGAGCACACAGTGATTTTTTACGCAGAATTTAGTCTGTTTGAATTGAACCCTGGTGCATTTTACCCCCTTTGATTTTTCTTTCTGTGAGAACTCGGCAGTCACACTTGGGTGCGGGCCAAAACAGCAGGTCCAGAAACGTCTGATCGAGGTGCTCTCTCTGAACTCCAGTGCGGTTTGATTGCAGCGAGAAAGTGATTCCTCAGTCAACATGTTTTTTTGGGGGGTTCTGTTAATTAAGTGCAGTGTGAATCCAAACCACGTGAAGAGAAAGTACCAATTTCACTCTAATTAAGACTCTGCAAACGGAGTAGTGTGAAAGAGACCTAAAACCAAACAAAGTATCTGTGTGTTTTTTAGAATTTGTTGGCTGTCTTAGTTGCAGCTGATTAGGCACAAAGTGAGTGAGTGTTCACATGGAACCTGAAATTTAAACTGAAGTGCCGATACAAGTCTGCTCGTGTCTGTGTATATATTATGAGAGTCTGGAAAATTCAAATACACACCACATAAAATATTAATGGGAATTTTGTGCGTTTGGAGGCGAGTAGTAGACTTTGTTGGCCTCATTAGTTGCTTTTGACCTGAGGCAGTGCAGTGTGAGCTTTTTACGACTCCTGCCTGTGTGTGTGTTACGTTAGAGCTGTCAATATTTCGCCAGAGCAGTAGTTTAGTCAGTGATCAGTGTGTCTGAGCATGCACTACGTAAGGGAACAGTGTTGTTAATGTTGTTTGGAGCGGGCTGGGGTATGAATGGGGGGGTAGGGTGCCTCCAGCTAGCATATTTAATGAGAGCACATGCCTGTTGCAGATCGTTTTCAACTTTTGAATACTCTACTGAATGTTTTGAGTATTCAGTTATCCTGTAACGGCTGCGTGTTAAGTACTCTTGAAAAGTACTGTGTGTAAGACCTTCTCTGTAGTTAACTTCCGTCTTAACAACATCTCCTTCCTGGTAGTTGGAAAATTGCCTGAAATTGTATGTTTCTGTAGTATTGCCGTGTCCACCAATCTCGGTAACATTAATGCAATCCTGTAGCTTTTCGGCCAGAAATCTGTCAAAAAGCTAAACACCAGGGTCAATCAGACATTTCCTACTCCTCATTGCTAGCTAGCACGCTCTTATTTGCCTGCATTCATTTCCAGAGAATTGGAAATACTTTGCGAATATACTACATGACTGTTTAAAGCTGTGTCTTTAACACCATTTTGTTGTTTTCTTCTTTAGAGATGGGCACAGAGCTGCCTGGGCCGGTAACCATGGCAGGTGCTGTTGTGGGTGCAGGACAGGTGAGAATGGGGGGCAACATGCCAGGACGTGGGGGCAAGAGAAGATCAACAGGGTAAGTAACCTGTCTCTTACTTTTTGAGCTCATTAACAGTGATATCGTGATGCGTGTTGAACTGACTCACCCGAACTGATTAGACATCCATGATTTGGAATCAGTGTGCTGTAATTATATTATATCTTGATAATTTTATTTCAAGCAAATCGATTGGCTTTTAAGTTTCTACTGGGAGGCCTTTCTGTCAACTGTCATATTGTAATGATCATCCCATTATTTAATATTTCCCATATGTATAAGTACAGGTCCTGAGAGTGCTTACAGGTCCAATATCATGCCAGCTATTGACCATACCTGTGGACTGTGTGGCCTCTGAGATAAACCCCGTGCTCTTGGCACTAATTTTATTGTACACTGTTCGTGCAGTGATTTGCAGTAAATCTACATTGTTAAAGAGCGCAGCGATTTTCTCCAGTTCTACTAGCTCTGGACACCATAAAGCAACCTTCCACTTTATTTAACAACCTTAATTGAATCAGAGTGAGCTGCTCCCGGTTGTTGGATCTCAGTGGCTGTAAATCTCATCAGCACCAGCTAGGGCTAAACACTTCAATCCTTTAACCTGATAAGCAGTGTGTCCTAAGCCTAAGCTTTTTTAGTTATAGCCAATTTCTACCTGCTGTCCAAGTTTCTCTTATTGTATGACAGCTACCAGTCCAAGAGGATGAGGACTTGCATGTGCTTCCTTTGACACATATATAGAGAGCCATTGCTCTTTTTGAATTGTCCTCTTCTGTATATATGCTAACAGATGCCTGCATAGTGATTGGATAGCATTTTATAGAGATTGTATTGTTGGGCAATAAACTTGATTTGTATCGGTATAAAGTTGTCCTTAGGGGATTCAACTGAAATAAAATTTTATGTCTATTTTAACACCTAACTTGCACTGAAATAGCCAACAGATGCAGCCAGATCATGCAGCATGTAAGGTTTGCATAAATCCAGCCTGGATTTATCAGGCTGCATGTTGCTAAATTGCAGGCGCACACGGAGGAATGGCAACAATGAAAATATGCCGAGTGACAACAGGCCTGAGAGTACTATCTTAAGTGTGACCATGTGAGTGTTTTATTATGAGTTTGGTATATAGGAGAGTAAGGGTTGCCTTCACTGATTTTTTTAGTTGCCTAAAGTTTTACCAATATCAGTGGGAAAATGTGTGACACCTAAACTTGTAATTAGCTGTTAGGATTAGTGTTGTGTACGTGTGAGGGAAGTATATAAAGCAGGGGTCATCAACTGGTGAACTGTGGTCTGGATGTGGAAGTATTTCAGTGGATTGAGCCAAAATCAGAGCAGAGTGGATAAGTGGATAAACATATGAAAAAGCAAATGGCTTGTAGTTCAGTTGCTCTGGTTTTCTAAACATGAATGAGCTCTGCTTCTGTGGCAGATCCTCTGTTTGTGGCTGATCCAGTCACATGCATTTCTGTAAAAGATCACACCAGAGAGAGGATACGTGGCTAAGACATTAGCCCAGAACATCTTATGTCAGAAAGATGAACAGACAGAGAACTTTTTGTTTATATCCCACATTAAATTCAAGACAGATTTGCGTCATTCTCAAAATATGATAAACTTTCTGACCAGCCAAAAGTTAATATTTGAATTATGGTTTCATATTCTATTTGGAAATTGTATTTGTGACTGAAGTGAAATTTTATATTTTTTTGAATGAATATACAGTATTCTTCATCTTTAATATGGTGCCATTACATTAAGTAGCTGGTGTTATTAATTGTCATTAGTGTCATAAGCACAGGCTGTTACACAAGTGACAAATTTCTATTAAAGATGTATTTTCCAAAATGGCATCAAAAGAATCTCTAGCACGCAAAGGTGTAACATCAAGGACACCTCTTAAATTATCCAGAAGAAAAAAATTTACAAGGAAATTAATAACATACAGTGTGTGAAAGGAAACTCTGCTGGTGCTGGTTGAAATGAACATTACGAATGGACTTCGTAATGTTTCCAGCAGCCTCTAATGCAGTACAAATGGTTTGCAGGACAAGCAATTTTTCCGGAGTTTTTTAAGGCAAAGAACAAAACATACACAGTAACAGAGTTTTTATTGCTTAGGAACCCTTAGAGTTATATAGTGATGTATGTTACATGGGGCTTCTTGAATTTTTTTTAAACCGTATCATGACCTATAAGTTAAGGGAGAGGTAGGTCACCATATTCTGAGTGACTCCTTTCTCATCTGTTATCATCAGAGTCCATGGTATTAGTCAATAGTGGTAACATAAAGCACCACTGCGAAACAAAACATAACCACTTTAAACCGTCTTATATATAGCCATAACCTAATTATTAATGAATAGGCATTAAAAAGTAACTTTTGTCACCATTCAACTGCTTTCCAGTTGGTTTATGGTGCATGATCGCATGTCAGCGTTCACCATACACAATGATTTCCACTGAAATAAACAGGGATATATCAATCTGATCCTGAATTGTCATATCAGGAGTAGTACTGGCCTGAGATACTGGATCAATATCTTACTGGATGTGCCATCTGGTTCTCAGAATAGGGTCCAGGGACCTCCAGGGGTCTGTGGAGCAGAACCTGAGGGTCCATGATTTTTTTAAATTTAGTTCCAGTGTTGGAAATCAGTTTATTTGATTTATTATTGAGTTCTTATAACTATTAGATTCTTTGACCCTTACACTGAATGAGTTTAACCCTCAATAACCCAAAAACAAGAAGACCTATAAATAATGTCAATTTGCATCTAATGTTCTGTCTGACAAAAGTTCAGGAGTAGAAAGCTCTATTGCTCCAATAAAAATAAAAAAAAAAGTATTCTATACATTTTAAATAATGTTTGTGAAATAAACCTGTACAGAGGGGGTTTGTGGAATTTAGTTTACAGTTAAAGGGGTCCCTAGGTGCAGAAAGTTTGAGAACTCCTCTTTTATGCAGTCAGAATATGTGATACAATGCATGAACCGCGAACACACTGTCTTAAAGCATGTCGCCAAAACACCTCTGATGTGATGGACAGCTTGGGAAGTGAAGCCCAGCTCTGTTACTGTGAGGATGTCGGTACTGGATTGGTATCAGATGATACCTGGAGCTGTGATTTGCTTTTTAAATCAGACTTTATTGAAATTTTTTCAATATATTACAATATGTTATCATATACATATATATATATATATATATATATATATATATATATATATATATATATATATATATATATATATATATATATATCAATCCAGAAGGTTCACTTTGTGCTTATATAACAAATGTGTAAACAGTATATACATTAGTACAAATATCATATTACGAATATCAACAATGTCATTCAAGTGTTTGAAAAATGTACAAAATTAGTTTAAAGTTTGAAGTGTGAAAAAAAAATCAAAGTCTTAATCACAGTGCTTCCAGATGGTAGTTTGCACTTGAATCAGTGGATTTAATCAGTGTGCAAAGAATTACTCATACATAGTTCAATAGTTCAAAAGAAGCAAGCGACACTAGGCCTGGGTTTTTAAGCCAACACGCATGTTGAGACAACACACACTGCAAGAGGCTGAGATTGTTGTTTTGCTGTGCCATATGGTGTTCAGAACGTCCTGTTCAATCTGAACAGTTGCTTTTATTCCTATTAATCGCATTAACTGTGAAAACACACTCATATGCACGCCGTTTCCATGGATACACCACTTCAGCTGCCCACATGCTGATGTCAGTGACACGCTGCTGAAGTTTGCACTTCAGCAGCATGTCTATGGATCAGTGTAAATCAGTTATTGACTTTATTTTTGGGCAAACGTCCCTAAAAGTAGCGGAGGAGCAGAAAAGGTTGTTTGTTTTTATTGCTGAACTCTTATGCCAGTGCAGGGTGTCAGGATAGCAAAAAAAGGCTAAAACAGCACACACACTCTTGAAGTGGTTTGTTTGATTTATGACTACAAGTAACATTTCAAAATGGTAGCACATAGAGTCACTGATATTCATATCATTAATTTGTACAATAAATAAATACAACAAAAGAGATTGAGTTTCTCTTGCAACCCCGTTTGTAAATCAAGCGACTACACATGAGGTTACAGCCCCTAGATTGGGAACTTCTGCTATACCGCAGCGTCCAAATCCAACCTCTTTCTGCCCTATCCACTCTTTCTGCCCTATACACTCTTTCTGCCCTATACACACTTTCTGCCGAGGCACAATCTGGCTGAAGGTTGAACAGTTTTCACACACGTATGTGGAGCCAAAGAAAATACGCGTCCTCTGAGCATCATGTTTTTGCATGTTTGGAGACTGTGCGTGATTCAACACGGTGAACAAAGCAGGCCTAGCATCACAGTGCCATCTATCAGACATACAGTTAGGTCTACACTTTCTCCAGAGTATTCTGAGGTGTATAGGGCTATACTCTCTGCTCACATTCAGCCAAATGCTACAAAACTGATAGGATGCCGCTTCACAGTGCAGTGGATAATGACCCTAAACATACTGTGAAAGCAACTCAAGAATTTTTGAAGGCAAAGAAATGGAATATTCTTCAATGGCCAAGTCAGTCACCTGATCTCAACCCAATAGAGCATGCTTTTCACTTACTGAAGACAAGACTGAAGGCAGAAAGACCCACAAACAAGCAGCAATTGAAGGTGGCTGCAGTGAAGGCCTGGCAAAGCATCTCCAGAGAGGAAACACAGAGTTTGAGTTTTGAGAACATGGGCTCCAGACTTCAGGCAGTCATTGACTGCAAAGGATTTTCATCCAAGTATTAAAATTATGGTTATATTTACAATTATGTCACTTTGTCCAAATACCTTTGAGCCCCTGAAAATGGAGGTACTTTGTTGAAAATGGCTGTAATTCCTAAATGGTAAATGCCATATTTTTGTCGAACCTCTTAAAATAAAGCTGAAAGTCTACACTTCGATCACATCTTGATTGTTTTATTTCAAATCCATTGTGGTGGTGTATAAAGGCAAAATCACAACAACTCTGTCATTGTCCAAATACTTCCGGACCTGACTGTATGTAAAATAAGATTAACAAAAAATTGTCTTGATGAGCCGGTGGGCCGAGTGAAAACACTTCGCTGGCCAGATCTGACCTGCAGGCCGTAGTGTGCACACGTCTGTAATAGAGGCTCCTGTTTCTTCCAGCCCCAGTGATAGAAGCCTGACTTATAAAATAAATCTACATTTAAAACTTGAGAACATTTTTTTAAAGAGAAGTAGCAACATATCTGAATTACAGGAAACAGATGAAAAATGTGTACGTGTTCATTACATGCCGTACACCTATTCATTCATAAATCAGAAATGCTGGAGGACCGTGTGCTGTGAAGTGATGTAGTGCCGGGCAGTAGGGCAATGTAATATCATGATAAATTGTCACACAGTACACTGAGATTCTGAGATATTGACGTGTCACAACTATTTACATTTTTTTTAAAGTAACAAATACATTTGAAGCATCTCATTTAATGTCATAGTGAATCTTTAAAATTGAAAAATGTTAAAATTTAATTACAGAATTCCCGCCCACTGCTTGTCTGTGATCTTTGTAGACATTTAATAAAAGATTGTTTAGTAGAAATGAAGACTGGATGTATTTTGTGCTTTTGTACTGATATAATATGTTCACCCAG
The DNA here is from genome assembly GCF_027358585.1 of Pangasianodon hypophthalmus. Taxonomy (NCBI): domain Eukaryota; kingdom Metazoa; phylum Chordata; class Actinopteri; order Siluriformes; family Pangasiidae; genus Pangasianodon; species Pangasianodon hypophthalmus. The sequence continues at coordinate 9,467,285 of NC_069720.1, forward strand.
TTTTATTTCTTGCCCTGCAGGATGGACTTTGATGATGAAGATGGAGAAGGGCCGAGCAAATTTTCAAGGTAGAATTACAACAGATCACGGCAGATCTTTTTATACTTTACATCACATTTTAATTACATTATTACAGCAGTAGTAATTTATTTAGATTTGTCTCTATAAATTAAACACTATGAAAACATTTTTTTTAAGAATCCTCAGCACTAGCATCACATTCCATGAATCATGTTTTGTCTTTATAATTTTGCATCCGCTCCGTTAAATCATATTTTATTTGAGTTTTTCTCAGTCTGTCTCTCAGCCATGCTGCGGCTTGAGTTTGTGCCATTTTAGACCATTTAATCATGTTTTTTTTTGTTTGTTTGCCTCAACATGTTGTTTCTTTCCAGTCCATGTTCTCTTTAAAGGACGTGTATCCGTAATTCCCCGGAGTGGAGACACTGCCCTCTGCTGGCCACGCTACAGCTAATCTCAACACTGTTCCTCTCTTACAGTATCACTGCTGTAAACCCATCACAGCCATGCAGCATCGAGCAGTACTATAGCAGCTCAATCTGCACCGAGCGTTTGATAAGCCATTAGACAAAATTAACAAAAATGTGCCAGGATTAAATCTGCAAGTTTTAATATCACAATAATTGCCTTGTCGTCATAATAATCACGATACTGTTCCTGAAAAAAAAACATGAAATACATGTATCCGTTCTCATCATTCAGTTTTAATTTGACTGTTAATCAGATATGATTGTTAATCAAAACAGTAAAAATGCATTAAGGAAAAAAAAAGTGATAATTATATGTTTGCCTAATCCAAGAAGAATATATGGTGGTTGTTTAAATGTGTCCAAAATAAGGGACCTCAAAAGACCACTGTCCTATTGTTACCTTCTTAGGCCCTTATTTAGGACTAAGCAACATCACATTTGTCCATTTTAATGCCTTTATCACAGGACTGCATCGTCTCAAACGGAATGCAGGACTAAAGATGAAATATTTAGAGACACTCTACCATATCACGTGAAATAGGAAAACATCCATTTTAAATTGATTTATGTTTTTGGTTTTGTGTCTTTGATTCATTTATGGCATCTTCAATCCATTTTTTTGTTACATGCATGCATACATACATGTATACACACATGTTAATTTTAAGATACTCTCTAATTTGTTGCATTTTAAGCATCTACGGTATGTAACTCTGTCAAATCTTTTCTGCTGTTATTACATATTCCCTGTTTCCTCTTTCTGTTTGCAGGTATGATGATGATCAAATGCCCGCTGATAAGGAACGGTATGCCAGGTAGGGCGACGTGGCATTGCTAGAATTCTGTCACTGAGACAGAGGCTCTTCTGTTGAGCCCAACCATCTCCTCCTTCCAGGCAGGAAGTCATGAAAATGAGCGAGTCATCTGAGAAACTTTAAATTAATAAACATATTTAAGAGTGCATTTATTAACATGAACTCGAGTGCTGTAGCTGAGGTTGAGGAACTGAATTCTTGGAACCAGAATTCACACACCATGCTGACAGTGCTAGCATTTCTACCTCTTGTGTTTTTTTTCCTAGTGTTTCTGGGGTTATAGTGGTAGGGTTCATATAAAGGGTTTACAGGATAAAGAAGAAGAAGAAGAAGAAGGAGGAAAGGAAGAAGGAAGGAAAGAAAGAAAGAAAATTTTAAAACACTTTCCATTTTAGGCCAAACCCACTTTCAATTTTAAATCCTAATACAGATATGGTTATTTGGAGCCAAAAATAGATATGAATACACTTAGCGGCGTTGTTTTAAACCCCTAGTTCTTGGATTCATTGCAATTCTGCAGTGCATTTTTCTTGCCTAAAGTGAACTGCAAGGCATCCTGAAGCCACTGTCGCGTCGCGCTATCAGACTCAGATGACTAATACAACAGATTTATAATACTGCTTGCTCTATTGGACTTCACTTTATGATTCAACTTTGAGGGATTAAAAAAAGACTATGTACTCTTTAATGAATATCTGAGCTGAACAGTGAAGAGGGATAATGAGCGTTATAAGGGTAGATACATGGTGATTGATTGTCCAACTTAACGAGATAATTTTTTGCCTTCAAATTCTCAAAAAAATTGCCAACTAGTGCCAAGATCTAAGACGATCTCAGAGTGATTGTAAACAGTGGGTCAGCACTCACTTCTACGGTCTAAGTAACAGGTACTATTCTCATTTTTATTCATATAGCGCTTTTAACAGTATATATTGTCACAACACAGCTTTACAGAAATCCAGATGTAGATTTAGATCTCTAATGAGCAAGTCAAAGGTGAAAAACTCTCTCAGATGACATGAGGAAGAAACCTTGAGAAGAACAAGACTCTAAAGGGAACCCATCCTCTGGGTGACACCAGATAGTGAGACTATAAATCATTACAGTATACAGTCATAACCAAAAACTGCTTTGAAACGGCTAACTTTACTTTCTTCCTGTGGCGGTGATCATGCGCAAAGCTTTGTCACATGTACAATAAATTTAAATGGTTAGTTATTAACAGTTAACAGTTAATATTAAACTTCTTTATGTTTAACTAGTTAGCTTAAGTTTAGACTCAATTTGTCTGCCTGCTAATATGTGGTAATGCTAGTTAGCTACTGTTAACCATCAAAATAGCTTTTAGTCTGTTTTCTAAAGCTTTAAACATTGTCGTTATTAGCTACTAGTGTAGACTATATACCCGTCAAACACAGTGCAAGTTGATGGTATGGTCGGAAAAGCAGGTCTTAGTCATATCTCGTATCGCTCATACAAGTTGTGAGGTAGCTAAAACTCCAACAGCCAGAATAACACAGGTATCAAAACACATGAATGACATAAAAAATCCCAGAAGTCTGTTTGCTTGCTCTGTTACATCAAGCTAACTCAATCTATAAGTGTCTCTTCATAAATTCTACAGAAAACAAACCCTTACTCTTTATACATGCTCCACAAGTCAAGTCACATTAATATAGGAAGAATTTATTTTATTTATGGTTGCATTGCCTCCAAAGCCCTTATTGGTATTTAGTTTAGTTTTGGCCTGTAAGTTTGATTGTTCCGTGCTGTATTGAAGAAGAAAGGAAGAAGAAATCCGGGTCAGCCATGATACGATGCCCCTGGAGAAGGGAGTGTTACGGGCCTTGCTCAAGGGCCTGGCAGTGGCAGATTGTCAGTGCCAGGGCTTGAACTCATGACATCCTGGTCAGTAGCCCAGAGCCATAACCACTGAGCTGTAAAGTTCGGTCAGTTAACAGTACATTTTTGGTAACTGCAGATGTGTTTTCTTCCAGAGTGCTATGCGTTTTTTTTTTTAATGTTAAGCTCAAGGTAATGCTAGTGTTTACTGTAACTGCTGTACATATTACAAATCAGCTAATGCAAAAATGATATAAAATGTATGTCAGTTCCCATGGCAGCAAGCAACATATTGGTTTTTGTTTTGGTTTCTGTCATGGTCCTGTCACTGTCCCTTGTCCTGTCATTGCTTTGTTACCTGATTGTGGTCACCTGTTATGTGTTACCCCTTGATTAGGTTGTCTGCGTATACCCTGCTGTTTTGTTTGTTTTGTTGCAAAGTCTTGCTTTTTGTGTTCCTGAGCTTTCTGTGTTCTGTGTCTAATAGTACTTCCTGGTTTTGATCTTTGCTGGCCTTTGACCCATGCTAAGGACTATGACAGTGACAGCCCCAGTAAAATACTATCAAGTCCTTTTAGCTTGTTTAGGAGTAGACCAGCGTTCAACACACAACGTTTGTAGACAGGGCCATTACAGTAGACTGATGTTAAATACAAACAACATTAAGTCAAGGGGCTAAGTCTAATCGACATGAGCACAGTTTGCCAGTCAGTTATAGATTTTCTTGTACTCCAGTTTGTATAAAATAAATATGTAATAAATTGTGAGTTCACCCCTTATTTAACACACTCAGGACAATCAGACTTTTCCCAGAACTTGTTCACTGTTTATAGTTCTTAATTAATCTTTCATTACATGCACATAAAGCACTAGCTTTTTCCTGTTTCTCTGTGCAGAGAGAACCACAGCGAGATTGAGCGACGCCGGCGTAATAAAATGACGCAGTACATCACTGAGCTGTCGGACATGGTGCCCACTTGCAGTGCGCTGGCCAGGAAACCCGACAAGCTCACCATCCTGCGTATGGCCGTGTCACACATGAAGTCTATGAGAGGAACTGGCAACACGTCCACTGATGGAGCCTATAAACCCTCCTTCCTCACTGAGCAGGTGTGCAGCATGGCTTCACCACCACACAAATTGCACTTTAATTTACTTTTTTATGGCCAAGAATACTTTATTTTTAACAATTTATATACTGATTTAGGATGAAGTATGCTTTAAATAAAAAAATTAAATTAGGTAAAAGCAAACAAAAAAAAAACAACAACAAATTAATAAACTTCTGATTCAAAGCTCATCATACTATCTATTGATATGATTTAAACAGCAGACAGAAATTATGAAAGTTAGACAGAGGTAAAAATGCTGTGGGCTGCTTTTAGGAGTTGCAGAGGAAGCATGGTTGATTCGTTTGGTTATTAATTTTATAATATCATATATTTATATATTTAGGCTCAACTCACCTTAAAAGACATTGTTTGGCTTAATAATATCTTATATTAGCAGAGGTGGTAAAAGTTGAAGAATTTCAAAATAGCTTCAAATTCTTCATTCGAGTTTAAGTAGAAAAATATAATTGCTTAAAAATTAGAAAGTGGGTAGAAAGTGAGTAGAAAATAGAGAATTTTCTTTTGAAATGTAGTAGTTAGAAGTCAGAAGTATTAGATGGAAGAAAAACTCAAGTAAAGTATAGATGTTTAAAAACCAGACATTGAATAGTAATCTGAATAGTAGTAAGAAACAGTTTCATAACATAGAAAATAAGCCAATATTAAAAAATGTAATATGCAAATTACTAGAATGTCTTGCACTAAATTAGCTAAATTTAGCTCCAGAACAACAATAAAGACACATCTTTGAGACATTAATCATTATTGACATTTGGAGTAAGAGCAAAATTGTGCAAATGTAATTTTTTTTCACTGAATAGCTTCAAGGTGCCAAAAATCATAGTGGATTCTGCCAAACAGACAAGATGGGGTTCTTCAGCATGATTGTACTCATCAAACTCACATTTATTCCATCTGCAGATGCTTTCATACAAAACATCTTGCAGCTGATGTTGAACAGAGGCAGCTTGAGAGTGCCAGAATGTGAATGAACAACCTTCTAATTGGAACATTAGCTAGAGAACCATCACTGCAAATTGAGCAGTTCAGACAGTACGTTAGGCAAATCGTAGCATGCTAATGCTTCTTGGTTCGTGTCATAGTGCATGGTGTGGTCTGTTCTGTAGGAACTGAAGCACCTGATCCTGGAGGCGGCTGATGGTTTCCTGTTTGTGGTGGCGGCTGAGACGGGGCGTGTGATCTACGTGTCGGACTCGGTGACCCCCGTGCTGAACCATCCTCAATCCGAGTGGTTCGGCAGCACTCTGTATGAGCAGGTCCATCCTGATGATGTGGAGAAACTCCGCGAGCAGCTCAGCACCTCCGAGAACTCCATGACTGGTAAGATACTTAAAAGTAAAAAAAAAAAAAAAAAAACACCTAAAATAGGCAAACATGTCTAGTAAAGATAGATACCTAGGAGATTACCTAGTAAAACGAACCAAGTTAGGACTAGTAAACATATCAGTGGCAAAAACAAGTGTTTTAAATTTGCCAAGGTGCCAAACATAGAATAGGAAAACTACTATTACTGTTAGCACTCATTCATCCATGCCAGTGTTTATATTTTTCAGTAACTGACCTGATGGGATTATTATCTTCAGTAACTACTATGAATTATTATGTAAGTACAGTGAAGTTTATAGGTAAGATATGTAGTTATAAGAGTGAGGAATGTAAGTATGGTCCTGCTGATGGATTCTGGGAGTTTAAGGGCCTAAAAGAAGCAGCTTTGGCTTATTGTTGGACTGTGAAGGTCTGTGATTCATTTATTTTCATGCAGGTTAATATATGAAATATGTAAGGAATAAAACACAACCGGCATGCTGTTATAGGAAAATAATCAACAATAGGGTAGATTTGATTATTTTTCCTTTTATTCCTCCTATACCAGAGCAATTTGGCAGCAGTTAAATATTTTAAATTCATCTTTTTTAAGTTAATTAATTAACCTTTCTTTGTTAAATAGCTACATTTTTTATGATCCATTATTATTAAGTTTAGATTACGTTGCATGTCTGCCATGCAAGTCTCTGTGAATGAGCTGTTACTACATAAATGATAACATAAGCACATTAATATAAAGCTGTGATTTGCCTTGAAGTCAGCACTACTGTCTGAGCCTTACTGTTATACAAATTAATCAACACATTCTGACCAATCAGAGTCAAGAATTCAACAGCTCTGTAGTATAGAGTACAATAATGGATAATCTACATCATCTACAGCATCTTAGATGATCTACATCTGCAATATAACAATACATACACAGGTTGTAGATTTTCACACTGATTTGACCAAAAATATTCAACGAACACATTTATGTGATTAGAAACTGATGGGAAGAGTATTGATCACACACACAACACAGAAAAAGATGAGCTCTCTATTTTTCCATAGTTAACTTATAAGTGGATAATGCTTTACATTAAGGTTCTTTTAACACATATTATTTAACACATTAGTTAACATGAAAAAACTATGAACTTCTGCATTAATACACATTAAAAACATAACTTGTGGTGGCTGTTTTTTTTTTCTTTCCTGACAATGAACCAATACCAAATACTCAACACCTGCATTGACCAACATGAACAACACCTTATGTAATGTTTGTGGTTGTAAACTGACAAAATTCAGAACTCAGGGTGAATAACAGTTTTCATTATTAAACAATAGAGAGACCTAGAGTTCATTTACATCTCAACATTTAGTAACTTAATATAATTATTTATTTACTTGGCACTTTCTCACATACTGTTTATTAATGCTGAAGTTTATCATTTGTTAGTGCAGTAAATAATGTTAATTATGGTAAAGCATTACATAGACAAGATGCATTGACAAAAAATTCAAGATTTATAATTAGATTATAAATACCAGTGATGTAAGTTTAAAAGACAGGTGTTGCATCTTAATAAGAAGAATTGTTTTTTTTCTACACAAATAAACTTTGTTGTAGTTTGACGATGCAGAACTGATCCAAATGCAAATGAAGGATGTGGTTTTGCTACAGCATACAACTACATTTACTGTCTGTGGAAGTGTATTTGTTGCTCCTTCTTGGCAATTGTGGTCATGGAATGGTCCAATCTGAGGTCTTTTGTTGATAATGATTTCTAAGAGCTTGGATTAATAGCTATGAATATGGCAAATAATGCATCGCACAGTAAGCTTTCCTCCAACAGCTGTATTTCTGTTTTATGAAGTTGCTACTTGTGCTGTTCATGTTATTTTTGAGCAGCTAGGACCCTTAGTGTGTTGTTGGAGAAAGTAGCCTGTAGGATATTAGCAGGCAAGCATCATTCTGCCACACTTCAGTGCCTGGAAGCATAAATCCTGCTGACTGCTTCAAGATTCATCTCTCTCCTCCAGGAAATCTCATATATTACACATTTTCTCGCCAGAGGGCACTCTAAACTCGCACATCTCTCATTCCTCTCTCCTGCTCGCTTCCCGCCTGCAGCATCCTCTCTCATTTTGCCATTTTGAAGAATAGTTCACCCTGCTAACAAGCAAGATAAATTCCACTAGGGCTAACTTGCATTATGCAAATGAGATCGTTCTTATTGACTCTGGAAAAAATTCATTCACTACTATTAATGTAGCATATTTTTCTAATTTACTCTATGCATGTAAATGACAATTTGAGTATGTCTGTCTGAGCTCATCTGTCATCAAGCTCATTAGTTACATTGCTTTATATTTGTATATATTATTATATCTTATGTATGAGTGCAGTTTTGACAGCCAAAATAACCACAAATGAAAAAAAGGGCTACAAAACACAAGGTGTATTTCAAACTGTCTCCCAAAACTGACAGTAGAGGAGGCTGATACATTATTTACTGCAGGGAGATCCATAAAAAAACACTTTTAGGGTTTATTTGTGGGGGTGTTTAAGAGTGAGGTGCACACTGCGAAATCAATACAAGTGACTATTAACTGCACCAAAGTACTTAAAAATAATTTGTCCAGAAAATTTATCCTAAATTAATCTGACAATGGAGAGAAAGTTCACACTGGTGTAATATAGTCATCAACAGGGATAGGGGTTGCATTGATTAGTTGACTAATACTGGTACCGACCGAATTCTGATCCCGCCCACTCCTGTGGTTAATTTTGTAATCTGTTACAGCTAAATAAAATATAAATAAAATCTTTGCACAGTGGCGTAGTGAATTCTGTTATGGCCAGTGCTGCGTGAAAGAGCGTAGTTGGTGCCATGGTTTGCATTTCACTTTACAAGCCACTTTCAGTTTGGTTGTCACAGCTGCCACCTACCAATCCAATCCATACTCTCCTTTTTTTTTTTTTTTTTTCTCGGATGCTACTGAGGCCGGAGATGACCTTGATTGTTCAACTCCCAGGTCATTATCAGCTTGGAAAAATCTCTAAAACACTGCTGTAGACATAGCATCATCCAGCTAAGGAAGGTCTCTCATTGAGCTATAAGGAGGAATTTGATGATGTGCATGAGCTTCCATGCTGCAGCCATTTTAGCTGATTCTGACACTGAAAGAGCTGAGAGACTCAGGGTTAATACCCTACAGTACAGGTATTAATCCAACATGCCTTCTGAATGCGTTTTGGATACTTTCCGCATCTCTTAAACTTATAATGTTCAAATCTTTATGCAAATCTTTCCACAAAGGTGGAACAATCTACTCAGCTTTTTTTGGCTTTACAGATTCTCTCATACACTAAAAATGCCTAAATATTCCTTTAAATATTTATATGTAAATCTAATATTGCATTGTACAGACCTGTTCTTTAAGATTAAAGCGTCTTAGCTGTGTGAGCCATTCCAGTGCAGTTTACTCAAATGGGAAAGAATTGTATAGCTGACATGGACACTGACTAATTTCATTTAGAACTGAGATTTGAGCTGGACATTTCTGTAAGCACATTTTCTATCACTGAAGTCAGCATTTTGTAAAGGCCAACTTTTTATATCCTCTGTGTTATATGGTCATATTAAATTATATTTGCTGGTGATTGTATTTGTTTTGGTCGCAGTTGTTGGTGTATATCTGTAAGATAAGACGGGGAGATAAATGTCCCAGTGCAATGTGGGTAATGATCATTTGCATCTCTTCTGAGACAACAACAATGTGTGAGTTAATGTGTAACTAATGATCTGAGGTATGAAAGATATGTTTAAAGCAGCCAATGTTCCAGGGTTCCAGTTTAGAGCAGTTTCTGTCTAATATCATAATTAGGAATTGTGCAAGTAGTTACCAATAATAAAAGGAATTGAGGAATGGGATGCCATTTTCATTCCCCATGACTAACCAGCAGACAAAGAGAAACTTGGAAAGGAAACTGGTTTGGTAATGTTTCTAGTAAGAGTATGGCAAAAAAGTGTGCTCATAATGCTTTTTTTATGATGCACAATGCATATCACTATATTTAGGTGTGCTAACAGAGTGTCACCAGAGCAGCAGTGTTACAGTTAAAAATTGAGAAACTGACTTTTTATTTAATAATGTTTTGAACATAGTTCAGTTTTCGAAACTGTACATAGTAGACAGTGTAAAAATCTCACTAGGTAAAGGGCTTTCCCAGGCTGCTACACACTTAAGATGCAAAAATTGAGGTAACATGAAACTGTTCATATAGACCTTTTTACAGTGATTAGGTAACAATCCACTTAGACATGTATTACTATCGATAATATCAGCGATTCTGATGATACCAGAGTCCTTGAAAGCAAAATTAGCCATGTTGTCTGGGACAGATGACATACTGCCTCCCCTGTCAATCAGAGCAACACTAACCAATCATGGAGTGTGTCATGTATTCCTACACGTGTTCTGCTGCCCTGTGACGCAGCATTAGCATCAGTTCGAAAAGATGTGCTGGCTGGCTTCATGTGTCTTGGAGGAAACACGTGTCAGTCTTTTCCCTCTCCGGTTGGTAGCTGATGTATGATAGAAGAGAGCTGGCTAGTGGGTGGGAGAAAACAGACAGGGAATAGTGTGACATTATGCATCACAATGTCCATTTCATTACATTGTCCAGCCTGAGTACACATGTAATGAAAGGAACTGTTTGTGGTGTCAGGCTTTACAGAGAGAGAGACACGCCTGGATTCATTCAGTCGCTGTCATCTCTCAACTTTTGAACATTACACACGGTTTTGAATCACTGCAGCGTATCATAAATATTGAGATTAATTTCCGGCTATAAAACTATCTCTAAAACTATCCATCATTGCTTACGGACAGAGGGGTAAATTTCACAAACATCCCAGCCGAAGTGTGTGTATTAGATGATGGACATTGAAGAATTCCCTTTCATGTCTAGGGAAAAAAAATAATTCTGTTTGCCTCCATCTTTCTAATGTTCTTGTAGCCAGTCCAGCTAAAATATTGAAAAGCTCCTGATGAGGTTTTGATAAGCTCATATTTTTCAATGATAAAGCAAGCAGCTAAGAGATTTTTCTCTCCTTCCTCTCTCCCACTAATGTGCCTTTCAAAGGTGAACTGTTATGTATTGGTCTTGCATGCATAATTGAATTGCGCAATCTGCTGATTAACGCTTGATTTTGTCTGGAGTGAGAAATGATGGTGGAACATTCGGTGGAGGCTCAGCGATCATCAATCAAGTCAAATATCAGGATGTGATGATGTAACATATCTCATTCGTTCCTGGTATGTCGGCTCCAGGCCGAGTGTGCTGCACGAAGCCTGATTACAACACTGCATTGTCTTCAACACTTAAAATATAATTAGTCAAAAAAACAACCCTTAAACTGATATACACATTTCAGTGATGTGTCATATTAATCATTGATTTGTCAATTCGATTATGCAGTTGATTTGTTGAATTATGATGTAATTAAATAACGCAATGACTGCACAAGAACTGCACAAATATTAGGCCTAACAATCTATTAGGTTTATAAAATTAGTTCATGTCTGTTTTAAATTTCATCAGATTTATGCTCTTATTTGTAAGCACATTTTGTTTCAACAGTTGCATAATAATAAGAAGAATGATTGTTTTGCTTTTACAAAATAGAGGCAGAAGATCATTTTATACTTGATAATTTATCACCATGGAAATGCTAGTGTTTAACTGACAGACTATGACCTAGCTGAAATTTATTTTTCACATGATCTTGAGAAAGGAAAGCTTGTTTTATGAAGATAACAAAGAAGCTGATTGATTTGGTTTGTATTGCATATGAGCAACTTTTTATCTTCAGCCTAGGGTTTCAGATTGTGTGAGTATGTTAGATGTGCACGGTGTCTGGGCTGGACTGGCGTCCTGTCCAGGGTTTGTTCCTGCCTTGCATCCAGTGTTCCCAGGATAAGCTCCAGACCTACCTTGACACTGACCAGGATGAAGCAGTTATTGAAGAAGAAAGGTTTAAAAAATAAAGCAAAAAAAAAAACCTGCCCAATGTGACAGATAGCAGATACATGTTAGCAAAGTAGCCATAATATGTATTAGGCCAAATCCAGAAAGCCAACAGAGGCTCAGGAATGCACAGTAACACTGAACAAGATTTCGCAAAGACACAACAGGGATAAAGTAGACAAAATAGTCAGGTGCCAAAACAAAACAGGTGAATACAAACAAGTAATAAGCCAATGGCAGGTGGTGGGGCGGAGACGGGACCAAAACAAACGTGAATGTATGGTCCTAGTTACCATGAGAACCACAACATAGTACAATGTCAGTGTCAGTATTGTGCTGTGTGATGCAACAAAACAGGTGAATACAAACAAGTAATAAGCCAATGGCAGATTGTGGGGTGGAGATGAGACCAAAACAAACGTGAATGTATGGTCCTAGTTACCATGAGAACCACAACACAACTGATAAACCCATACCAGCACCACACACAATACAATATCAGTGTCAGTATTGTGCTGACAGAGATCCTCCATCCAAGTAATATCTTCTCTCTGGTGGTCCTGTGATGGTTCTTGTGTATTCATGAATGGGGTAGACAGTAGTGATGTGTCAGCTGCAAATGCGTTGGCTCTTAGTGTCAGCAGTTTTAGGTGAAAGTTGAGAGGTATTTTTTTTTTTTTGTAGATGTAGGCAATTAGGATATCCCATTTATCAGGATAAGTGGAAATGAATCTTCTTAATGATGCACAGACACAGCAGGGAAAATAACATTAATGTAGGGATGCTTACTCTATTTGTAGTGCTTTGCTGATTTTGCAATTATTTAAATAGATTTTATGAAATGCAATGCAAAGTAATGTTGTTTTGTTAATTTGAAAGTAGGGTAAGACTTCTTGAAACGATTCTAGCCATAATTGGGCAAAGAAGAACAATCACCGTTATTGCAGATATCGTAAACTTTTCTGGGTTAGGAAAAAAAGGCAGCGAGCCGTTTGGAAGAAGAAAGAGTCACCCCTCATTGGTGAGCTGAGCTAAATGTCTGTTGGTATGTACAATGTGTCAAATCCTGTCTACTGCTGATAAGAATTTGGCCTCTTTGGCTCAGAGTCAATAAGAACTCTTTTGGCTCCCAAAGGGCTAATTGCCTTTTTTCGAAGCTAGACAAAGTTTATGATGTTTATGGTAGTGTTTTCTTTTACTAACTATGACTGAAATTGTTTTATGAAGCCTTACTCAGCCCTCTAATTAACAAAATACAATTATCATTAATGGACTGCATGTAACAAAACCTATTTCAATAATTGTAATTGAAAATAGCCAGAATTCCAATTTTACGTCTCCTTAATATGCAAAAATTTATTCAACTCTCATAATTACAGATGTGCTTTGTTGTTATCTCTATGGTTCTGGTCAAACGGTGATACCACACGTTTCCCAAAGTCTTTTCCCAAACTAATTTAATTTAAAACTTTATTCTTTCTCACAAGTCAATCTGGGGTTGCTTTCACCAAATATTAGTTTGTGGATGAAAATAAATATTTTGTACATTGCTCGTTTTGCACTTGAAGGACCCCATTATGCTTTGCTGTATTTCCCACCCTTTTATCTGCTCCACACGTGTAGAAGATGAGTGCTGCCTAAATATTTACCCTGGCTGTCTTTAATGCCATGGGATGATTGCTGTTTGTTGCTTCAACCTATCTCGGGAAAGAGAGATCAGCTTGTCCATGGAACTGCTCAGCAAAGCCAAGAGGAGGTAATGTAGAATGTGTGTTAGCCATGACCTGCTTGTCAATTTACCCCAAACATGTCCCCTGGCACATGAGGCTGAACAAGTTCGTGTGGTTGTTAGAGGAGATGCTTCCTCGAGTGGAAGGGATTCGTCGCTCTTCCCTAAACAATTTGCATTTTGCTTGGTCTTTTTCCCAATGCCATCATCTGGGCCAATCTGGCACCCATTTCCTCTCCCTTTCAGATTCAATCATGCCGTTTTAATGATCAGAGTCCGTGACTAGAGGAGCTGAACCGGTCATGGGTCACAGGAGGTCACAAATTTCAGCTGTGGTTTTTGCTCTCTCCCGTTCCCCTCTGTTTTTTCCCCTTCCTTTCCTGCCAGGATCTTCACTCCAAAGTAAACTTCACCTGCTGCGCCTCTTTGCTGGGAAAAATGGAAGCTGTTTGGACCCACACTGCACCATAAAACAAAAAATGACGATGTTAAACACTAGTGCTGCTTACTCATCCCACTCCAAACAGACATGGGTCACAAATGACGTTCAGACAGATTTACCGTAACCACCGTCGTCATGTTTTTGTAAAAGTGTGTGAATGAGAAAATTGTAAATGATTAAAAGCTTGTATTATTTATCTGAGGCTATTCAAGTTAGCACAATAGCAGTTTGTTTATGCTCGCTGTCTCATTCATTTAGAGAATTTATCTCAAACATAAACCTCCCATTTTCTTTTACAGTGAACCACACAACTTCTATTCCGCTGCCGCTCCTTTTCAGATATTTATCTCTTGTCTAACACATTTATGTGTAATCTGGATGAAGGCTTTCTCCTGCGATGAGCTTATTTTAAGATATTCTCATATTTTTATGCCATTTGAACTCCATAGCAAGTTCTCATCTGACTTCTGTAAGTTGTTAAAGTCAAGTAAGTTTCCATGTAACCAGAGTTAAGAGGTCAGAGTTGTTGGACAGGTTAACGTGGTGTGTCTGAAATTCTGGGCAGCAGATTTTGTGGAAAATTCCCTTTAAGCATTGAGCTGAAAATGTGGCTGGGGCTCGGCTTCCTGCGAAATGCACTGTAACACCCCCTTTCTGTATCTGTATACCAGTTAATGCCTGCACACACACTTCGAAATAAGTCTTCATTGAGGCTTGGGACACAGTAGTTATCATTAAAACATTTAATGTATTAGTTTGCAGAGATGTTACTTCCTTGTTACTTCCTTCCTTGTTATTTCCTAAAATATGAAAAAAAAAACAAAATGATATCAGTCCAAAAGATTGTATTTCCCAATCTGAATGCCATTTAAATATTTTATAATTATAATAATATTTATATTTAATATTTATATGCCGCCCCTAGTAGGCCAATCGTGAAAGTAATCCAATTGTGATACGTAGCTCGTCCAATATCATCTAAAATATAGATTATTCTGGTAAAGATATTGATAGTTAAAAAAAAAATAATAATAATAATTGTATCAGCCCATGGCGTTCTCTATTCTGATGACATAGAAAACAATCTCTCGCCCACATTTACAAATGATTTTTACAGTTACACTTCTTTGTTATTTACACAATACAGTAGACATGAAATAATTCATTTACGTATTAATATGCTTCTTCTGATATATTCTATAGGGTTTCTATATTAACAGCTTACACAGGGACTTGTAATGGCTGTGGATGTTCCCCGTAAAGGTTTAAAAAGAAGTGTGCAATCTTTGATGTTTTCTGTGAGAAGATGTTTGTTTAGCTTTTTGGAAGGAGTCTGCAGTGTCAGAGCTTTTTAACAGTCAGTGGTAAAGCTGTATCTTCTTCTAAATAGCTGTAAGTCTTTAGGACTGATGGCTTTGCGGTTTCTCAGTAACATGACAAGCTCCTTTTTATGTCTTATTAATTTCAAGAGAGAAAAAAAGAGAGACTGGCGAATGACTTTTTATAGCTATTATAAAGTAGCTATTATAACGTAAGTAGCGTAAACTAAATGTAAGTAGATGTAACTATAAATGGATAAAATGCATGATGTGACAACACACCCTGCTGTGATTTGTACTTATTAGGCTAAGAATACTATTCTTTTGCAGAAATGGTGACGAAGTTGGGTAAAAATAACCAGAAATTAAAAGTTACTAGAGCTATACATTGAAACAATTAGTGGAAATTGCTTCTATTTTTATCTTTATTTGCCTTTGTTATTTGTGGAGGAATGCTAATAGCTGAATCACTTTCAGAGGATTTGGCATCATCACATCAGTGTGGAAAGACTGCTGGGGGTGAGATCTGCTCCGGAGGATTTCTAACAGCTGTCAGCTGCTTGTTTTTTAGTAACTTCTCTTTTTACCAGGTTTTCTATAATTTGTTTATGGGAATGGCTTTAGGCTTAGATCATAGACGCTCTCGTATCCTGCAGCTATGACTTTGTTACTGAATAATTAAAGCACATGAATCATTGACTGCTGTGTTTTGACCGGGAGACATGTTTGTATGCTTTGGTTCTCGGTGACGTTGCTCTATTAGCTGTACTGAAAGGAAAACACATTCAGGGAGTTATTTGCTTGCAAAGCTTCCAGTAAAGAACTCCAGAATAGAAGATGCCTCAGACAGTACTGTGATAACAGAGATGTTATTCTGTTATAGTACTTCCTGCTTGTTTCATTCTGTGTGTATATGTGTGTGTGTGTTGCAGGCCGGATCCTGGACCTGAAGACAGGGACAGTGAAGAAAGAGGGACAGCAGTCCTCAATGAGGATGTGTATGGGCTCCAGACGCTCCTTTATCTGCAGAATGAGGTATAATTTTCAAAGCTGGGAGCTTTCAGAACCTCTTTTATAGGAACTTTCAGAACCACTTTCATAGCAATTTTGAGAGCCACCATCAAAAGAACTTTCAGAACCACCGTCATAAGAACTTTCAGAACCACCGTCATAGAAACTTTCAGAACCACCGTCATAGGAACATTCAGAGCTCATTTCTTAGGAACTCTCAGAACCACTTTCTCAGGAACGTTCAGAACCACTTTTTCAGAACTTCAGGAGTCACTTTCATAGGAACTTTCAGAACCACTTTCATGGGAAAATTCAGAGCTAATTTCTTAAGAACTTTCAGAACCACTTTTTTAGGAACTTTCAGAAACACTTTTTCAGAACTTTCAGAGTCACTTTCATAGGGACTTTTAGAACCACTTTCATGGGAACTTTCAGAACCACTTTTTAGGAACTTTCAGAACCACTTTCAAAGGAACTTTGAGAGCCACTGTCAAAAGAACTTTCAGAACCGCCTACTTAGGAACATTCAGAACCACTTTCATAGGAATTTTCAGAACAATTTTCATAGGAACTTTGAGACCTATTTTCACAGGCACTTTAAGGACCACTTTCATGGGAACTTTCATAAGTGACACTTACCGGTTTGAATCTCAGCCATGGCTTTCAAGGCCATAAAAGTAAGGCCACTGGTCTCACAGTTTGGTATTTCCCTCCTACTATTACACACATTGGCTAATCCAGGGGTTCTTAAACCTTTTTAAGGGAACCCTTTAACTGCAAATTAAATTACATGGACCCCCTCAGTACAGACCTATTTCATGAACATTATTCAAATGTGTATATTTATATATTTTGTCTATTTATTAGAGCCATATATGGGTTTTCTACTCGACCTTTCCACTGACAGAACACATTAGGTCCAAACTTACATTATTTATGAGCCTACTTGTTTTACAGTTCATTTCAAAGTGACGAGCCAAATAGGTTAAGGGCTATAGGAGCTATATTAATATAAGAACTTTTATAATGGTGGGTTAGGATCACCACCATCAACTAAATAAAAAAAAACAAAACAAAAATGCTCTCATTAGACGAGAATAAGGAAATTGGCCACATAAGTTTTCTTTTCTACAAAAATGGTTTGAATTTGGTGTCTGGCCTCTTCATGCCTGTGCCTTTTCACCTTCTAGGGGTGTAAACAAAAACTAATTTGTATCAGAAAATTGGTCCAACAGTCTTCAGTACAGCTGCATTGGTTTATAAACCTAAATCCAGTGTCTAGTTTCTTTACACGACAACGGCCTTTTGGGGACTGAAAACGCATATTCTTGAAAACGAGTTTCAAAGTGCAAGTTTTTGAAAATGCCGCCGTTATCATCTCCATGTAAACACCCAATACGGGAATCTTTGAAAACGGTGACGTCATGCGCGTGCGTAGTACGTGTTAGGTATGTAGACATGCGCAGTACGTGTCTATTGTAAAGGTAAGCACGAACCAACATACACAACAATGGCGGAGTACATGGTAGTGTTGTTGCTGCTCAAGTTTGCTAACGCTTCTTCAGCAAAGTATGGATTTACTTCACCAATATTACAACCAACTAACAAGGTGACAGCGCCAACTACTGGCCTGGCATACGTAATACAGCGTTTTTGGCCGTTATTGCGGATATGTGTAAACGCAAATTGTTTTGAAAACGCAAGAGAAAAACTTTTCCGTTTTTGACTACATCGTTGTCGTGTAAACGTAGCCTCAGAAATAACTCAAACCAGCACGTCTGGCACCAAAAGTCATACCACGATTAAAGTCACTGAGGTCAATTTTTTTTTTATTCTGATGTTTGATATGAACATTAACAGGTCAAAATCTGAAACTCTTGTTTTTTTGGATTTTTTTTTTTGCATTGCACAGCTGCCGCATAGATGGCCTATTGGATAATTGCATGAATGCACAAGTCACGCAAAAAACTGAACATACAGTGCCACAGCTATTCGTAGCTGGGAGCCAAGGGAGCAAAATTGGCTGTGCTCTCTAGGTGGGAGGGATGGTCCTGTCAATCATAGCAACCCCAGCAAGTTGTGGGTGTCACACAACTTTCACGTGGAAGAGTGTAGATAGCTATGCTGTGTTATGCTGCTGTATGGTTTATGAGCAGTTTGAAAAGATATAAATGGCTGGCTTCATTAGATCTTGTAGGAAGCACACGTTAGCCTTCATCCTTCCTGGTTGGTAGTTGTTTTACGATCGGGTGAGCTCGCTTTTGGGTGGGACTTGACAGGAGACCAAATTAGCCCTTTTGCACCTCAAGCTATGAAAAAAACAAAGAAAATATGGCCACAAGTTTGATAGTTTGATTGTTATATTGTTTTCAGGGCATGGAGTAAATGCAGTTTAAATGCTCCACAAGCATAAATGGGTTAAGAGAAATCTGACTTTCTGTACGTAGAAGCCTGGACCGTTTTCATGTTTGCTTCCTTTAAACTTTGTTTGAACCTTCATGTTGTCCAAAAATGTGTTCAATCTAACCAGTTTTATACATATCTTAGCCATGACCTAGCAGTCTCTCAGTGTTTATCCCCCAAAATAACCCTGTGTTTTTCACAGGATGATACAGAACTTCCTGTACTTCCCGCATAATAGTGAAGAGGTATTTTCTGATTGCGAGATGCTTTTAATAATGACTAGTTTTCTGTTCTGGTCTACAAAGACATGTTGTCTGGACCGTGTTTGAAATCAGACTTTGTCTCTGTTTACGTTGCCTGTGTGTTTTTACATACTTCAGCATGAAGTAATAACTATCAGGGACGTCATCCAGGAATGTGCACGCGTTTCAAATTTTTTTATTTGTGTCCATGTTTCGAAATTGGAACAGTGTGTCGGGGTTGCGATGGTATGCGGCACTGATGAGGAACATACGTCCATAACAACATTCCTCCTCATGCCTGTAGACTACAGAGCTGTAAAGAACAGAAGTGATTATACAATGTTTAGCCTTTCTGCATTTAGGCATCATGACTAGACTTCAGGGAAACCGGTATGATCTGTTTGTTCTAGGTTTGTACCCTAGGACTGCTGAATAACTTGTTTGGCTCTGATGATGAGGGGAAACAGTTACGTTACCTTGATGAGAGTGACCTTTTGGATGGGAAATTCCATGTGTGTGGTTTGGATTATCCCTGACTGAAATTTGTTCACGGCTTAAGAAAAGTTCCCAATACTTCAGGGACCTCATGCTGATGAGTGAAACCTTAGCAAAGACAAGTGACATAAGTGTGACAAAAAACTTTTTAACAGGATGTGTTTTAATAATAGATATGTTTTCTCACATTGCACTGCATTTAACCATTTCTGATTGGGTGTAATAATTTGTTTTTGCTGGTGTTTAGCCCATTTGGATGACGTAGTGTTTTTTTAAAATCAAATTTACACTTCTTTTTAGCCAAGACATGTTTGTTGTCTGATGTTTGTGCTTTATTTTAGCACTAGAGCTATGAGAATAATATAACTAGTAGAGTTGTTACGCTATCACACTTTCATTTTAGTCACGGTGTTTGATCAGACAGTTACCTCACCATTGACTTTTTCAAAATACCAATTAAAATGTCTTTCTATATACAGATAAAATGTCTTTCCTTTCAGCCGCTCTCTCATTCAGCTTATAATGACAACATGATAAATACTGACGATGGAAGAGATTTTATGGAAAAGGTGTTCTCAACAATATACAATAATAAAGTCCAATCCTAATTTTTCTGCATGGGGAGGTGGGGTAATGTAATTATCTCTAAGATTTTAGTCCCATCCAAATCTGACATGTCAACTTGCAGGTCAACTTTGGTTAAAAATGTCTGTCAAATGAACAAATGCAAGTATATGATGCTTAATATTTGTAGGTAGAGCTCTTAAACATGTTTACAAACTCATTTCCCATTCTCACACTTCACTGGAGGTGTCAGAGTGTATATTTAGCCTCTCAGGCTTTCCTGAAGGAAATTAAAGATTAAGGTCCATCACTCAAGGAACCATTCTAGGAGTGCATACAGTATATTAGAAGTACATTTACGTACACTATATGGCCAAAAGTTTGTGGACACCTGACCATCGCAGCTATATATGGGCCTTCCCCAAACTGTTGCATTACGATTTTCTTCTTTCTTCGTTCTTCAAACCAAACTCCTGTGCACAAAGCAAGGTCAATGAAGACATGGTTTGCCAAGTTTGGAGTAGAAGAACTCAAGTTGCCTGCACAGAACCCTGACCTCAACCCCTCTGAACACCTTTGGGACGAGCTGGAACGCTGACTGCTCACCAGGCCTTCTCACTTGACATTACCATCTGACCTCACTAATGCTGTTGTGGCTGAATGAGCACAGATCTCCACAGCCATGTTTCAAAATCTAGTGGAAAGCCTTTCTAGAAGAGTGGAGGCTGTTATAGCAGCAAAGGGGGGACCAACTCTGTGTTAATGCCCATTGTTTTGGAATGTGCACATATGGGTGTGATGGCCATGTGTCTACATACTTTTGGCTGTATAGCGGATTTGGTGGACACCATTATCTAAAGTGGACGGTATGGTGGTGCATGTCTTGTATGTTCTCCCTGTGTCTATCTGGGATTCCTCAGTGCTCTTTGGTTCCTCCCACCTCCCAAAAGCATGTCTGTAGATGGATTGTCTATACTAAATTGCCCTTAGGTGCAAGTGTGTGTGTGTGTATGGTGCCCTGTGACGGACTGGCATCCCATCTATGGTGTCAGTGTTCCCGGGTTTGGCTCCAGATCAAGTGAGATTCTGAACTGGATAAAGCAGTTACTGAAATTGAGTGAATGAATGCAATTTATCAGCTGATGGATAAAGGTCTTGCTCAAGAGCCCAGTAGTGGCAGCTTGGTGGTGATAGGATTTGAAATCGCAACCTTGTGATCAGTAGCCCAGTGCTTTTAACATTTGTAGGACAGTACAGTGGCACTGGTACACCTTCAGCTTGCAGGATCCTCTTAAATGAATCCATTTTCATCCATCCACCAATCCATCCATCCATGCATCCATCATAAGCTATATTCATTTTTTTTTTCAGTCTGTGTGTTTGTGGTGTGTGATGAAGAGCATTTTCATTCTTTCATGTTGGAAAAGATTCACCAAGCGAAGATTTAACCATATGTTCAGTCTTTATGAGCTAACTCTATGGAATTCATTTCCACATTTCTTAAAATGCCTTTCTATTGCTTTTGAGCAGGTAAACTCTTTCCCATGGGTTATATTTTATGCTATCTAATGTATTGTTTTATAGCATCTTTATCTCTTACAATCTCTGTAAAGCTCTGTGCTTTACGCAGTTAAATAAAAAGCGCTCTATGACTAAAGTTTGTTTTTATTCATATTATGATTTCAGGTGTGGCAGCGCTCCTCTGGATCACATCTCTCTCAACCGTCTGTCGAGCATGAGGAAGAGATACAGGCAAGAATGCATACACATAAACTCTCTGCTTCTGTCACTCCTTTTCTCCAACTTTGCATAGTTATAACAAGTTACAGTACAGTAATCACTCTAATAATAGCTATATTATGCAATGAATATGAATATACACTCTGACTGCAGACTGGGTCACAGCGTAGGACACAGTAATAACATATTTTGTCTAAAAATCTACAATAAATGACATCATGGTGCTTTTATTTGAGAATAGAAGACAGGAGTAATATTTACGTAACATATGATCACATATCACACTCCTAACCCAGTTACATGGTGTTTTCAGTCAGACCAGAGACTTCTAATGACTGTGGGGATATATAATATATCGTCAGCATTATAGTCTAACTATAAAATGTTTTTTTTTAAGCAGTATGAATAAAAATAGCTCAGAATAGTTTATATACAGAAAGTCAACATGTGTAGTCTTTGTGTCAAATCCACTGTGCAGTATTTTTCTATAATAGATAACAGACAAGGAAGCAAGCCTCTCTCTTACTGAATAGTTTTCCCTTTTTTTTTGCTTTGCTGATGTGAAATTTAATCCACTGCTCATGTTATGTCTTTCATAAATTTGCCCTTATGACTCATCATGTTTAAACCTCATCTGTCACACACGTTCCTGACGGAACCCTGACTCAAGGAGACACATGTTTGCAGCCCACGAAAACTTTGGAATGCAGTACAATCTGAGCCAAAGATCTCAGCCTGGATTCCCTGACACAAATCTACACCAGAACCAGGGCAGAGCTGCTTATTTCCAACAGAGCTTAAAGTTATAATCCGCAAGCTTTTAAAGTGAACCTGAATGTAAACTGAATTTCGTGTATATACACATAATGTCAGATTACTGTACATCCAATCCAGGAATAATCCATCAATTATTCAGCCTGATCAAAATGTCCGGCTGAATTATTGCAGAATGTTGGATTGTGAAATGATTTAAGTGGAAATCAGAAGATATGTTTTATTAGCCATAACACATAAGACTTTGAGCTGGAATGTCGGTGATTAAAAGCATCTTCCCAAATGAACCTATATAAAAGGCACCAGATTTCTTTTGAATTTTCTTTGGTGATGTTAGATTGTAGATTTTTCTCTCCTTCAGAAGAAAGATACAGGCAGGTATAGAACTTGGGTAAATGTGGGGTGATGTGTTTTATTGTAGCTTCATGCATACAGAGCTCACCCCTTCCGACTCACTAACCACCTGTAGCCTTCCAGAGACACTGTAAAACTCTCCCTTCAACCCAGTGTGTGCGGGTGCACAAGGTCACGTATACTCTACAAGCAACGCATAGCAACAGTATTCCTCTGCACCTACATTTACCTAATTAAGTTCACTTATAGATGCCCTTTAAGGTATAAGCTCAAGACTTGAACATATAGGGATTTTAAAAATGAATTAAAAACCTATAATATTAATTACGATTTCAGAATGATGGCGGCACGCTCCTAAATATCTGTGGTTTTCTTCTCTTTCTGAAGCCACTAAAAACTTTTTACAAAGTTTAAGAACTTTTTCAACACGTTTGGCTTTTACCTCCTTCTATTTACCCATATATTTTCTTTATCTTTATACAATGCATTGAATTGTGTGCTCTCTGTTCTGTGAGGTTGTTTTTCCAGCCATATTTCAACAAGTTCCACTTCTTTTGCTACTGTTAAGATCTTGTTTATTTATCAAGTGTGCAACAATGATACAAAAATTGCAAAAACACTGAGGATGAGCAAGCAATACTATGCTACAGGAAACTACATAACAGGACAATATATATATTAAATAATAGTTTTATACCGGAATACTGTTTTAAGTGTATTTTAATTAATTCAGTCATTGTTATCGTGTGTCATATATGTGGTCTCGGAAGTAAGGAGACACACCACTGTTTGGTAGTCACTAGTTTCAGTCAGAAAACCTGAATGTAAAGAAGGACAGGAAGTTTTGGAAGCAGTCACCTCAGAGACTGCCTGCTACACGCAGTTGCTTTCCAACTGCATTATGGGAAAGATCTTTTCATGGTGTGTATGGTGTCTCGCAGTGCCGTAACACGTGTCTCTCTGTATGTGTCTCTCCTTTAGGAATGGACTCGGGCCGTCAAAGGAAGGCGAGGCTCAGTATTCAGTGGTGCACTGCACTGGCTACATCAAGGCTTGGCCCCCTGCAGGTATTTACAATACATATACACAGCAATATCTATTCCCTGTTTATGAGCCAAACCACTGATAGTGTGTGTGTGTGTGTGTGTGTGTGTGAGAGAGACTGCTTTCATCTATATGTCCAGTCTGGTGATATCATAAACGTGCGAGATATTCAGCTAGAGTGTTTGTGTCCAATAGCTCCATATTGATGGGGAATGTGAGGGTATGCCAGTTTAAAAAAAAAATATTCCATGCTTCCATGGATGCCTCGGAATTCTTTCAAGTCAAACCAATAAACTTAGGGTCAGTGCAAAAAACACATACATGCAGAGAAGGTAGTTTATGTTGAAATCAGGGTATTTTCTGTTTTCAATTCAGTCATGGTTTAAAACATCACAAACTCTGCCATTATATATAAGTCTGGCAATGAATTTTTAATCAATGTAATGTTTAACTGTATTTTAACCTTCAGAAAATGAAGACTTTTTTTAAACAAAAAAAAAAAAAGAAAAGAAAAAAAAATCACCATCTATCCAGAGTAAACTTAAATATTTGTTTGAACCCACCATCAATCTTCATTGTGTAAGTATGTCCATATTATTACATTGTTCCTTGAGTGATTCCATTCTCTGCCCATTTAACTCACATCAGGTTTTCACAGAGACTACCCACTGTGCATTAATATTTATAAGCACTCCCTCCACCAGTACTTTAATATTCATTATTCCACAGTGCTGCTGAATTCTCGAATCTGACTGGTCAGACGGTGTAGATTAATTTTCTATAACAGCCGCTCTGACTGTCTTGCCAGCTGGAAGAAAAATCACAGCTTTATATTAATGCCCTCGTTCTAATAGGCTATTGTGTCTATAGTAACACCAAATTCATGATGGTTTGTATGCTATAAGCTCCATATAAATCTGATAATAAATACATAAGCTTAATAAAAAACACATACACCTGGTAATAAACACATAATCATAATTCTAAACATATATAATTAATACTAAACATATAATACTAATACTAAATACGTAATCCTAATTCTAAATGCATAAACCTGATAATAAATACAAAAGCCCAATAATAAACACATAAACCTAATAATTAAAACACAAGCCTATTAATAAACATAGAAACCGAATAATTAACACACAATCCTAATAATAAACACATAGACCTAATAATAAACACATAAGCCTAAAAATAAACACGAGCCTAATAATAAACATCTGAATCTAATACTAAAAACAGATAAGCCTAATAATGAACATGCAAGCCTAATGATAAGCACATAAACCTATTAATAAAAAAGGAAGCCTTATAATAAACACATAAACCTAATAATAAAAAAGGAAGCCTTACAATAAACACATAAACCTAATAATTAACACACAATCCTGATAATAAACACATAGACCTAATAATTAACACACAAGCCATAATAATAAAAACACATAAGTCTCATAATAAATGGGTTTAAAAAAAGTGTTGTTATTTAACAACGAAAAAATGTCAAGTGCTTTGTAACAGTCAGTAAGTTTTCCTCCATGGGAAAGTCTTCATGACAGAAGAGAGACTAAAAGAGAGACTGGTAAGGGAAAGACTATTTATAGCAGCTTTAACGTAAGTGACTAACTTGTTATTATAAACTAAAAAAGTATGATGTTCCTTTCTTGGATTATTAAAAATGTAATTATTGGCAAACTACTGTGGTATAAGAGGAATAAAACACTTAGTGTGACGTCAGCTTCAGGGTGGTAACAGTAACTCAAGTATGAGTGTATCTTAGTGACCTGTTCTCAGTTCACTCAGAGAGAAATGAGCTGCACACACATGACTATAAGGTGTTGGGAGAGCAGTTGGAGGACTGGCGAAAACAAATTTCTCACTGGGTATGGAAAGTTTTGTTTTTTTGGGACAAATAAAGGGATTTAATTGACACCCCCACTCATGGGGGTCTGTTAGCTAATGTATACATGAAATTCATACAGCTATGACATCACTGTGATTAAAAACAAAAAGAAGCAGTGGTGGATTCAGAGTCTCCGAGAAGGTGCATATTAGCTTTCAACCTCTCAGATAAGGAGCTATACAGTGATATACAGTTAGTAGGATTCACATGTAGTCAAATCAGGAAAATTGTGGAGAAAAATAAAAATCCACAAATAAATATGGAGGATTTTGAAATGGAAAAACCACATAAGGGACAAATGTCACATTTTTTCAACCCCTTTGTAGTGTAAACCCCACCAAAGCACATGGAAAAGACACTTTCCAGAGTATACCCGAGTTCACAGACGCGCAAGTGATCTCGCATGTCTGATATCGCAAAGGAATTTGGTGTTAAATTTTATTTCAGTCCCTGAAGCCTTTGGATGACTCTTATATCCCAGAGTTCACTGAGTCTTCTGAGGTCCCCTCTGGCCTGCGATTGTCATCAGCATTGTAGCAGGTGTAGAGAGAGAATTGAGCAACAACATAAAATCAAGTTCATTGCTTTGTGTCTCGTTCCGGTGTCACATAAACTGCTCTTTTGCATGTGTGCGTGTGTTTCATTAGATTAATCCCACATGTTTTTCCTGTTTATGATCAAATCTTAAAATAGCGCATTCTTCCAACACACTGTCATGTCTGCAGGGAATAAGCATTTTTGTTTCTCAAATGGTTCTGAGTGTTTTTTTTTTCCCCCCAAAAAAAAAAAAATAAAATAACATCTTTATTTCTTAATGGCAGGAGGCAGCTGTGCTTTGTAGCCTAATTGAGTGCAAACGTTTACCTGCAGAGGCAGTTTGGACATCAGGATTTTGTAATCTGCGCTTCTCGTGTAGTGTAATTTGGAAAGTAACTAATGATCGGAATGATTACTAAAGCACTAATGAGAGATTTCCTGCCCATCGCAATGTTTAGTACAGGTTATTGAGCACTTGAGAGAGTTGGTCCACAACAGACGGCAGTGTCTCATTGCTATTCAGCCCTACGTCTATAGCCAAGTAGGAATAAATGCCAGTTTGATGTCGCCTTTACAATTATGGTATGGTTGGTTTCCAGTCTGTTGGTGAATATCACTGAAACTACCACTTTTCACAGTCGTTTGTTTATAAAATCAACTTTTTTTCTATTTTTTTTGTGAATCTCTTCTTCTGTCTCATCCATTATGCTGAATGTGTTCCAAGTGATGCGTGTCCAACTGCAATTTGTTTGCACTTTTGTAGCATATTGTTCTGATCATTTTTCTTCTACCTCCAAGCGTTTCGTCTAGAACGGCTCTCCCAATTCAATACTTAATCTCTTCAAATTCCATTTCAGTAAACGGGGTTAACGTCTTCCTTGAGTAGTGCACTTGATGTTCGTTCAAATGAACACAAATACTTAGGAGCTCAAACCCTGACACAATGACTATTGAAGTGTTCATGATAAAAATATAGTGCAATAGTTGAATGTTCCTATTTATACCAGAGCACTGCTGATTAATTTTAACAGCACAGCTCTGAGAGGCTGCAGGTTTATATTACTGTTCTAATACGTTATCGTTACTATTGTAACAACTTACACAGGGACTAGTACAGTGGTTACGCCACATAAACAGATTTAACTAAACGTGTGTAATTGTTGATATGGTGATATTTTCTATGTACATTTAACATTTTTGGAAGTAGTCTCCAATGTCAGTGTTTTGTAACAGTTTCAGTTCTTTTCACACGGGAAAGTGTTCAGGGTGTTTTTTGACTTATTAACTTCAAGAAGGAGGGGAAAAAGGCTGGTGAGGGAATGACTGTTTATAGCTTTTATAATGTTATCAGTTAATAATGCAACTAAACATAACTATCAGCAGTTCAGATGTATAAGGAAGTAAATGTAATCGTTGGCAAATTGCTGTCGTATAAGAGGAATAAAACACTTCGATACATGGTGTTACTGGAAAATAATTAACTTATGGTGGTGGTAATGGCATAACACCATCCTGTTTTTGATTACTTTCCTATAAGAGAACACCCCCATTGTGTTTTATTGCTGACATATCATAGGCTATAACCAGTTTGTGGAAACATGGCGGTAATGGAATCATCTTTAACCTGGTTGTTGATTTTTGAGTTGAGTTGCTCCTTCTAGAAATCGCAGATTGATGATAGAATCATCACAGAATGAGTTTATCCAGTGTGTTTTAGACCCAGGTTTAGAACTTTTTTTTAGATTATATCATCAGTACTGTAACACAACTGTAATACTACTACTACTACCATTACTACTACTACTACTACTAATAATAATAATAATAGTATGGCCAGAGATTACAGCACCATCTGTTGTTACCATTAGTGCCTTTTCTTTCTGTACAAACTATTTCTTTATTTTAAGTAAAGAACTTAATTACGTAAACTAACTTTAAGTTTTGCAAAAATTATGAAACTTTATCTCTATGCCCTATAAAAGAGATGGATTTGAGCACTGTTGAGAAACACATCATTGATCCAAGTGCTACCATTGTGCTCACGCCTGAGACGAACACATGATCGCCTGCCTCCAATTTAAACGGGCTTGCCCATGGATATGTTCATTTTGCAGAAATAAAACAAATAAGGTGGTCACATATTTTATTTACGCTTAAATGTGGTCTGGTTTTGATAGGAACCCAGTGGTTTTAAACAACAGTCCTAGTTGTGCTTAATGTTGCTGTTACTATGGATACTACGCGAGAGTCGCAAACGATTTTTCAGTGGCTCTATCAAAAGCCAAATTCTGACTTTTCATACAAAAAGCCTTTGTCAGTGGATTCAAGCCCACTGGTTTAAGTAGAAATGTACACAACTTGTCATCTTGTTTGGTCGGTTTCACCATGTATTTCGTCACTCTCTCGTTACTGTTGTGTGTAGAATATTTCAGTAGAACTAAAACAAGATTTAACTGAGGGATATGTCCACATTTACACGGCCACGAGTTGTTGCAAACGTTCCTTTTGGTATGTCATTGGTGTTATATCCAGCGTTTATCTTGCTAGGAACCTTATTTTCAAATGAGGTTTGTTGTTCTGTCTCCTGAAAACAGGCAGAATACAAAGCAGATGATTTTCGACCAAAACAAGGAACACTGGTCCTCATTTAATGAAAGTGAAAAGCAGGTCTGCAAGTGAAAGTTATTCAGAATCCATTTGGTTGTTTTTCATTAGGCATCTCCAGTATTATTTCTTGGCGAAGCAAAACACGAGCAATCATTCGATCGACAGCTTTCATAAAGCAGCATTAGAGCTCATTTTTTCGCCATATGCTTGTAAGCAATGGACCATTTACCTGAGATGGTGTGTGTGTGTTTGTGTGTGTATGTGTGGGCGCATTATTGAAGGGCATAAATGAAGCATGCACAGTTTGTCTGAATTTCATTCTCTCCAACTGGTGTCATTTTCAGGAATGACAATCCCTGAAGACGATTCAGAAGCAGGCCAGACCAGTAAATACTGCCTGGTGGCAATCGGAAGACTTCAGGTATGTAAAGAGATAGCAGCTGCTTTAACAATCACATCTTTCAATGATCCCAAGTTGATTGGGTATCATTGAGACAGGAAAATGAGCTTCAACAGGCTGCCCTTCAGTGTCGTACATCTTAATTCTTAGCACAATGTGCATTTATTTATTTATTTATTCATTCATTCATTCACTATCCCTTGCTAGTTTATCATCTTACCCCAGGATGGATAACAAATTAGTGCCAGCTGTTGATTTGGAGCTGAACACAGAGCTAACTAACCAGAGACTAACTAGAACGTTATCTGCACATGCTGTCCAATATTTGTAAACTATTTAATGGAACTTTACTCTGGTGAATAGAATCATGGTTAGGACCTTTCCTGTTGAAAATTTTTATATTGTTAAACTGGATAGAGAGACTGGATTTGCAAATGTAAGTTAAATACTACATTTTGTGGTTCATTTAGTTTATAATGAATGAAGAAGGATTTTAAAACCAAAACCAGTGATTTTGGGCGTACACCATGACAAAAATCAAAATAGGCCAAAAAAGGGATTATGGTACTGTGTGTGTGTGTGTGTGTGTGTGTGTGTGCACTTGACACAAAGTGGAGTTACTGTTACCACAACAGAGTTTATTATCTTCATATAACAGCATGTCCCAAAGTGTTTTATTCCTCTTATACCAAGGCAGTTTGTGGACTATGACCATTTTTTGTTTATTAAAGTTGTTCACATTACTTTTTATCCATTAATATTGTGAAATGTCTGTGAAAGGAGTCCTATAAATAGCTGTTCCCTCACCAGACTCATTCTATTTACTCTCTATTGAAGTTAGTAGGACAGAAAAGTGCAACTCATCATTATCT
This sequence comes from Pangasianodon hypophthalmus, assembly GCF_027358585.1. Lineage (NCBI taxonomy): Eukaryota > Metazoa > Chordata > Actinopteri > Siluriformes > Pangasiidae > Pangasianodon > Pangasianodon hypophthalmus. Next base: position 9,497,359 of record NC_069720.1, read on the forward strand.
ACAAACCAAAAAGCATGAAGGAAAACTTGAAGGAACAGCTTTACTTCTGGCTTCTACAAAACGCTAAATAAATAAATGTCTCCTCATGGAAAACTTTACCATATCAACAATTATACACATTTTAAATCCATTTATATGAGCACCCACCATAAGTCCCCATGAAGGAGTTGTTGCTATAGAAACATGTGATTTGCCTTTCAGCTGGAACTACTGTCAAAGCTGCTGTTGTAGAAAATTCATCAACACCTTCTGACCAATCAGAAATGAGAAATCAGCAATGCCGTGGTATAAAATAAACATAAGGGACAGCAAGGAAGCAGAAATATGAAGCACAAATTCTAAATTCTTGGGGTCACATGGTCCAGTGAGTGTGTGCATTAGTGCATAGCGCATGTATATAGGATTAGACTAATAGATGAACTTGAAGGATCTTCATCTGGTCCTTTCATCTCGTTTCATCTGTACATCTTTTATCTTCTGCTTCTTTCTCTGAATCAGCCAGGGATGATTAAAGCCAGAAGTGTGAATGACAAACATATTTCTCAGACTCACATTCATATGGACTTAGTCTTGTAGGATAGTGTTTGTGGTGGCCTTTGATAAATATGTTCAATTCCTTAGTTTTATTTGCCTTTTTTTTAAGGGAAAGAATTAAGTAGTTAATGAAATGTGCATGATTTGAGTGTGACATAACAAAATGTCCATGAAGGGCAAGGGATGTTAAACATTAACTGATAAACAACAAATTCCGCAATCAGTGCTATTGGGGTAAAAAAAAAAGTGGTATGAAGCTGAGATAAAATCAAAGATGATCTCATTTAGGCTTAGATAACAGGAGAGTTTGTTAAGCGCTGTTGAATTCTCGAATCTCATTGGTCGGAAGATGTTGATTAATTTTCTTTAACATCGGCTCTGGCAGTATTCTGGCTGCAAGGCAAATGACAAGTTTATACTAATTCTCTTGTTCTAATCTGTTATGGTTTCTATAGCAACAGTTCATTCACAGGGACTTGTATGGCAGACACTCACATAATTTACTAATACTTAATTTATCTAATAATAGATAAAAAAAGTATTATTTCACAAAGAAAGTTGTGTAATGGTTGATGTAGTAAGGTCCTCATTAAAGAGGATGTTGTACTTTTTGTCTTATTAACTTCAAAAGAGTGATACGAAAGAGAGGCTGGTGTGGTTACAGCTGCAATAACTTGTTTTGTGGTTGTTCCACAGCACCAAATGTCGTAAATAAAAATTATGAAGTGCCATACTTTAATAAAGACAAATTTTTTTTATCATTGGCAAATTGTTCTGGTTTAAGAGGAATAAAATATTTTGGAACATGCTGTTACAGGACAATAATCGGCTTTGGTGTGGTAACGGTCCTTGTGGTGTGCTTTTTTCCCCCTTACTTATCACTTCATTTTGTTAGCTAAATTTAGGTTAGCATGTAGAACTGTGATGGAAGAAATGTCAAGGTAATTGTGTGCATTTTGCTTGGTATGTTAACTAATTACCTCGTCCATGACAAACTATAACTGTATTTTAATTTTGTTCTGATTTTGCTAGGTTAAATCATGAGAATATAGGCTAATAGTTATAACTGGTATGTTAATGTTGCCAGTGTTGATGTTAAAAACACATTTTTTGGGTGTAAAATGTATTACTTAGGATATTTAGGATTGACAGTTAAAAGTTCAACCAAATAATGACTGTTAATATTCTCCTGGAAAAAAAAATTCATGTATGCATGTTTATTTACTTCATATTGTCCAAAAATAAATGAGTTCTTTTAGCAACCTTGTTCATGACAAACTATGGTTATATTTTCATGTTTTTTCCCCTTTCTTAGCTAGGCTAAATAATGGGAAATGTATTCTGCTACATTAGATGCAAATGTCCTGAGACCTTGATGATGTAGCTTTTTTGACCTGTTCAAGACTTGTAGGTTAATGTTACTAGCCAAATAATAGCTCTCAGTAATAATGTAGCAAGTCAGTAATAATGATATTACTGATTAATAATTCAGTAATAATGATAATGATAGTAAATGAAAGTAAATGCCCCGAACACTCAGTATATTGAGTGTGTCAGAGGCTTTTTAAATGAAAATGGATTTCCTTTCTCCCCCTCAGGTGACCAGTTCTCCAGTCTCCATGGACATGAACGGGCTCTCTGTACCGACAGAGTTTCTGTCTCGTCACAACTCAGACGGCATCATCACCTTCGTGGATCCCCGCTGCATTAACGTGATTGGCTACCAGCCACAGGTGAGTACATCTCATTGGTCAGCAAAATGAGGCTTAACATGCTGTCAGTCTGGAGAAATTTTACAGCTCCAAGGAGCTAAAAACGAGAAATCTGGGATAAGGTTTTGACTTCATCTAGAATCAGAAGCTAATCAGTTAATGAACTGCAGATGAACTGACTCAGGCGTTTTATATAGCCGTTTTATTTTACTTCCTGTTAGAGCCTTTCTCTTTATTTATAATACTATCCTGATCCCTTAGGCAGCAGATCCACCTTACTCTTTAAGATAATACACTAGTCACATACTAATGTTACTATTACTTATGGAATTTAATATTCTGCTGAGGATGAAGTATGTTATCCTCACGAATAAAAGACTGAGCTAATATCAAGTGTTATATAACTTAAACCAACATGTTTACACTTCTTATTTTTAATTACATCTAATTAGTTTGAACTCTTCTTTGAGAAATCCAGTACGTTTGTCATAAGTTTGTGTAGCAGAGTTTATCTCAGGATTTTTTTAAGTTGAGAAAGTCTGAACAAATTTATTCATTCCTGAATAATAAATTGCTTGATGATCTTAAAAAAAAAAATCATTAGACAACAGGAAAAAGGTAAGTAAGCCATTAAACTTTAACCTGCAGTAAATCCAGATTCTATAAATATTAAAATTGGAAACACTCCCAATCTTATATGTCCCATTCCTTCACTTGCTAAACTAGTGAACAGAATGTCATAAACTCCCTCTGCACGCTGCACGATTGCCAGCATGGTGAGTGCTGCTTGCACTCATTCTGCGCTCTCCACATGCTTTTGTTTACGTCTGGCCATGTGCCTTTGTTTTGGTTTTGATCCTGTCTCTGTCTCTGTCATGTCATTGGGTTGTTACCCAAATGTGTGTGCCTATTCTGTGTTCATCCATTAATTAGTTTATCTATCTATCTATACCCTGTTTCTCTAATTCATAGCCAAGTCTTGTAGATTGTATTTTGCAGCTCCAAGCCTTAGTTTCTCTTCCACTTTATTCCATATTATTGTTTTTGTATTATCCTCATTTGCCACGTGTGTATTAATGCCCGCTATGCAGTGACAGTTTGTGGTTTGACCAAATGCTTTCAAGCGAATTTCCTAAAAAATATTATAAACATGATTTACATTTAAATTCAGTGCAATGTTAATACATGAAGGCTCAGATTTGTCAAACAATTTAATTTGTAAAAGTGTGTGAAAACACCCACAAAAATGTGCAATCTGACATTTAATTCTTTCAAGTGAGTGCAAAATACAGGGTGGCAACAGATTAATTAGCAACTGCAGTGGAATTTACTAAGCATGAAACATAATTCAGGAGTGGTGGTTGCATGCACAAATTAATGGAACCGAAGGGCACATATTACTGAACATCCTTTTAACATATTTAGTACTGTTTGATTTTATACTGTACAACTGTAGAAGAGTCATGATTTATATGCTCACTATCCGTAGTCACCCAGATGAGGATGGGTTCCCTTTTGAGCTTTGTTCATCTCAAGGTTTTTTCTTTGACATCTCAGGGAGTTTTTCCTTGCCAATGTTGCCTCTGGCTTGCTCATTAAGGATTTCTATAAAAGAAATGAAAATGCTCTGTGACATTTGCACTATTCAAGTAAAATTTAATTTATTTGAAAGTGAGGGGATTCAATGCAACATGTAAAGTCATTTCCAGCCAGCCATGTATTGCTGCAATCAGTATTAGAATTATACTTCCTTATACAATTAAGGAATCAGGTCAGATTCCTAACTAGTCAAGATTTGCTGCATATTGCCAGCAGCATTCAAGAAGAACCTGTGAAAAGGTTTTCATTCAGATTAATCTCTCCTTCATTAACCTCTGTCTCACCACCTTTAGTCACTGTTATATTTGACATTCAGTTGCAAGTTTCAGTTCACTCTCTGGGAGTCTCTTTGGGGTCAGAACTTGCCTCAGATAACAAGAACAATAATGCGGTGCGAAAACTTCATTTACATATTGTATACCCCCCACTGCAATGCCTAGTCCTTTGCATGACACATAATTCCTGCAGATATTTATTTACCTGCAAGACACCTACTAACTACACACCCACTAAGGTTATCCACTTGGCCACACTTTATTGTGGAGCTTGGCAAATCAGGGCCTCAATATAGTCAGTAAATTGGTCTTTTAGAAGATAACTGTAATGTCTTATACTGCTCATAAATTGTTGGATATTGGAAAGTTACTTGCTCATATGACTCTTCTGTTTACTGCTCTGTTCAGGACTTGCTTGGTAAAGACATTCTGGAGTTTTGTCATCCTGAGGATCAGAGCCACCTAAGGGAGAGCTTCCAACAGGTATAGTGGATGCTTTTTTTTTTTAATGTCATGTAACATTTGTATCCCTGTAACTATAGATGTGTTGCAGTCCATAGAACCTACTGATCTAAATAATAGCAGGTAAGTGTATTATTATAAACTATGCAGTTAGTAAAAATACTCAAATTTATTTAGAGGCCATGAAGAAAAGGTGAAAACATTTTGGACAAGCCCATCCTGACGTGACTGCTAGTGCATTTGCCTGTCATCTTCTGTTTGGTGTCCCTGGGAAGGGGATGGCTCCTCTCAAAGTTTCTTCCTGTCTGGCTCCTCTCAAAGTTTCTTCCTCAAGACTTCTCAGGAAGTTTCTCCTTGCTACCGTTGCCTCTGGCTTGCATAAATTGTCAGCCAGTGCAATGTTGTGCAGGAACAAGCAAGTTTAGCTAACTTACACAAAATTCAATATTATTTGTGTAGTGCTTTTAACAATAGACGTGGTCACAAAGCAGCTTTACAGAAATCCAGATGGAGATCCACAATGAATTGAACTGTTTCCTGCCCCCACTGTCTACAATGACCAACCAGATAAGCAAACATTGATCAGATATTTTTATGTTAATTATGTTCATTATTTGGTAGCAGAACATTAAATTTGTTATTAGCTACTGTTAGCTAATGATAGTGAATTTGTAACACTAGCATATTTCATAAGATGTAGCCTTATAGCCTAATGTTATGTTAGCTATGAATTTTTTTTTAGCTTGCTTTGGTGTGTGCCTTTTATGTTGGATGAGGATCCCACTGAGGCTATGCAAAGATACCTAGATGTCACATTTTCTATCAGTGTGGATTAGTATTTTGCCCCATCCTGGAGTGCCACCCCAGTAAAGTCTTTGGATCTAACCTGGCCACCCTATTATATTGAAAACTGATGTTGAGTTGGATGGTGATCATACAGCGATTCATAAAATACCACCCTCAGGTAGGAGTATGACTCAGCAGAGCTCATGCATTTCTGCTATTAAACGTCCACTTTGATTTGAGTCATGTTCAGAAACCTTCAAAGTGACAGCCACTGTATGATCTGATATCTCTCTCCTCTGGAGTGTATCTTGGTGGATTTGGATTTGTTGCATTTGTCTATGTGGTGTTTTAAAGCTGATGACAGACTGAGAGGGAGTGAGCAGTATCAGTTTCTGCTCTGAGGCGCTGATCAATATGCGGCTCAGGGACATTACAGCTTGCGGGGGGGAGTCCAATGTGGCGTGAGTGGGAAAACGAGTAATCAAGATTAAAGATGCTGGCCCTTTCTCTTTATTTTTATATCTTCTTCATTAGCTTCATTCCATTCTTTCTCTCTCACTCTCTAGTTGCTAATTAAACCATTGTGGTTTCTCACATGCTCAGCTTGACCCTTCTGTTTTCTCTCTCTTTTCACTGTTTTGAGCCCATGTCTGACTCCATCTTTTGGCTTTTCCCTTACTGTGTTTCTTTGTGGGGTTTTCTCTGTGATCCCAGCTCCTAAGCTTTATGTTCTGTTAGATCTCTGTTCCCTGCTGGGGTGATTTTGTCTGGAACATTGCAGGAAATCCTGCAGGTTGTAGCTTGATGAAAAATCTCGTTTATTTCCAGAAACAATTGACCAGCAAAGGAACAGCAAAATGGCCCACAGTAGTACACAATTTCTGCATACTTCTCATAGTCACGTGTGAAATAGCACTCAAAAAACAGTTTATGCTGAAGTCTCACCATTGCTTCAGTGGGTAATTTCACCTGTATACTGTAAATATGTATGCAAGAACTGCTGCTGTAATCATTAAGACTGTTCTGTGCTCATTCCAGGAGACCACTGCATAATTTGCTCCTAATAGACACTTCAGCTCACTTAGTTCTGTTTGAATTTACAGTATACAGTTGTACAAGAGTAATATTTTTTAATTCCACTATCTGGTATCACCCAGAAGAGGATGCGTTCCCTTTTGATTCTGGTTCCTCTCAAGGTTCTTTCTCATGCTGCATATATAGTAGAGGAATCAACATGGCGCCTGTCAAACCTCCTAAATCAAAAAAACATGAATTCTAAGTGAATAACATTGATTATGTCTTTACAGTGGCATCTGTAGAGGGTTGGGATATATTAGGCAGCAAGTGAACAGTCAGTTGTCGAAGTTGAAGTGTTGGAAGCAGTATAAATGAGCAAGCATAAGGATCTGAGCGACTCTGACAAGGGCCAAATTGTGATGGCTAGATGACTGGGTCAGAGCATCTCCAAAACGGCAGGTCTTGTGGAGTGTTCCTGGGATGCAGTGGTTAGTACCTACCAAAAGCGGTCCAAGGAAGGACAACCTGTGACCCGGCGACAGGGTCATGGGCAACAAGGCTCATTGATGCCCATGGGGAGCGAAGGCTAGTCCATCTGGTCTGATCCCACAGAAGAGCTACTGTAGCACAAATTGCTGAAAAAGTTAATGCTGGCTATGATAGAAAAGTGCCAGAACACACAGTGCATCACGGCTTGCTCCATATGGGGCTACGTAGCCGCAGATTAGTCAGAGCCACCTACCTAAACATTGTTGTAGACCAAGTAAACTCCTCCATGGCAACAGTATTCTCTAATGGCAGTGGCCTCTTTCAGCAGGATAAGGCTCCCTGACACACTGCAGAAATTCAGGAATAGTTTGAGGCACATGACAAAGAGTTCAAGGTGATGACTTGGCCTCCAAATTCCCCAGATCTCAATCCAATCGAGCATCTGTGAAATGTGCTGAACAGCCATGGAGGCCCCACCTCGCAACTTACAGGACTTAAAGGATCTGCAGCAAACATCTTGGTGCCAGATACCACAGCACACCTTCAGAGGTCTTGTGTAGTCCATTCCTCGATGCATGGGTGAGAGCTGTTTTGGCAGCACAAGGGGGACCTACACTATATTGGGCTTTTTAATGTTATGGCAGTGTATATTTCCCATGTCAGTGTACAACTCAGAGCATCATCTCAGGCACAAGCTGAAAATAAATTACGATTTTCTCAATTTCATGTAAATTAGTTATAGCTCAGTCAAGCGACAAATCATATTGATTGACTTCCTCAGACAGATCACATGGTGCCAGCTTTTTCATGTCACCAGTTCTCTACTCTCTACTATTAGTTTGATTCCAGCTATCCTTAGCAGGATTGGCTTGGACTGTGAAAGGTGTAAAGGCTATTTTGACTCCAATAAAAGGCCAATAAAAGCCATCAGTCTAACAAACTTCAGTTTTACTAGATAAAAGCCACAAAAACATGCTAGCTGAGTGGGAGTGCAGTTGGCTACCGGCTTTCAACATTACCAGGATTACGAACAATGGGCCTCATTTACCAAGTTGGATATGATTGGATTTATTTGTAAATTATTCATACGAGTGTTTACACAAGAAATACGGTATTCCTGAAAATCCTCTAAATTCGCAAATTCTGCTCCTGCTCCTGAGTGTGTGTAAATCTACACATATGAAGACTAACCAATTATATGGTTTGAAGTAGTTCGACTTGATCTGCTTAAGATCATATAATTTGCATGGATACTGCAATTTTATATGGAATATATGGAGTTTAATTTGCTTATTTTAATTAAATTTAAACATATGTTTGGATAGCATAAATATTTGATTGATTGAAGATTTTGTGTTATTTATTTTTTCTCTTTTTATTAAAGGAATATACTTTATGTTTCAAGCAGTTTAATCTCTTATTCATTGCAGACTTTCAAAATTACTTAACGATTTCCACTTCAAGCACTAGCTGTAACTTACTTTTTATGCATTTTTGGGGGTGAATGTTGACAGATCTATAAAGGTTGACCCTCATTTATAGTTAAACACCAGAAATTTGCTCCTTGATTGATGAGCACTACACTGCTGCAGCTTGTAATTACATAAAAAAAAAAGGCTGAAGTTCTTTTTTTTTGCCAGGCCATTAATCAGTTTCTCTGCACTTGCTTTTCCACTATCATTTATGCATTTATTTAATGCTACTCCTTTAACATAAACAGAAGCAATGTGTTTGACAGTGAATTCTGATTCAGAGTGTGCATACAGTGATTGATGCAACAGACTCAGTGTTGTGGAACTTCTTGTTTCTTATTCTCACTCACTTTCTTCTCCTCCTCATGTTTGCTTGATAAAGACCTCAATGGCCAACATCCAAAATGTCACATGATAACAGTTTGAAAAGTTGAGACCGCACACTTGTACAAAAACCACATTCTTACACTCACTACACTTCACAATCACTATATCAGGTCCAAGGCTTTAGTACAAGCTTCCACCTACAGTATGACAGCAACTTCTACATGGGCTGGCAGTTAAAGACCTTATCAGAAGCCATGACAGAAGAGATTATGTGTTTGTCTTGGCATTAAGTCCCAAAGTCTCTCATAATCATTGCCAAAGATTTTCCATGTACTTGGACAGAGCTGAAGTTGGAGACTCCTCAAAGTTATGTGCTTCTCACAGCTCATTTCAGATACAGAAAAAGAATCAAGGGGCCATTATTTCTGTTCCCAACAGTGTCAAATGCTTCCTGTTTACATCCTGTTTTACTTCTGGCTTCCCTTTTTTTTTCTGGTTTTCCACTTCCTGGAGTTCTTTAGTTGGTAAAGCCAGGTTAGCACTGTACGATTTTCAGCCGGATTTTGTTGTTGTAGACAAAATTTGCATATCGTAGAAGAATTATTTGGCATTAGTTGAGATCAGTGGTCTTAGAATGCATAATGTGACATGCTCGCCAAATGGCTGAGTTAGTTCCACTGCGACCAAAGAGAGCCAGTGACCGTTTTGGCAGTGTCAGAAATTAAGTGGTGGAGGCATTATGTTTTCAGGTTGTCTGTGCATTCATCATGTTAATTAATATAACATTACTAATCTACATGCTTGGGCCCTGGTACAGTGAGATGCAAAGCTATGACACAGGCTAACAGACGAAAATAATATCCTTATTTCTTTTGAAAAATTGGCATTCCATGTTGTCCTCTTTAACCCAGTCATGAATGGCTCCAAAGTTCTCTTCTTCATGTTTTACAGCATGTTTTCTCCAGATGTAACATTGCTACTATTACACCAAACAGCTTGCTTCTGTTTACGCGACCCCATTTTCTGCACAAGCGTGGATTGCGCTCAATGATGACTTAAGCAGAACATAGTGATTTTCCTTAATCTGATAGAGTGTGACAGGTAATAATCTTAAAAGACTGCTGAATTCACACAGTATAATACAGGCTTAATACAGACAATAATGAGAATAATAATGAGGGACATATACAAAATGGGATTAGAGGTATTACTGTTGACGCTAGAGCAGAAGTGGGGAAGACTTGAAATTAGTTTTAATGAGTAAGACCTGCAGAAAAACTAGGGCACAAACAGGAAGTAAACATTTGTGAGAAATAGAAAGGCTGTGGTCCATTGATCAGTGATGAAAAGCGTTTAAATGGCCCTTCAAATGAATGTTTTTGATGGGGACAACTGAAAATGTCCTCCCCTGAGGTTTTTTTGCACTATTTTTGTACAGAATTGAAAAATGGCCTGGTGAGTTCATCTATAAATGTAGGTCAAGTTCAAGTACAAATAATAACATTTGCTCCAGCAAATAAGCTCTTAATGTAGGTTCCAGTCCATAGCCTATGCATTTGTATTTGTTTGTGTCTGTAATTTTACAAAATCAGACGGCAACTGTTGAAGTGAATCGCAGCTGTTAAATGAATTTGGTGGAAGCGTGGGTACATTTTTGCTGCTTAGTCAGTTATTAAATTGAGATGCTTATTCTTGTTTACAGTGTCAGCAATAAAACACTGACTTCAGTCTTGATAAATGACTTGTGATGGGTATAGGGCATAGTCATTATCACTTAAATGACAATGATGACAACCAAAAATTAAGGGTTTTGCAGATGCTGACTTTTTAAGACTTTATATATTTTATGTTAGTTTTTAAAAAAAATCTTAATCTTGGTAAGAGATGAGGTTAGTGGTCAGGATCGTAAATTGTACAGAGCCTGAGCAGATAATGCCTTTCTCAAGTCACTTGTTATCACAGAACCTTATTAGTCACATCACCTTTTGATTGGTTACTTTTCCTGAGCATCATTGGCATTCTACTAATAATAACATATTCATTAAAAACATATTTCTTTACCTGTTATTTATGGATATTAACATCAATTCTTGTTATTCTTGTAATACCTGCAGTAGTTTGTAATCCTGTTAGAATCAGTAGAAGCAGTGCAACCACAGAGGACAAATCATTACATTTCCCCTTTAATATGATTCAATTCTCAGAATATTTTGAACAAAATTTAATGAAGAAAAATTATGACCGAAAAGACTGAATCTCACATTTCCATGATGCACATAGTCACATTTTTGCATCGCGATGCATCATGTCATGGTGCATTGTTACATTGTCACATGTTTTGGTTGCTTGGAAACCACGTTTGCCAATTTACTAGGGAACATAATGTAATAGATTATTGTAATCAGATTAGCTGGTTAAGTGCAGTAATACAGACACAGGCAATTCTAAAAATTCCCATGTAGGGGATGACTCAGCGAAAATCATTTTCCTTTCCTAAGAAAGTATCTGGGGTAGTACATTGTGTTTGTGCCCACAACAATCAACCCACGGTCAGAGTCACCGAGATCATTCTGATGTTTGATGTTTGACTGAAGCTCTTGAACTGTATCTGCCCGATTTTATGCCTTGTGCTATTACCATATGGTTGGCAGATTGGACAACTGCATGAATGAGCAGGTTTACAGGTGTTCAGTAATAAAGTAACTGGTGAAAGTATCCTCTCACCCACTCAATGGTTGTAAGGTGGGAATAGACCTTGGATAGGATGCCTTTCGAGGGACAAGGAGTGGTAGAGTTCAGTACCTTTAGTAACCAAAGGCTTTGAATTACTCACTGGACTTGTACGATTTTTCACTTTGCTTAACCGTTCACTCTTTTGCATCGCATTAACCGTTCACTCTTTTACATCACATTATGTGTGCTTTTTTGTTTATCTTTGTTTCCTAGTTCCCTAGTTACCTTGTTGTACCTTGACATATCTATAGTATTATCTGCTTTTGCCCTCTGTCTGCCTTTATACTGATAATAGATCTCCGTATCTTAACTCTGCCAGTTATCTGACCCATGCTCTGGATTATGGTGATGACAGATGATTATAGCAGCCTGGGCTGTTGCAGTTCAGTGGTTAAGGTCTTGTGCTTGTGACCACAAGGTTGTGAGTTCAAACCTCAAGAAGCCGGTGTTGGGCCCTCCCTTCCTTCCCACAGTTGCTACCACATGAATAAATATAAATGTATTGAATAAACCCATAAATAAAGAATTTTTGCAGATATGTCTTACTGACTCTGGCTCAGAACTGTTACAGGACCTTTAACTTCTTCCAAACTCCTTTAGTTTTACGATTGCCAGGTTCAGAGTCTGGTTTAAGCAAGGACAGTTTGATCATTTTTAAAAGACCCTTTTTTTAAGGGATGAGTGAGGCTCTGAAAAAGATCAGAGTCTATTATTTTTTGTCTTTACTGGAGAAAGAGTCTTATGATCAAAAAAACATTCCACCTTTGGCCAAGAATAACATTCGTCTTCTTCTCTCTCCTCTCTCTGTGGACAGTGTTTTTTTTTTCTCCTCGTGGTCTGGGGTGTGGTGAGCTGTTTGATTGTTTAAGCAAGGCATTTCTCGAGATGCAAATGAGCTTTGTTTTGACAAAGAGAAGCAATGTCGCTCTGTTGTACTCTTGTAAATAAAAAAAAACAATCTTTTATCATCTTTTTCCTCTTTATTTAAAGCAGTAGGAAACATAAGCTACTTTTGCTGATGCTTGAGGTCTCAGCAAGGAAAGAATGCAGACGTTAAATAGTGCTGTGAGGTTACTAAGATCAAGTCTTGGCTCAATTATGGGTTATTTCAGAGTCACGTTAAAGGGACTTATATATGTAGAACAGGAAAATGCAGACATTACATTACAGTTTGTGTGCCTTAGTGTGTTTATTTAAGCCATGTTGCGATTATCAGGGGTCTCAATATTTATAACACATCTGCACTGGTATCAAAAAAGTGTTTATCAGTCAAATTGGTGATGGCGACTGACAGGATCAGATGACTTTCCTTTGGCACTTTATATTGCCTGTCAGTCCCAGTGCAGTAGGTGTGACTTCTGTACCTGTTCCAGTAAAGGAGGCGTGGCTTCTGTACCTGTCCCAGTGAAGGAGGTGTGGCTTTTCTACCTGTCTCAGTGAAGGAGTCATAGCTTCTGTACCTGTTCCAGTAAAGGAGGCGTGGCTTTTTTACCTGTTCCAGTGAAGGAGGTGTGGCTTCTCTACCTGTTCCAGTGAAGGAGGTGTGGCTTCTTTACGTGTCTCACTAAAGGAGGCATGGCTTCTGTACCTGTCTCACTGAAGGAGGCATGGCTTCTCTACCTGACCCAGTGAAGGAGGTGTGGCTTTTGTACCTGTCTCAGTGGAGGAGGTGTGGTCTTTGTATCTCAGCACAGTGAAAGAGGTGTGGCTCCTGTGCTTGTCAGTTCCAGTGAAGGAGGCATGGCCTCTGCATCTGCCATTTCCAGTAAAGGATGCATGACCTCTATATCTGGCAATTCCATGTCCTCCCTGTCTTCAAAGCAACACTCTAAAAACACTTTTTTTTTTGCATTGTGTCATATGACGTCACATCATGTCTCGTTGAACAGTATAAATCGCATCATATGTGTGCATATGTTTTCAATCGACTGCTTTAAATGTATCTTTTGCTGAACATTAATAGTTGAATGATTGGCCCATTAGCTTTGTATCTGATTGTATTTGACATATTTTCTGATCCATCCCACTGACACATCCAAAACATGAACATTTGTGATGTTGATTGAAACAACACAGGTCCTGCAGATAAACACAAAATGCACTCCATCATTTCTGTGATGTTTCATTTCACATAGAAGTAGAAGACTGCAGAGGGTAAGTTCTTTTAGTGTTAGGATTTTAGTTAGATGCTCAGAGATCTGGTATTTTTGTCGTATTTAAAAGGAAAAATAGGATCATGTTCTCCTGGATCACAATGGATTGCTGCTCACGTACTGAGATATGCTCTGTATTGTATTAGAAGTTGAGATTCTAGTTATTATAAATGTTATGTGTACTTTTTCTCCACTTTTCAGTTTCTGATAGAGGTCCACAGCTGATTTCTAAATCTGGTCGTTTGTTCTAAAGCATGTTTTTACGAGATGTTTGTTCTTATGTTACTCCGCAGGTCGTCAAGCTGAAAGGTCAGGTCTTATCGGTTATGTACCGTTTCCGGATGAAGAATCGTGAGTGGATGCTGATCAGAACAAGCAGCTTCACCTTCCAGAATCCATACTCGGATGAGATTGAGTACATCATCTGCACCAACACAAACGTCAAGTATGTGTCTTTTTTTTTCTTTCTCTCTAAAAAGACATTCATGTCTATGGCATGGAAAAGTGAAGTCTTTTGTTTGGTTCAGTTTGACAGGTGGTGTCGCTCTACATGTGCACGGGTGGGCAACAAATTGTGGCTCTTGGGCCTCTTCCAAGTGGACTATGTTTCCCTTTGTTGCTGGTGGCAGCATTTTTACAATAGTCTGGACCGAAAGGTCTATTTGTATACTGTAGGAAGGCAATTTCAATCAGAAGGCAACTAGAAAGATATCATTTTTGAACATCATTTGTGAAGTCACTTTCGCTAGTTTGGGATCCATTCTCACTTTTCACGGTCGATAAACTAGTGTGTGGTTAATGTAGGAAGGGTGTCCCAAACATGATGCCTGCCAAGAATCCCTTAAAGTTCAGTGGTGCCTAGTGAGACCAGTATCTTTGGAAGGAAGTGTCTGCTAAGAGAGCTGTCTCAGATAATGTCAGAAGAAATTGTGCCCTTGGGTATCCTTTAGCATTTGATGTGAAAACACTATAAGATTGCCTCTTTCTTTCTTTCTTTCTTTCTTTCTCTCTTCTCTTCTCCTTTAAGCATCCCAAAACAAAATTCTTTCTCTGCTGTCAACAACTTAAGTACACTAGATTTTGAGCCAGATTGCAGAAGTTTGTTTTTCTTCCATGGTGCCTTGCATTGAAACCAAATCTGCATGGTTTCTCCCAAACTGAATAACACAGGCTGTTTTGAACAGTAAGTCCATCCAGACATCCTCATCCTCCTCAGCGGACATTTACGAGGAGCTTTTCGTAATCAGTGCCAATAGTCCGGAGCTTGCCGAAAAACAGTCCAGTGTGTGCTTCAGACTGGAAGCCGTTGCATAATGTCAGGTAATATTTAGTGGAAATTGACTTATGTGGGCGAGCTAAACACACCCCCTCATATTTCTTCACGCTAGGTCATGTTTGCTTTGGTCCCTCTGGCACCCACTTCACTCTCAGTTACATAACCTTGCTTTGACCCACATACCTGTTAGTTTCCCTCTCCTATCATACCTCAGAAAGTATGTCAAATTAAAATATGACATATTTTAAGGCAGAACATGTGATGTGCGTGCCTCCATTTCTTTCTGTTTTGAAGGGAAAGAATGACATGACATTTAGACCACTCACTCTTTTTCTTTCCTGTATTGTGGTTAGGGAGTCTGGGAAAATGGCTCTGACTGCCTGAAACTGGAGAGTTGAAGACTGGAATAATATTGCTTGGTCTTTATTCAGTCTTTAACAGTGCAGTTTCAGTGAGCCTGTGCCCACTGTAGCCTCAGATTCTTGTTCTTGGCTGACAGGAGTGGAACCCCATGTGGCCTTATGCTAATGTAGCCCACTCACCTCAGGTTTCAATGTGTTGTGCATTCTGAGATACTTTTCTGCTCACCATGCTTGTAAAGAGTGCTTATTTGAGTTACCATAGACTATCCTTCAGATGTTAGATATTTGATATGAACATGTGTGTGCATGGAGTTGTTCTCCCCATGCCTCAGGGGGTTTCCTCCTGGTACTCCAGTTTCCTTCCCCAGTCCAAAGACATGTGATGAATTTCCAAAATTGTCTGTAGTGTGTGGATGTGTGTGTGACTGTGCCCTGCAATGGGCTGGCACCTCATCCAGTGTGTCCCCTGCCTTATGCCCCGAGTTCCCTGGGTTAGGCTCCAGGCTCTGTTGCGACCCTGTGTAGGATAAGCGGAATGGAAAATGGATGCATGGATTATTATTATTATTATTATTATTAATATATTGCTTATTTATGAACACTGCAAAGCTCCTCTTTAATTCAGTCTGTATCAAGCTTTCTGCTAAATGTTGTAAATGTAGTAAATCAGATACTACAGAGTAGTACCATTAACATCTTAAGTGTCTAAGTTTGTCAAGTGTCCTAATTACATGGTAAATTATTTGACATTTATCCCACTGTTGACTGTCTCACAATACCATTAAAATTCATTTCCCTTAATCACCATATACTCATTAATTTAATTTATAATTAATCATTTCCTGCAGGTTCCTAAACACAGTGGAATACAGATATTTTTATTTTTTTAAAAATGACACCATTACAGCAACTGTTCATGTGGCGGCCTGGGAAAACCCTTTTTTGACATTTTCTACCATTTACAAGTTTTCCTGAAAATGAAAATGTTATGAATGTATCTTAATCAAAATGAACCTTATCACATTTTTAAAGCACCCCAAAAGTGAAAAGGGAGAAAATTTCATTAAAAAATTTCATTCCTATTCCCACCTACATCAGGTCGTCATTGTAAATGAGAACTGGTTCTCAATTGACTTACCTGGTTAAATAAAGGTTATATATACATGTATATTTATAACTTAAATCTTCACACAGCATTACTGACAAATTTTAAAGAAATATAAAATTACAAAGGGAAAATCAGTCTCTCATCACCTGAGATAAAAGGCACTCGCAGCATTCAAACACAAGCCTTATCATCATGTCTTCACTCAAATGATCTCTATTTATCAGTGGGGAAATAATGGCTGATTAATTCGGTGAGTTCTGTCATTTTAGCTAATTTTATTTTTGTTAATGTATTTTATTTATAAGTTTTGAAACCTTTGTCATCTGTACAAAGTGTGTTGGTGCTCTTCTCTGTTTTGATGATGATGTGACATTGCAGGAGCATCATAGACGTTTAGACTGTATATTATTTTATAAATAATGTAGATAATATTTATATTATTTATACTGTATATTATACTGTTACAGAAACTCAACTGGTCAAAACCAAATTTTCCTTGTTGACCAGAATTCAGCCATAGCGATATCAGATTTTTGCCGCACAGTTTGTACATAGTTTATTAGCCATTATCTCTTAAAGTCGTACAAACTAAATGGTTCATGATACACTACTAGTGTACGTCACTACAGCATAACAACATGTCATTACAACCATATGTTTCCCATAGCCTAGGCCTCTTTATATCATGCCGTGGTATAATTTGCAGTTTTGTCATTAACCACTAATAACTGCATTTCTACATTTCATTCACAGTACAAGGCTTTGCGTGTTCTGATTCATGGCCCCAATTCTTTTCAGCCTGTGTGCTGTTCCCGTGATAATATCATGAGCCTAATATATTAGTAGCAAAATGGCTACTGCCATAAAACTTCGTATACTCCTGCAATCAGATCAAATAGGCTGTACGGGAGTATTCTATTACCTTAAAGAAGCCAGTGCTGAAATTAAAGTTGATAGTAATCTTTTTCACCCAGTGGTCTCTCAGTGTTTTGCCACTTTTTCTTCAGTGCTGAATAAGCGCAGAAAATCTCTTGCTCACATTTCCGTACCACGACCTTGGAAAATGAAACAATTTAACTATGGATATGATTAAATCTTTTTGTTTTCTTTTGCTTTTGGTTCATTTTCGTACCCAGGGACCTCCACCCTCAAAAAATTATCATAAGCTGGAAGCATAAAAAGGGATATATAAATTGTTGAAAACTATTGCTCAAGGATAAAACCAGTGCTAAATTCAAGCCATAGCTGAGTGCCGTTTATACTTTATAATGCATTTGCTCTTTAATTCTTACCACCTGGTTGTTTGTATGTGGTAGCATAATGTCATGCTTGAGTGAAATTACCATTGTGTAAAAATGTTAAACCACATCCATGTGTTTCAACAAGAAAATTCGCAATCTAGAGAGACAAATTGAATGGCAGTTGTGTTTTCACTGTAAATACAGCAAGGATCACAAAAAGCAAAGTTGTTGGATCATTGTGACACAATAGGTGACTCGATGCAATTTATACTCAGGTTTATCCCTCCATATTTTTTTATTTATAAGTCAGAATACATCTTTAGCCAGAAGACATCTGAGGTTGGTGATCACACTGGTGGCATCACATATTTTCTCTAGCTAACGCCTACTAGCAGCCAGCACAGAGCAATTTAAGTGGTGTCAACGCAGAGCAACACCCCAGATAGTTGCATACTATTTTGATGTATTATTTTGTCATATGCAAAGGGATGTATTTAAACAAACATAGCATAGCTAATGATTTTCACACCACTGAGGATGTGTTCACACATTCTGTTTGACGTGATATGCACTGCTCAGTAGGAGAATATAGCAAGTTACAGCACATGTGTAGAGGTTGAGATATATTGAGCAGAGATACACTATATAGGCAAAAGTTTGTGGACACCTGACCGTCACACCCACATGTGCTTTTTGAACATGGCTTTCCTGATTGCTGGTAAAATAACCTCCACTCTTCTGGGAAGGCTTTCCACTAGATTTTGGAGCGTGACTGTGGGGATTTGTGTTCATTCAGCCACAAGAGAATTAGTGATGTCAGGCACTGATGTTGGGCAAGGAGCCCTGAGGTGCAGTCGGCATTCCAGTTCAACTGAAACGTGTTCATTGGGGTTGAGGTCAAGGTCAAGGCTGTGTGCAGGCCACTCGAATTCTTCCACTCCAATCTTGACAAACCATGTCTTCATGGACCTCACTTTGTACACAGGAGCATTGTGATGCTGGAAGAAATTTGGGCCTCTTAGCTCCAATGAAGGGAAATTGTAATTCTATAGCATACAGAGACATCCTGTACAGTTGTGTGCTTCCAACTTTGTGGCAACAGTTTGGGGAAGACCCGTATATGGGTGTGATGGTAAGGTATCTGCATACTTTTGGACGTATAGTGTACATGAGTTCTCTTTTGGAATGTGTTGTTTTTTGCTTGCTATGGTCACTTCAGTTTGTCTTCTGCACTGATATGCTCAGCTGAACAACCAACCAAAAGAACTCCAATTCAGCTATCTCTCTATCTACAATCTGAGAACACAGTAGGAAGCTCATGAGCTCACACTGAGTGTGAATCGTAGCAGTTCCATTTGCAATGATGTCCAACTGACATGCTGATACACCAGAATGATTCCTTACTTAACTCTTTCAGACCAACAGCGTAATGGCCACATGATCAAGCAAGGTTTCTTCATAAACATTTACATTATATTTAATTACTTTAGCTTATTTGGCAAAGGGTTTTGTTAACAACATCTTTCAACCAATGACAGGTATGTAGTCAAGGGTTAAAGGTCATACTCAGGGGCCTAGCAGTGGCTTTCTGGCAGTAAGTTTTAAACTCACATCCTTTTTAAATGCAGAATCCTAACTGGAATATTTATTAATGTTTTTATGCAAACAGAAGGAGAGTCCACTAATAAATTGTTAGATATTACTTGGTAATCGATTTGGTAGAGCTTTGCCCTGCCAAACATCAGCAGTAAGAAGCTGAGCAATGAAAGGATGTTTAACAGGTTAAGACCTTTAGGTCAAGAGCTTCAGTTAATGTTCACATCAAACATGAGAATGCAGAAAATATATGATCTCAGTGACTGTGGCATGGCTGTTGGTGCCAGACTGTTTTGAGTTACTTCAGAAACTGTTGATATGCTGGGATTTTCATGCACAACAGTCTCTAGAGTTTATATAGAATGGTGCAAAAGACAAAAACCATCAAGTAAGCGGCAGCCATTAATGCATTGTTGATGAGAGAGGGCAGAGGAGAATGGCCAGGAATGCTACAGTAACGCAAATAATCACTCTTTACATACAATGTTTTTCCAGTCTTCAGCTGTCCAGTTTCAGTGAGCCCATGCCCACTATAGCCTCAGATTCTTGTTCTTGGCTAACAGGGGTGGAAGCTGTAGTTGTAGCCCTTCTGCCTCAAGGGTCAACATGCGCTCTGAGATGCTAGCCCATTTATAATAGCCACTTTTGCCACATGATTTGTTTGTCAACGATTTAAATCCTCGCATTTTAGTATAACCTACAGTTTGTCCTTTTCCTCCTCTTTTATTGGACTTAAGCCTAAAAGTCTGCTGATGTTTTATTTACCACTCTCGTGGATGCAGTTAATAGTTTTAGGCTCTTATGATGACTCACACGGCTTGATATACTGTATATGTGTACTGGCAAGGACCAGCACAGTACTAGACTTAGATGCAGTCAGGGGAAAAAATATGAGCAGCATTCACATAATTTATCTTCCCCCACCTCATGCTTACTCTCTGATAGCGGGAAATAGCACGGCCAGTGTCATGGAGTGAGAGGGTGTATGCAGTCAGGTTTATACAGCTGCTGAGACTGTTTACCGAGGTTTACAGGTTTAGTGTAGCAGATATCGTGTAGTATGGCACATAACTAGAGAAACTGCTGGATAGGTGCTAGTAATGGAGATTAACATTATATTTAGTTTATTCATTTGGCAGACGAGTTTATTGAAATGAATTTACAAATTAGGCACAATGTTATCCAAGTTGTGGGCTTATGGGAAATAGTAGCTAAAAGGAATAGTTTGATTAAAAGCATATTTGCGCAATATTTCCTTTACCCCAAAACTAGTTGATTAGCCAAGCCATATTTGGTTTCCATTGTTCACTCTTTCATTTTGGCACCGGAGCAATGAGCTATGAAACTAGTAACAGGTAACTGATGTTTTTGGATGATATCCTCCAAAATCTTTTTCTTTTCTTTTAACAACTATTTTAACCATATCCAGTTGTTTGGTAATATCACATAGACTGGGTGATGTGGTTTAGGATACAGTATAACTTACTGTAATCTTTAAACATGAAAATATCTTCACCTTGTATCTGATTATTGTGGGGTGTGTTCAGAGTCTGTGGGCGTTTTCAGACCTGTAGACCTGTAGATCTCCTTGAATCCGTTCGCTTTCACAAGGCAACATTTCAAAGCGTACCAAAATGTGTTACGCAAGTCACATGTGAGTAAACTGTCCTCTCATTGGTCAGAGTGCACCTGTTTATGTTCCAGGGTTCCGCTCATAGCGGTTGTTCGTCAACATGGATAGTCAGCCGCTCCGTAAGCTTATTATGGCATTTTTTTTAGCTGTAGTTATTATAATTTATCAGTTTGCGTGGGAATCGACGTTCCACAGAACGATTAAAGCCCATCTCCTTGAGACGTTTGCTAAACACCATGTACACATCTGTGTTTTTACGTATTTTTGAAAGTTGCTCAGAAATATGTTTGTCAGACCAAATTTCAATGAGGCATTTTAACTCGTCTTTGGTCCAAATTAAACTGTGATTCATGTTGCGAGCCAGTGGCAAAACAAACACACTATTTACGTAATGAAGTTCCCATCATGCATTGTTATACAGGTTAGTTTGTTGGTCCGCTGGGTCGGAATGTTTTCTCACCACAAGTGAACCACACCAGAGTTCGTTTGCAATCGAGCCGAGAGACCTGCACAGAGCCTGAGCTCAAACCCCACTGAGCACCTTTGGGATGACCTGGAACCTTGACTGTTTCACAGACAACATGAGAGCTCTGTGTATTTTCTAATGCTTTTCTGTTTATTCTGGGTTCATTTTTAGGTTTCGGTATTTTGGGGGATGGTGTTTGATTTGTGGAATTTCCAGGACTGGAATAGTAGAGATAAATTACAATAAATTAAATGTGGCAGACGGTGTGGGAAAATATGCTTTGTAGAAATGACTTTGATTTATATGTACAGTATCTACAATAGTCATAATGATTTTAGCATTACACCAGATATGATATATTTCTCATAATTATTTTAAATCGAAAGTGTGTATGTTTTATCTGGCTGAAGAGAACAAGCACCGTGTGAGTCCTGTGTGAATCATCCATGGTTGCATTATGTGTTCTGAACAAGCTGTAACAGAGGACGAGTAGACCAATGCCAAATGTCTAGGTTGTTAAAATTATACCACACCAACTCTGAGTGGTCATTACCATTACGGCTCTGACAGTAGTGCCGTCTGCATGGAAAATCACGGGTTTATATTAATGCATTCATTCTAATAGTAGCAACTAACACAGGGATGTGTAAGGTGGAGGCTTCACATAATCTAAGCCTTATAGTAAATCTATTTAAAAACATTTTATTTAACAGAGAAAACGTATAATTGCTAATACAGTGATGTTTATGTAACATCTTTTGGAAGGAGTCTGCAGTGTAACAGTCAGAGGTAAAGCTACAACTTCAGATTTTTCGCACGGTTTTTCGATTTGGGTGTCAGGAAAGGTAGGCTGAGACAGATGCAGTTGAAGTTAACAACTTTTATGAAGGCAATGCAGACAAATCCAAAAATGTAAAGGCAAGATCAAGGTCAGGCAGTTATCCAACAAAGTTCACTAGGCAAAGGCAAAATGTGAGAATGAAGACACAAGCAAATGTCAGAAATCCAGAACATCAAACACAGCAGAACAGGGCTTGGTAGTGTTCAGGTGTACCAGATAAAACTGAGCGTTTACTTTACAAACATACTGGGAATGAAAGTTATCTTAAAGCTAGAGAAAAAAAACTGCTAACTGGAACTAACTTGTTTCGTGGATGTTCCAAAACCTGGCACGTAACTACAAACTGATAAAAAAAAAAGTATAATGTGCCATTCTTTAATAAAAAAAAAAAATGTAGTCACTGGAAATTTGCTATGGTATAACAGGAATAAAACATCGGGGTATGCTGTTATTGGAAACTTTGTGGTGGTAAAGGCATCACATCACCCCATGGTTGATTATTTTTCTGTCACAGCACCACCTGTAGTTTTTACTTCCTTTCATAACATTTTTTGCACACATTGCCAGAAAGAATTGGTATAACAAATGGGCAGGAGGCAGCAGCTGTGAGCCACATTTGAGTGGCAAATACACCATAAGCTGTATCATGTCCAAGAGTGTTTTGTTACAGCAATAGTTGAACCCACAGAGAACAATAAAACTGCTAATAATAAGCACAAAAGTTTATTACATAAAGTATGTGACTGTTAAAAATAATGATGAATCCACATAAAGTGCGGATTTGTAAAGTGCTTTTTTCTGCTGTAGTAGGTCTTGCTTTGAAAATATTTAAAAATCCCTTTGGTCAAATTATCTTGAGCAAATTATCTTTGTTCTACCTTTGTGGCGTGCAGAAAGAGGATATGTCTAAAAGCACTGCATACTTTGATATGTTGTACTTTGATCTGCTTGAAAAAAAACAAAAAAACGAACGAAGCCAGAATGCATAGCATTCTGCCAGCAGCATGAGGGGGTTCTTAAATGGCTTTTGGTTTTGCGGTGGGCGTAAGAGATGAAATGGAAGTGTGTGAGAGATGATGTTTCAGCTGTATGTGGGCAGGAGGGCGTCCTGGCGGCTCTGAATAACAGTGGAGACGGCGCTGTTTCGGTTCAGGCCGTGGAAAAGATGGAGCTGTGATCCTGCTGAGTGTCTTAGCGTTACAGCAGCATCACACTGAGACCTGATTACTGTCTCCCAGCATGGCGCTGGTGCTCCCACACACATACAGTCAGTACACAGTGTCCTCCTCGCAGCACTTTTCTTTGTCTCTGAGTTCAGTTCAGATCAGTTTCAATTGGAGTCAGCTTTGTTGATGACACATGTTAGGTGTCATTGTCAGAGAGGAGAAAAGTAAGGTTTGGAAGTTTGGCACGATTTTAGCCGCATACGCAAAGCAAATCAATGTTAATCCTAATCCCTTTTATATACGTGTAAATCTGTACATTCCTCTAGGACCATGATGCAGCCATGCGAGTGGTGTAGCAAGTGCATCTTGGAGATATGGAGATGCTCCTGGGGAAAATATGGTAATCGACGCCCACTAGTTATTGATGTAGTGCAACATGATTGACACAATGCTAAACGACAGGTTCTTGCAGCAACTTTATATTCTACTGCTTACCGTGTTGTTCCCTTGACAAAAGTTAACACCAGCAAGTAAGAAATAAAACAAGATGGGGTGTGCTGTTATAGGAAATTGATCAACAATAGCATGGTGTGAGGCAGCCCAACACAAAGCGAATTGTTTTCCAATAACTGGACGTCCCAAAGTGTTTTATTGCTCTTACACCATAGCAATTTGTCGTATGTCATAGATATTGATATGTCTATTTATAGTTACGTTTAATGCTTTTTTGGTCTCTCTCTTAAAGTTAACAAGACTAAATGCAGCTTGTCATGTTGCCGAGAAACCACAAAGCACAAACTCCTCTGTCCCAAGGACTTTCTTGTGTTTGAAAACTTAACAAAGCAGCTTTACGTCTAACTATTACATAAAAGCACTGAGACTGGAGACTCCTTCCATAAATGATAAATATCTCCTCACAGAAAACAGTCTATGTTTGCTTCCTGTGTAAGTTGTTACTTTAGAAAAGATAATGTATTATAATTTGTGCATTAATATAAACCTGTGATTTGCCTTCCTACAAATCTACTGTCCGAACCACGCTGGTATAGAAAATTGAATCGAGAGTTCAACAGTGGTATGAAAATGTTGTTTAAGTCTGGCTAGCGCCATTAGTTTTGATAGGCATGTGTTTAAATGTGAGCAGATAACGTGTTGTTCCAGTAATAGTGGGCAGTGGTGGTTCAGCAGTTAAAGTTCTGAGCTTGTGATTGGAAGATTGAAACTCCAGAACTGCCTTAGAGCCGCTGCTGTTCTCTAGATGAAGGCAGCTAACTGCTCTGCTCTGTACTTGGATCGGATTTTGCCTCAGTTTTACTTCAGTTGGATAAAAGCATTAAGTAATTGTAGAGTTATATGACAGCTTTGCAGTGCACTGTACTGTATTCTGGCTCATTTGTCAGTGTTTCCACATCACTGTGCATCTCAATGCCATCATTGGCTAGCTCAAGATCCAGCTTTGATCTAAAATAAGGGGCTCCAGCTCTGCAGTTTCCGACTTTAAAATGATCACCTGTCATCTATGCAGTCTGTGTAGATCACAAGTCTCCACCTCCGATGTCACTGTGACTGATCAGAAAATGGTGAATGAAAAATGTTTTGTCACTACTTCTACCATTAAGAAGAAGAAGAAGAAGAAGAAGAAGTAAACAATTTCTGGTGAACTCTTTCCATAAATAAAAATTTCTGGGGAACTCTTTCCATATGGTTGGGGCTGATGGGGTCAGTGGGGTCAGAGGGCCGTGTTTTTATCACTCTCTTCTTTCTTCGTACATACCAAGAGTAAACACATGTGGAACTCATACACACGTTCAGGACACTCTGTCCCGCACTCAGCTCACTTGCTTTCCCTCTCACTCATTCTCCTCTTTCTCTTCTCTCATGCAATTCTTTCTCTCAGCATTGATTTAGTAGCATGACTGCATCGAGTACAATATCCTTCAAAGCACTAAATAAAATGTTAACAAGTTAACGTGAACTTACTCAATTAAATCAATTAAACAATAATTAACTAAGTAAATAAATGTAACAACAACCACAGCATAATATTATATGCTCACATATAATATATATAATATATGCGAAAACAATAATAAAATTCAGTGTTGTTGATGTGTTGCTGATGCAATCTCAGAATAAAAGATCATCTTTAAGCGTTTATATGCACACTTTATTATGGATTGTAGTTCATAACATAACATAATAGAATGTTCTGTATGCACAGATTTGTTCAATTAAAACAATCCATTTGTATCTAAATAATATAACATACAAATGCATAACAACTAGAGAAAAAGATTATTTATTAATGATAAGAGTTGTACTCTATTGTTCTTTAATGTTAAATCAGTTCATTGGGACAAATTCTGAAAACTATATGGAAAAATAAAGACTTAAATAAAGATTTTTTTTTATTATTTTTAAGGCTGTTAAAACACTTTTAAATATTTTAAATAATATTTCAAAATGATTTCATATTATTAAATATTAACAATAATATTATAATAATAATATAATCTAAAATCATATTTTGTCTAGTTATTATACATTATAGAACTGAGTTGATGGTTGTCTTGTATTTTATATTTACATTAACAATGCACTGTGTTAATTGAACAAACTTATGAAAAATGAATGTTCCATTCTAGGAAAATTTATGTGAATTAATAAATTAGAAAGTATGCATGTCAACTTTTCGAACGTCTATATCTTAACTAAAATTGTTGAGAAGCAGCTTTTTTTTTCACTTCACGGTGGTTACCATAAAATACATACTCTCCTGTTTTGGGCATGATATTGCTTTTTTAAGATGTGGCTGCGCTCAATTATTACATTTCCCATGCATTAATAATTAAGGATTATTTTTATTAAATAGCGAAGTCACTAGTGGGGCTCTGTAATTGCCATTCCAGTCAAACAGGCTAATAACTAATTAAGAACTCAGTAATAAATATAATAACTTTGATAAGCTGTGGTGTGTTGTGACTTCCGGCACTGTGACTATAACTTCACAGACCCGTGGAGCTCCTGGGACCCCACTATATGAGCCAATGCCCTAAAGAACCGTTCAGTCAATAATTCTTGTACCATGTTTTGTTTTTTCCACAATACAGAGAATAATCAAATTTCCTTCTACGTAATGGTAACATTTATGGAAGGAAAAATTTTTTAGTTCTCTGTGACACCACCAGTTGAAATGATTCATTCTGTGCCGTCATTCTAAGGAACCTTTAGTTTTAAGAGTGGATGCAACCCTGACATGTGGATGCGGATGCAGTACTCTCTATCTGAGTACAATCTGTTGATCCATAGATTACAGAGAGAAGAGCAATAGCCCGGCACCTCAGAGCAAACAAAGTCTGTCACACTGAGGGATACATTTTGGAGACTTGGAAACAAGAGAGGTTGGGGATATGTGCCTCATCAAACAAAGAAACTGTCACATGTTGCTTCTGCCCCCATCTGTTACCATGACAATCCAATACTTCCCATCATATGGTGGAATGTAGCACCATATGATATTTGGGTCTGGCGTCGTGCCAATCATCATTCCCCGTCTCTCATCTCCAGAGCCGCTGTCCATCCAGACATCCACGCACACAGGGCATTTTATGAGCTTCTATTTTCACGCTGAGATGAAAGCACCCGCGCCTTATCCGAGTCATTTTTCATACCGTGAGATCACAGCAAGTTTTTTTTTTTTTTTAGGAAGGGAAGCTTAGAGCTTGGGCTTCCTCTGGAAACTTGGATGTGCTTGTGTTTTTGCTCTCTCTGATTCATTCTTTGTTTCTCTCGCTGAGGTTCAAGTGGGGTTCAGCATGTTGGGTGCTATCCATGGCAGTGTAGTGTCATTCCAGGTGACCCTGTAGCCTCTGCTTTTTTTCCCCCTCCTGGCATGCATCGTCTGTCCTCAGGGGTTCATGTTCGGGCCATGTCTGTCTTCAGGAGGAAATTTAAAATGAGCACTTGACATTATGTGGTTTTGGAAGTGCATTGCTTTTTCCTTAACTTTGAGTACTTGAGTTTGTCATCAGGTGTTTGGATGTTCAGTGTGAGTTTCTGTACATCGGTTTGAATTGAGAATAGTTAGTATGAGCAGAACCCTCTATAGCGATAGTTGTTTTGTCTTCGGAATCAACAGTGTGTATCCAAATCTGTCCAAGCTTTGAAAAAACATTTTTTGTCCATGTAGACTTTCATAGGATGAGTTTCCAGAATGTTCATGAGGAGACGGAGAGACCATTGTGGTGTTATGGCTGGTTTATTGGATCATGTGTTGCACAAATCCAATTTTTGGCTCAAGATGAAAAGTCTATAATGCAGTTACATTTGTATATTTAATTATACAGAGATATTTTTACATGCCCTATGAGTAGATTTATTTAAATAAATTTATATAACTGAACTGGAAAATCAAAAGTATTTTCCATACTAAATTTATTCTTTCCAGTGTTTTCTGTATTTTTCCTTCCACAAATAAACCACCATCTGTTTGTCTCTATGAATGAGTCATACAGATACCCACATCTTTGTATTTGTTACCAGAATTTTTTTTGAATTTTCTGTTTTAGCTCGATCCTGTGCGTGCCTTCCCTGCTGTGTAGTTACCATGAAGAGGGATTCTTGTGCAGCGCCGAGTCTGACAAGTGACACCAAGTATCAGTTAATCAGTGTGAGACGATCAGGATCTAATAAGGCTATTATAATACACACATAGTGTTTTAATGACATATTGCACAATTTTTCCTCTGAATGACCTCAGCCAGCAAAGGCCGAAAACACAGTTCCAGAGTATGTTTCAGTCATAATGCTGAGGAATTCCACCCAAACTAGGATTCCAACTTTCTCCAGAACAAAAGTGACTTAAGATCAAAACAAACATGGCGGATGATCAACAGACACAGCTTTCCATGCTATCTGGGTGTGTGTTTTGAAGGGATAAAATAAACAGATTTAAAAAATATGGCTGAACTGATGGGTGAGCATGGTTTATAAGGTTTATAAGAATTAAACACTGAATACATACTAAATGTATAAAACATACCTAAAACCTAACATACTAGGGACCATGCTAATGATGTCCATCAATATTAATGACTTCCATTGTTTTGGTGCTTGTTGGTTGTCAGTTTTTGTTTTTTATGTAACATCTAGATAGGAAAAATCACAGGATAGCTGGCGTTTTCCCCACAAATATTGAACTTGGATTGGGAATAGAGCGGGGGTTAAGACTTTCCAATGCTTTCCAATTTTCTAACATGGGAAAATCTTCAGGAAGGAGGACTTTGTGTTTTCCAGTTTCCCAGTAGTACCATGACAAGCTGCATTTTTTTGTCATATAAACTTTGAGCATGAAAAAATGTAAATGTAACTATAAATGGATAAAAAGCATGATGTGTCTTTTTCAATATTGATTTATTGGCAAATTGCTGTGGTGTAAAAGGAAGAAAACACTTCAGTACATGCTTTTATGCTGGCTTGGAGATTCTTGAAGATTTGAGCTCATGACCTTTTGATCAGTAGTTCAATGACTTGACCACTTAGCCACCACTGAGTTGGTTTCCCTCCCTTGTTATCCCAAGAGCTAAAATGAATACTGTAGCCATTTATTTCACTTCACAATTGGACCTATGGTGTATTTCATAAACACACTGTTTGTTGCACAATTTTTAGTCTGTATCCCTGCTGACCAATGCACAATCCATCTCCTACAGGGAGATTAACACTGAACCAGATTCACCTCTGGCGCACTTGCCTCCCTTTGGGACACATCCTATCACTGCTACTGTTAGCTGGACTGGAACCCAGCACTGTCATGCCAGCTGCAGATGATTTATCGTTATTAGACAGCTGAGGTTACAGATAAAACCAAGGCCCATGCTGGGTCTGCATAAGGAAATCTGTGTCCTGGCTCCTTCCCCAATGTCATGAAAATCATAGCTAGCAGAAGAAATGCAGGAGAAAACAGCCAGAAATCAGATTTGGGATACAGCTGGTCTGTTGCATCCACGTGTCTGGCAACTGTATTATCTGGACATATTAATCCAGAACAATTTATTGGAAAGGGATAATCAGATGGCCAAAGGAGTTAGTGCATGACATAAAATATATGACTCAGAAAACAACTGGATTGAAAGGATTCAAACTTATTTTTTATGTAAGCTGTTTTCATTTCAGAAGTGCAATTTGATTGGGATGCTGCCAGCTGCAGAAATTTAGCAACTTGAATACACATTTTAATTTTATTTCTATTATTATGTGTCAAAAGTGGATTGAAATTTGGTTTATGAGAATTTACAGCGGAGTTACGGTTCATTTAAACTGATTTTCCGATAGTTTCGTTTCAGAAGAAGCAAGATACTTTTGCTGAATGCATGATGCTTCTGGTAGTGACACTGAAACAGTTTATGTCTGAACAGTGTAACATATGACTTATCTCCAAATTGGAAAGATATTGCCACACTGTTTTTGTTCTCATGTGGAAAGGTGTTTTGTTGGTAGATGCTGTGGAGGTTCTGGTGTTCAGTAAGCACCTGTGGATTGTTTGAGCACTGTTGTGCTACAGTGGTCATGCCAGTGGGGTATTGACGGATAAAAAACTAGGGGATGCTTGTGGAATCAATCATAATTACAGAGAGATTTGCCCATTTACCCCCTCATGTGGGCTGTTATAGGATTTTTCTCCACACTCAGTATGATGAAAGTCCAGAGTTTTGACACCTCTTCAGAGTTTGGAGAGCTGCAGGGGGTCCCACAGAGCAAGTCTGATTCACACTTTCTCCACTGACACAATGCTGAACTTTTTAAAGAACCAACTCACATTTCCACCAGTCGAATGCATTGGTGCTCAAAGATAACGATTGTTTACATTTGAAATATAGCTCTTCAGCAGTTAATTGAGATTGCCAGTCTGATGGTACTTCAGGCCACTGTTTCATCAGTGCAAAATTAATTCTACCCACACTGAAATAAAGGCGGTCATGTAAATGATTTCAAGATGCTCAAGCTAGAGTTTAAATGTTTATGGTGACAGAATGACAGATCGATGTCTCTGCTTCTGCTGGGAGCTTTCTGGGAGCTGTCTGAAACAGTGACTCACTGTTTGCAGCTGTGGATGATCGAGATGAATACTCAAAAAATGTACACTTTCCAAAAGTCCAACCCTTACTTCGGTGGATAATCTCACCTCAATACTGTAGGCTTGTACCTCACAATGGCTGCTGTAATCATAAAGACTTTCCTGTGTTCATCCCAGGACTCTTATTCACAAGGGGTTCATACTGGACATCATTTCAACACTCTTAGTTCTGTTTGACTTGATAGTATACAGCTATAGAAGAGTAATGATTTATAATCCCACTATCCATGTAACCCAGAAGAGGATAGGTTCCCTTTTGAGTCTGGCTTTTCTGAAGGTTTCTTCCTCATGTCGTCTCAGGGAGGTTTTCCTTGCCATTGTCGCCTTTGGCTTGCTCATGAGTGATCTAAATTCTGCATCTGAATTTTTGTTTATCTGCTTTGTAACAATGCCTTTTGTTAAAAGAGCTATACAAAAAAATTGAAATGAATGACCTCAAGTAGTAATAGTGAAATGGCGACCTCAAGACCCAGATTTCACCAGTTCTTGGTTCTTACAAAATGCTGCTGGAACTGAAATGGTTTTGTCGGTCATGAACCAGCTCTTTCTCAGAGAAAAATGTGGAATTGGTCCAAAACCAGCACCTGCATTTTGTCAGTGGAAAAAAATGTCAACTCAGTTGTTCTGCAATGGATAACTTGAAGGAACTGCTAACAGCATTTGATGGTCAGATTCACACAGGACCTAATTTTAGCATCAGAGCATCATCTTTATATTGATTTTGAGCTGAAAGGTTTTGAGAAGTCCAAGTTAGTATTTATGGAAGGAATGTTTTTCCAGTTCATGCACCCCAGAGTCACGTTAATGTCCAAAACATTTACATTTACGTTTACATTTATCATATAATGGCCTTACAAGTGAGGCAGAACACAATCCAAGCTTTAATTGGAGCAGTTCAAGGTTTACAGGTCTTGCTCGAGGCTCAGTAAAAGCTCATTGGCAAATTTCTGTTAACTAGCTTGGGTGATGCATGCTTATACCACAGTGCTGTTGAATTTCCTATATAACAGTACAGTGGCTTCAAGGCAAAAAAAAAAGTGTGTAATTGTTGATACGGTAAAGTTTTCTGTGAGAAGATTAAATAATTAAATACCAAATAAATAATGCACTAATTAGTGTGTGGGCCGTTTGATTTTACATGTCACGTGTCAGGATTTGTGTTCGCTATACAGATTAGCAGTTCAGGGTAACTGTAGTAGCCACAAGCACTCTTCAGAGGAACCAACAATCTCTGCCTCTCGTTTCCAAACTTAATTTTTCTTTGTAATCTCTCTATACATATTTAATGAGAGGTTGCATATGACAGGATAAGATGAAACTATGGTTATAAGTTTTCTTCCTGTTTTGCAAGCCAAACAGTAGGGGCTAATACAGAGACATTTCGTTGTCTCTGTACTCATTTTGTTGTCTCCGTACTCGTACTCTGACAATGACAATAAAGTTGAACCTAACCTAACCGAAATTGCAGGGAGGAACTGTTATTGTGAGTTGTGTGAGGAGGAATGAAATACTGTCACACACTATGTGATCGGTTCGAGGAATCATTCGAGTCATCATCTGTATTTGAGATTTGAGAAAATTTCAGTTCACATGTCACTTGCTGCTGTCACTGAAATCACGGCTTCATGACGCACATATACGTACAGAAAAACAAAAAAAGAACAGTCACCTGTCGCTTTGTTACTCACTAGTGTAAACACAGGATTATAGCTGCTGTAATGCAAGTGATAACAGGAACTAACTTTTTTCGTGAACATACTGTATATAAATGGATAGAATTTGCCAATCTTTAATACATAAAATTTTTTTAGCATTGGCAAAGCTGTGCTACAAGAGATATAAAACCTCGTCATGTTTGTCATGTAACAGTGGCCCTTTTTGTTTTGTTCCTTATTTATTGCATGTTTTGTCTAGTTTTGGCAAGTGTTTGATTTATAGTATATACACAGTGAGAATATGGCTGTGTTTGTGTAAGAGTTTGTTTATTTAAAGGGTATGTTTGGGTGTCTTTTACATTGTTTTGGTGCAGCAGAAGCAGTGTAGATATCAGGTAACCCAGTGTGAATTGGGGTACATTTTAATGAATTCTATATTTTAGAAGCTGACTACAACATTCTTTTCCTTTACTATAAAGGACCATTGACGTTTTGATTTTATCCTCTTTCTCCTTTAACAATGCAGTTTTGAAATAGAAATGTCTGATGTGGGCATGAAGATTAAATCCGGAGTGGTTAAATTGTAGGGAAGGGCACAGGGGAACAGAGCTCTAGCACTATAATTTGATAGAAATGTAAATGATACCATGGAATAAAGGTGATGATGATAATGATGATAGTTATATAATACAGTTTCATACTGCTTTATGGAGAAATGCTTTTGTTTCGTAAGTGTTGAATGTATTTATTGAGTCAAGACAATTGTTAACTGTGGTTTAAAGATTATTTAACTAAATTGTATTCATTTTGCTATTAAGGCAAAAAGAATCAGAAGATCATTTTGAGGCCAAGGATAAGAAAAAGAAACCTGTTTTGTAAATAAATACAGTTTATGTAATCAGATTTGAAGTTTTGCTAATAAATGGAGTAAAAGTAGGATGTTATAAGTATCTTTAGCTTTGAGAACAGAATTTATTAACCAGAGTCAAATTTGTCAGCATGTATACCGAGCACAGTGACGTCATAAAAAACAATTACATGTAATACAGCAATGTGTGTGTGTGTGTGTGTGTGTGTGTGTTGCTTTTTACTGTTATTATGCGTAGGTAGTTACTAAAAAATGATTCATTAAAATGAGGAATATTGAAACTTATGATGCTGATGTTGTGGTGCAGCAGCTGGATTTGTGTTGACTGTGTGTGTGTGTGTGTGTGTGTGTGTGTGTGTGTTTTTAACATAGACAACTCCAGCAACAGCAGCAGGCGGAACTGGAGGTTCATCAGAGAGACGGCCTGACAGCATATGATCTCTCACAGGTACCTACTCAAATACACACTAACACACAAACACAACTCTTTACACTTCAATTACATACACATTTTTTATATACATACACATTTAGTGCTGCAACAATATGGGAGCCACCTGAAAACAGCGCTTTCCTGCTTTTTCAACTAAAGCGTCAGTCAGACCAAAAGCAGACGAAATTCTCCCAGAAGAAAAGCCAATTATTTGAAGGTGAAGTGATGTGAAAGACATGGTGGTAGTTGCTTGTACCTAGGTGACCGCTGTCCTGTGAATTTGTAAACCTCAGTCTGTACGCTATTATTTTGGAGCCGTCGCATTCATCGACATATGCAATGATTTTTTTTTTTTGTGGCGAAATTCTGTTTTTTTCCCTCTGCCTGCCTGGAAATTCTTGGAACAGTGGCAGCTCTGGGTATGAAACAGCAATAACATCACAGAGTTTTAGGCCGGTCATAAAAAACTAATCCAATTATGAAAAATCTGTCATAATATCATAACATCATTAAAAACCATTCATGCTATAGAATTATTTCCATTTCTAGGAGCCAAACCTCCCAGTGGAAGCCACCCACATGCGAGATTTGCTGTTTTCTATGCGTTCAGAGCATGCCACTAAAGTTGCATGACACATGCTATGGAGGATGAGGTCTAATTTGAAACATGCCGCTAGGATATTGCACAGAAATTGGGGCATAGCCGTGTGGTGAAGTCATGTGCTGGTAATCCATTTTCATCAAGCCCGTCCTCCGGCATCTGTTTGATGCACGCTCATAAGTGTTTATAGATATTTGAAATTGTTTCAGTGCACTCCCAGAGCTGTGTTAGTGCGCCGTAACCAGGTAACACTATCAGTAGGATTGTGTGTGTTAGGGCTTGCAGTGTGCTGATGCTAATTTTCAGCCCCTGATGCTACTTTGGATTAGCAGAACCAGACTTGGTAAAAGCGGTAAATCCATACAGCTTTGTAATTCCTTGAGAAGCAGCAACATGTATAGTGACGGCTCTGTGTGTTTTTTCTCTACACAAATCCTAGACAGATTGATTTGTATTCTAAATAATGTAAGCCATGTTGATAGGATGCAGGTTTGAAACAACTCTTATTGGTTCCTGTGCGGTACTAGACATTCAAAATGACTTAAAACGTCTCAGCTAACACAGATTATTCTTTTCCCAATGATTTTGCTTGGTCTCACACAGACTTTTGAGCAGTCACCTTAGTTCATACACTGAGGTAAGCGTGAGTTTTTAAAACTAATCCAATGTACTGCACCTTTTGTTCTGAGACCTCCCCTTTTCTACGATTGGTAGAATTTCATGGTTCGAATGGAGAGGCAATTGGATTTGCTAGTCCACTGTATGTGAGTTTGCTTGCGGTCATGGAAGCAGCACCACAAACACATTTGAGAGAAAACTCAAATATGCCATCTCTTTCTGCCTCATTTCTCCCTCTGTTTGATGGGGGTTCCATGCACCTTTAGAAAAACATATTCAAAATATGCCTCTTTCACAGGACCTAGACACAACTTCTTAAAGTCTAACAGCATGGATGCTATTGCCAAGCACTTTGTAATATTTAAAAGGAAATGTGTGCAATGCATTTTGTAATATTTAAAAACACCTTGTGCAATGCATTTTACTTGAGTTAAAGTTTCCTCGGGTCACAGACAGATTCAAGACAGTGTAGACACAAAAACTGCCACTTTTGTCATCACTAAACATTGCCAATAACGGCCAAGAAGAGAGCAGTTTGACTGACATTGCAAACTTCCAATTATGTTAATTAGTTTCAAACAAACCTCAGTAATAACTTAAAAATGAGAAGCCTATATATTTTTCAGTCCAGTGACTAGCCTATATCTTTCTCTAAAAAGCTCATTGTGTCAACTTTAAAGTCTGTTTTCCTACACAACACCAGTATAGAGAAGTGCTTATTCATGGAATACAGGTAGCCAATCAGATTGCAGGATTTAAGATTCTGAAGCTTGTAGCCAGCAAAGTGTACAAAAGATTACATACAGTCTGGGGCTGAGTTTAGGGTCTAAAAGTCTTGTGATTTATTTTTTATCAGTTATCAAAATGTAATGCAAAATTAGCTGTTTGAGAAATCCTGGTGTGAAATTGAAATCTATCTGAATATCCTGTTCACTCACTATTTTGTAAGTAAGAGGAAAAAAAAACACCACGGGGCATACTGATATCGGAAAATAATTAATGATGGAGTTGTGACCCGACCCTGAATTTGAAGTGTTTTATTCCTTTTATACCACAGCAATTTGCAATGCTAAAAAAATTGCAGCATTGTAGTTGTAGTTTTTATCCATTTATAGTTGCATTTAATATCACTTATAACAGGTATAACAATATAACAGCTATTCTCTCATCAGCTTCATTTTTTCTCTCCCTCTGTTGAAGTTAAGAAGAAAAAAAAAAAGAAAAAAAAACGCAGCTTGTCATGTTCTCACAAAACCAGAAAGTGCAAAATCGTCTGTCATGAACACTTTCCTGTGTTGAAAACGCAAAGTTACAGCTTTACTTCTGACAAAGTGCTGACACTGGAGACTCCTTCAAAAAATACTAAACAAACATCTCCCCGCTGAAAACTTCACCATCTCAACAGTTTTTTTAATACTGTTAATACTGTGATAATACTGTATCACACATTGTTTTTAATCTGGTTATGTGAAGCATCCACCATACAACTCTTTTTGTTAGTTGTTACTATAGAAATGATAAAGTATTACAATGAGTGTATCAGTATAAATCTATGAATTGCCTTGCCTTGCTGTAAATTAAGCATCACCTTCTGACCAATCAGAATTCAACATTGTGTAGTATATTTTATTCACATGGTAACCCCAAACTCCTAACACACAGGTAATGTGCTGTACAGTTGTACCTTTGTATGGCTGTGTATGAGGTTTGTATTTGTGTTTTCTGTGCCTGTAGGTGCCAGTGGGCAGCGTGCCGGGCAGCGTACACGAAGCAGGAAAGAGCATTGACAAAACGGAGACGCTGTTCTCTCAGGAGAGAGATCCACGTTTCAGTGACATGTACACAGGCATCTCTGGCTGTATGTATTAAAAATCTGCCATTTTCTGCACATACTGTTTGCAATTCTGCTAAAGCAAAGTGCCCTAATGTTTCAAAAGATGGCATAAACTTTGTTTCTACAGTCTCGGTTATGACAGAAGTTTGGGAGGTTCCTCTTTAAGTGATCTCGTAGTAATGATTCTTTCTCTATATGTATTTTTTTCTCCACTCTGCTGCAAGATTTTCCTCCCCCAGTGGTCTGCCCTGTAAACTCTTGAGTTTTACTGAGAGTCCAACAGCAAGTCATGCAGGGAATTTGAACTTTCAAGTACCATCAGAGAGAGCAGGATGTGAGCAATTCAAAAGAAGAAAGCAATTTGTCCATATATAAGTTTTTTGCAATGTAAGGAAGATATGTAACTTTTGGAGGACAAACAGAGAAGTCAATATCTCTGTGCCTTTCCTCTCCATCAACCATCATTATGTTGCATAGTAAATATGGTGAGTCCTTCAGCTAGGATGCTTATTCAGAAGTATTTTGGAGAACCGTCTAGCAGCTAGGAATGATCATGGTTAGGGATGCATTGGTACCATTTTTTTTTCTTCAAGACCAAAAAACTCGTACTCTCTGATACCAAAAATTAGAAACCTACTTAGTATTAAGCATTCAGGGGCCTTATGGAACATTTTGTTTAGCTCTTATGGTAGTTGCTGCCATGTGCTGCTAGGAGTGAACTGCTGTTTATGTTGTAGAAACTGAACCGTATCTTTAATAGAGAGCATGAAGACAGCTGGGCTGAGTGGGGAAAGCAGTATGGGTGAGCGTGCTCATTAAAATGAGCATGAGGTGCCAGGAAATGCATTTTAATTCACAAATGTAGACCTGTGTGTCTCAGTGCTCAGTGCTCACTGACCTGAAGTGCTCTCACGTGCAAGTTTCTCTGCACACTCATGTCACTGACGTCACATCACACTTTTAATGACCGCATTCTCTACATTAAAGAAATTCCATAAGATGTTTTATCAGGTTATGTGTATTATAGGAAATATGCTGTAGTTCCTCCTCTTGATATTTTCTCACAGTTTGCTGTCTGCTTTGCTTTGATTGCCAGCATGAAATGTGAAATTGGGTTCACAGGGAACATAGACTAGGCTTGCATCACATTGGATAGGATGATGTTAGGTTTTTAGCTATTTATAAGCTATCAATCAAGCAAAGGGCCAGAGCAGTAAACTGCTAGTGCTAACAGATAGCAACAGAATGACTAACCACACTTACCAAATTTATCTGACTCCTATTATAGCATGAATCAACAACGATAAACTAATCCAGATCTAGCCTTCAATTCAACCTTTTACCTCAACCATAATAAACTAGAACATAATAGGTGGATCACATGTGGCCTAAAATTGAAATGCTATTGGTTGCAGTAGGGCCATTTTTGGTCCAGATTTTAAACCTCAAATGTAGCTGTAATCAGCTGGACCACTTTTGGACAGTACACATTCCATTGCCATAAGTTGCTGTAATAGATATCATATAGCAGCTATTTTTGGCTTGGAATAATCTGCTATTTGATTTGTGCCGTATGTTATATGTTACTAATTTCTGTTTTACGGTCGCTTTGTAGTTAATTTTTAGATTATTTTGTTCCCTATAATTCAAAATGTATTAGTTTTATTTTCCATTTTTTAATGATGTCAGGTAACATGTGAAAGGTTAAACATATTACTAAGTCAGTAGGAGTAAAGAGTGTCATGATACAAAGCCACTCATGGTGCGATGTAAGCAATAGAGTTTATAATAAGTTCATGTTATGTCCGAATTGTGGTCTGATTTGCCAAAAATTTTTCTTTTTAGTTGAATTACGTGTTGGAAATGCTGTAAACTACAACCTGACAAATTTGACATCATGTTAAACAAACTCACAGCAGCTTTCAAGTTTTATTTAACTCTATATAAATCTGTTGCTTATTCTCTATCATTTTTAGTAACAACTTCATCATAAACTGAATAAACTCTTGGTAGCTTTCTAGCTTGTAGCATTTATCTTTACCCTTCTCTCAGAGGCAGATGTGAGAATAGGGTTTAGCCAGCAGTTGTGTGCCTTGCTGTAGAATAGATGCATTTCTGAGTCCAATGAGATGAACAGCTTAAAGTACAATCTTCAAATTGTTACCTCATAGTTACCATAATTCCTTTTTAATGGCATCCAATTTAAGTCCTGTTTAAGCCTTACTCCAGTGCCTCTCATCTGTTTTGTATTTTGTGCAGCTCCTCAAAAAGCTCTCAACTCCTTCCCTCTGGACTAATCCTAAATCATGCTGCAGTAACTTCTATTTCTCAAGACTGCATTGAAAACCCTTTGTCTGTGGGCTCCACTACTGTTGTAAACATGTCACATTGCTACCTCTGCTGCCAACTAGCACGTTCATAATTGTGTCATACATGACAGCTGTCAAATATACATACGAACATGGCATTTCTGACTAGGACTAAAAAAAAAACCAGCTATCTATTTTTGGTTAAGCAGCGATGCAGATTGCTCATCCTAGTTCTCATCCTATTCTTTTTCACTCTCTCTTTCAGCTTGTAATGATAACATGATAAATACTGACAGTGTAACAGATTTTAAGGCAAAGCCATTGTCAAAAGTATTATTCTAATAAAGAACATGGTTAGGGCATTTGACCTTTTTGTTTCATTTTGGTTTTTGATATGTATACAAGGTTATACAAAATGACTATTGTACAAAAATTTCTTTCCTTTCATTTTCACCCCTCGCTTGTTTGCTTTTAAAAGGTAATTAATACAGTGATATCGTGACATTTTTCAGACTAGGTTATAATAGCAGGTATTGGGGTTCTTCCTTCCTTCCTTCCTTCCTTCCTTCCTTCCTTAGTGGTGATGGTATCATGTGCTAGAATTAAGAGAGATGAGGTTCCAAGAAATCCCATTCACGTACATTTACTTTCATTAAATCAATCCCTAGAAATAACTCAATCCTTACCCTTACTGATAATCACAAGGGAGTTTATAAGAAAAGCCAGTGGAAAATGTTGTATTATTTCCTGTGTGAAATGAGCCGTTGTGTATCTGATCTCTGTGCTTCCTGTCAGTGTGATATATCTCTGCTCCTGATGCAGATTGTCTGTGATTGTGCTGCATGGACCATGATGCAAAGTCTGTTTTATGAGCCATTATCTGTCCTCTGTAGAGCTGATAAACCAGTGGTGTATTGCGTTAGGCTGCAGGATCATTTACTTGCTGTGTGTGTGTGTGTGTGTGTGTGTGTGTGTGTGTGTGTGTGTGTGTAGCGGATAAGAAGATGATGGTGCCCTCGTCCACTGCAGGAGGACAACAGCTGTATTCCCAGGGCAGTCCTTTCCAGCCAGGACACTCGGGCAAG
This sequence comes from Pangasianodon hypophthalmus, assembly GCF_027358585.1. Taxonomy (NCBI): domain Eukaryota; kingdom Metazoa; phylum Chordata; class Actinopteri; order Siluriformes; family Pangasiidae; genus Pangasianodon; species Pangasianodon hypophthalmus. Next base: position 9,537,145 of record NC_069720.1, read on the forward strand.
AACTTCAGGTGGGCAGCTTGTGTGTGTGTGTGTGTGCGCGCGCGTGTGTGAGTGTGTGTGCGCGCTTTCAGCTAGATATTCAGCTAGAGTGTTTGTATTTCCATGAGCTCCATTTTATGGAGAATGTGTAAATTAATCATTTAACTCACACACCCTACAGTTGTTTGTTCTACCTTAGACATAAATGAAGGAATTATGGATTTTATTATTTTAGCACATACCATCCACTGTGCATATTCTATAATTAGTTGCTAACTAATGACAGGATTTGTTCTCAGTCAGGGCCTCCACAGAGAAAAAGAAGCTCGGTGGAAATCCCTGTAGATGAATGGAGCTCATGCAGAGTGCATAAAAACCCAAATTGACTACCACATATAGGATTTTCAGGGGATTTTTTTAAACAGCTTTTATCTAAATTTGTAATGTAGAGCTATTCTCAGGGCTTTTTTCCCCCTAAATCTCACAAACGCTCCCTGCTCCTGCAGCTATTTCTGTTTGTGTTCACTCACAGTATTATCGATTAAATTCAGTTGGTTCAATTCCTATCAAATATAAACAAACCAATTCTTTCAACATTACTAAAAATGGAGGAAATAGTAAATATAAAATAGTGTTTATGCTAGCTATGTAGTATCTCTCTCTCTACTTCGATCTTCATTTCTGACCTGCTCCTGCCTGCAAATGCTGAATTTGTAAGCATGCACCCTTTCCTCAATGCTAAAACCAACACTGACAGTGCATTATGGGACTACCTCAGCCACCAAGACTACCGAATATGAACAATTTGTGATCCATTCTGTGTGTAATGTGTGTGTTTCAGCTCTTCAGTGATCCACGTTCCCGGAGTAAATGACATCCAATCATCTGCCGGTTCAGCGGGTCAGAATTTGGCTCAAATTTCTCGTCAGATTAACTCCAGTCAGGTGCAGTGGTCAGGCAGCAGGCCACCATTCTCTGGCCAGGTGAGAGCCACACTTCCTAGTACCCTGTTTTACTTTAACATTCCCTCTCTTTCCCTTTTACACCTCCACACACTTTTGTTCACTAGTGTACTTCCCTGTCACACTCCCCTCCCATTCCCATTTACACCATTCCTTTCCACACTTCCACAGGTCTTGAGATTCTTGCCACCCTTTCATACTCGCACACCCTTACACTTCCATGCTATTCCCTGCTATGATATTCTATGATCGATCCACTCTTCCACACTTCTTGCCATTGCCTTTCACCTTTTCTTCCAAACTTTCTTCCAAACTTGCAGTCCTGCTGCAGTATTCCTTTCCGCACTTCCCTACTTCCCTGCCATTCCCTGCCACACTGCCACACTTCCTTCCTATTTCTTAACATGTTTCAAACTTCCCTGCCGCGCTTCCATACTCCTCTGAAATTTCTTTCCATTGCCAACGCATTGGGCCTCATTTACCAATATATTTCAGTAAAGCATGGTGTAAATGTTTTTGTAGATCAAATCAAGCTAAAAAATTCCTGCCAGATTTACAAATGTTTTGTTAAAGCTTATTTTCTTACCAAACACATTCATGGCGCAGCTGATTTGTATTAAGTGATTGCCCAAAAAAAAAAATCCAGAAAAGGCAAAGCTCACAGAGTGCTGAAAACAGGAAAGTCATGACTAAACAGTGAAATATCGCCTTCCTAAACACAGTCTGCACTAAATCTTCCAGTAGTGCAGCTCAGCCATTGCAGCGTATCACCTAGCATAAACTCTTCCTTCTTTTATACAATAGCATTTCTTTTGCCCTAACTGAATGGCTAGCTGTCTCTGGATTGGTTTCTTTCAAGTCTTTAACATTAAATGACTGAGTTTCACAAAGGTTTATTAAATTTATGTGTGCAGTTGAAATAAATAACCAATTTGAACTTTAAATAATGTAATCCATATATAAAATTGCACTAGCTACTGCCAATTATATGATTTGAAGGCGATCACTCAAGGTTCACGTTAGTAAAAACTCATAGGATATGAATGGTTTTGCAAACTAATTTTCTTGGATGGATTTTCATGAATTTTCATGAATACCACATTTCTCAAGTGCTCCTGCAGAGCATTAATGAATAAGTTTGTTTAAATCCATTTGATAAATGAGGCCTGTTGACACCTCCATGCCCTTTTCCCATCCACAGCATTTCCCTCCACACGTCCATACTCCCCTGCCATTTTCTGCCACACTTCCACACGTCTACCTCTCCACACTTCTATCTTTAGACTAATCAGTTTCGAGTAGCGGAACATTGCATTAATCGCTCTGCGAGACAGTTTCATTGGATCCAGACGCTCATGTGGGCAGAGAGTGATGGCTGATTGGATTGCTTCCCTTTGCTTGCGTGTGATCTATTTTAACACACCTGTGTACATAGAAGAATACAAATTCACATTTTCATCCTGTGACCTAATGGATTTTAAAAGGATGACCTGGGAAGTGATGGTAATGAATTCCATCCACACAGTTTAGAGCCCTGTTAATTACTTAATGCTGAGCCAGATTGTTTTTTTTTTTTGTTTGTTTGTTTTTTCGCAACACGTATTATGTCACGTCTGGTTAATTGTCATGCAGTATGTAAAAAACAATCAGTATCTCACAGAAGATCATTGCTTCACAGCTTCTAGCCATTACTTATAGAAGCTTCCAGTGATTGCTCTACTCCCTCAACAGATGGGAAACCAAGTGCCTTGTGTACTTCAAATCTGAATCTGCTTTACTCTAATTCCTGCTGATATTCAAGCCATGCATGGTAAATATAAAGTGCTGAAGTGAGTGTTTGTGATAAGTGCATACTAAATGACTGTCTCTATGCTTATTTTTAACAGCAGCAGCTCCCGGCTCAGTCCAGTAAAGCTCAGTCTTCTCCATTCGCCATCGGCTCAAGCCACAGCTACCAGGCAGATCCGTCCTCTTACAGCCCACTGTCCAGCCCAGCCACTTCCTCCCCCAGCGGCAACGCCTACTCCAGTCTGACCAATCGCAGCACTGCATTTGGTAAGACCTTATCTTCATTCCATTAGGAACAACTGTTATCCCAAAAATACATGACTAAATCTTAATATACTTTCTTCAATCAGCAAGATATGGCTTTGTAAAACAGTGGGGATAGTCTATATTTACACATTTGTCTGGACAGGAAGACTAAGACCTACACAGATGTACACTGAGTTTGGTATGGCAGTTCCTCCTTCGGAGCTTCCAAAAGAGGTATTGGCTTAGCAAGCTGTCCTGCAAAGCCACAGTTTCAGAGAAGCCCTCACACCCTGTTATCTCTGTAACAATAGCAATGTCTTCTGTCGGACTAGGACAGGAAGACTGAAATGTATACAGGTTAAAAATAGCCAACAGGGCTTTATTAAAAAAACAATACCAAGACAAACAATCCTAAAAAGAAGGGGAGAATAAAACAGAAGCAAAATTTAATATCAGTATGAGCACAAAATAGAACATAGGGCTTTATTCAAGACTGCCATTGTCAAGTCCAAGACCAGGACTAACTGACCAAGTCTTAAGGGGGTCGAGGCCAAGTCATGTTTGAGTCAGAGTGAAAGCAAGACTGAGTCAAAATCGAGACTGAAAATCATCAAATCCTTTTTGAGGCCAAGTCTTCACTTCAACATGTAGCCTTTGCCTTAATTCATGCATGAAGCACCAATGATTAGCTATGTTTTCTAGAAGAACGAGTTATGTCTTGTCATATGTTGTCCATGTTAATAGAAAAGACAACACAAATATTATTTTTACAAACTCTCAGTCAAAACTAAGACCATATTTAGCGAAATCAATGCCCAAGACTGAGATATGTCCTAGTACAAATGCCAGTAAGTCTGAAACAAGTCCAAGTCAATACAGAAAACGTCTCAAGACCAAACTCGTGTCCTACATCCCTAACAGAGGGTGGTGTCCGATCATAAGAAAAGAAAGAAGGAGTCAAATACCAGGAAAAAAATTGGTGTTATGCTGTGTACCAAAGCTTCAGCGTGTGTTAGGAATGTAGGGCAATGTCAGGTGTTGATTTTCTTTAATAACGCAAAGCCCATTGATGAATGGGTCCAGGTTTCGAGGGCTGTTTTGCATGTTCTATTCTCTATGTACAAGCAATCTGAAAGCCCCATTCACAGGACATTTCAAGCAACATCATCGCTGTCCAGTTGATACACACTATTCCTTTGTAGATTTTAGTATTCCAAACATGATTACATCAATGACTTATAACAGCAGCACAATTTATTATTTGAAGTTCACGTTTAGGCTGTGTTAATAACATAATGCACGTTCTTTATTTGACCTGGCTTACAGAAGCTGTTTATTTGTTTCTTGACACATGCATTGCTGCCTTTTAAAACCGTTTTGACCACAAGAGGCCTCTAGTGGGCACTTGAAAACTCAACAAATGAACCATTTTATAAACACAGTTGGCTTAAAAAAATGTCAACACTTCATGAAGCATCATCTCGCCATCACTACCGGAAAAATAACGCAAAGGTCAAAAAATAAGCAAGAAGAGAAGAGATAAATAAAACTGACTAGAAGTGCTTAGTAATGTAAGCTAGGATAAGCAGGCAAGACTTAGCAATGAGTAATGTATACTGAGCTAGGTGAGGTAAGTGAGCAACAGATGATTCAGGACGCAGGCGAGATTGAGCAGCTTGGACAGGAGAGGTGCTTGGAACACTTAAATTTAGAGTACATAACTCCCTAGCAGGGGCCTAGCAGGCAAAGTCTGTGTGATATTACTGAAAAACTGAATGTAGTTCAAGGCAAATCAGCTTGGAAATTTTGGGTGAGAGATTTTGGGTGCGATAGACTTCCGTTACTTGTTAGCTATAGTAGCTCCACTGCAAAATAAATAAATAAATAAAAAAAATTTTTTAAAAAATGTTTGACACCAAACATGTCACCAAACCATGTCGTGGCTGATTGACTACTGTTGGATGAAATGTTGTAAAATGATGTAAGTGTAATTTTTCACTGAAATCTTATGAAATGCTACGTATGATGCGGCCCAACATGAAATCTAGCTGCTACCACTCCGAAGTTTAATTCCCTAAAACACCATATCCTGAAGTGCTTTATTCTTCTTGTACTGCAGCATTTTGCTCTCAATTACAATTTTTAAATTTATTAATAAACACATCATACTTCCCATCAGTTTATAGCTTCGTTTAATGTTGTTAGTACTGATCATCACTTAAATAATTGCAGCTATAAACAGTTGTTCCCTCACCTCCCTCTCTTTTTCACTTTCTTAAAGTTATTAAGATAACTTATTTAAAAAAAAGCACAACTTGTTATGTTGCTGAGAAACTGGAGCATAGTTACTATAGATAACGATAACGTATTAGAATGAGTGTGTTAATATAAACCTGTGACTTGAATTACAGCCAGCAGTATTGTCAGAGTTGCTGAAAGAGAAAATGAATCACCACCTTGTGACCAATCTGAATTCTGTGGAACAAATTCAGCTGATTAATGTGTTAATTATTTCTCGACCTACACACAATACATTTTCGCTCTCCTGTGTCATTAGAAACTAAATGGCTTAGGATTTTCTGATATTATATCAGCAGTTTTATTAGAGTAATGGTATAAAACTAACGAACAGGATCCTACTTCTCAGAGTAAAACAGAAGCTCGGATCATATTTTCTCTTTTCATAGCTTAAAAATATGCAGGTGGGTAAACTACACTGAACTAATCCCAGATCAAGACTCTTAACTCAGAGCAGCCTTCCTCATATGGTCACTGTTCTCGTGCCGAGTGCAAGTTTAGCAGATGTGTACCGTGTGTGTGGAGAAGCCGATTAAGGATTACTGCACCGCTGGGAGACGAACACTCTCGCGAACCTGCTCTCAGGCTATCAGAACTATCAGACTGTCTGTCACACGCAGGCTCATTTACAAGCTGGAGCCACGAGCACACTTTCCGTATCATTCGAGCAATGGATAGCCAGACTGCATGTTAAACTCTAAACCAGAAACATTCCTGAAATGAATCATTCTTTTGTCCAAAATGTTAGTTTTAGCAGTTTATTTGTCAGATATGATGCTTGAAATGTCTGGAATTGTTTATATCCCACAGGCTGTATCTGGTAAGATTAAATTACTCAAAACGTTGCGTGATTATGGTGATTATGGGTGCTCAAAAATACCTCAAAGAGGCATGCTCAAATTGAAGGGGATACGATGAGATACACTATATGGCCAAAAGTATGTGGACACCTGACCATCACACCCACATGTGGGTCTTCTCCAAACTGTTGCCACAAAGTTACAAGCAAACAATTGTATGGGATGTCTTTGGATGCTGTAACATTATGAGTTCTCTTCACTGGAACCAAGAGGCCCAAACATGTCCCAGCATAACACTTCCCCTGTTCACAAAGCAAGCTCCATGAAGACATGGTTTGCCAAGGTTGGAGTGGAAGAACTCAACTGACCTGCACAGATCCAAAATCTAGAAGAAAGCCTTCCCAGAAGAGTGGAGGTTATTATAGCAGCTAAGGGGACTAAATCTGGAATGGGATCTTCAATAAGTACATGTGGGTGTGCCGGTCAGGTGTTCACATACTTTTGGCCATATAGTGTACCATCACCCCAGTGTCAATAGATGACAAAATCACCTTCTTTCTTGTTTGTCCACCGACTTTGTATTCATGTGGATGAATCAGGATTACTCCATGCCAAAACAGCAAAGAATATTGCATGTGAGACACAATCTGGCAACCCTGAAGCAGTGAAGTGTTTACACAATGGCTTTAATCCTTTATAAAAGACAAACACTGTGTCTGCAAAAGATGTTTGTCTGTTGTTTTTCTTTTTAAAAAAGGAAAAATCTGGTAAAATCAGGACTAGTAAAAGAAGTAGGATGCTTTTACACACATCAATTTCACAACAATTAGGTGAACTCTTGTGAACTCTCTTCTCCCCTGAAATTTTCAGCTAACTTGCCTGCTCTGTTGGAGGGGATGTATTGTGTCACCCAAGACATTATAACACAAGCCAATAATCCTATGTATGAAATATGTAAGGAATAAAACAAGGGGGGGGGGATACCACGCCCACGATGATTGTTTTCAAATAACAGCATGCCCATAAATTTCATATTCCTCTTATACCACAGCAACTGTCCATCGATTATGTTTTTTTTATTTATTATCGAACAACATATCATGCTTTTTATCCAGTTATAGTTACGATTACTGTTGTAGATCAGCCATGAAACAAGTTAGTTCCTATTATCACTTACATTATCAAGTTGTTCCCTCACTTTAGCTTGAAATTAATATGACAAAAATGTAGCTTATTGGCGAGAAACCACAAACACAAAGTTATCTGTCCTGAAGACTTTCCCATTATGGAAAACTTAGTTACATCTTCACCTCTCACTGTTAGAAAAATGCTAACATATCCTTACCGAAAGTTCCACCACATCACGGATTATGTTTTTTCTTTGTTAAATAACAATTAATTTTATTCTGTTTATTATTAGACTTTTACGTTTATGATTATGTGGCGCACCCTCCTTCCAATTCCTTGTCAATTAGTCGTTACTATAGAAACGATAACATTAGAACTAGCGCATTAATATAAATTAAAAATTAAAATTATTAAAATTGCAGCTGTCACTAGAAAATTAATCAATACCTTCTGACCAATCAGATTTGAGACTTCAACGTTTGAGATCTATGCATTTATAGAAGTCAACATTTCAATATGGTACAATCAGAAGCAGTTTTGATGCAGTGTAGTGCAAAACAATGAGATTCTGTATTGTCCAAAAAAAAAAAAACTTTCAGTAGTGGAAGGCTGCACCTCGTTTACTAAGACTGATGGGCAGATTGGCAGTCAAACTTTCTGAACTTGCTTCCCGAAGCCACGACAGATTGAATGAGAAAACAATGCTAGTGAGAAGTTAGCATTATCAGATCAGCTGCCGAGCTGGTGGGATGAAATTCCGCTTTAGAGCATTGCTTCTTCTAAGTGCTTTGAGTGAAAGAGACAGTTTGTTTCCTCTGAAACTAGAGATATCGAGCCTCAGCTTCAACCATTTACTCTGTTATCAAACTGCCTCGGAAATTGAAAGGACAGATAGTATGCCCTGCTGATGGGTGCATTGCTCCTTCTGTCGTATTGTGTACAGATTAGAGAGCTACCATCTTTGTCAATGACGTAAGGAGTGATAGGTTTTTAAATCCTTTAGCTTTGGTAGGTTGCACCAGCTAATCAGAAAACTGCAGGTGTGTTTTATCAGCTGTAGTATGTGCATCATGGTTAACTTTCTTAGGATTACCAGAAAGAATTTCATCTGACAGTGTAGATTGTCTGAAAATTATACACAAGTTTCAACACCTTAATATACACTATATGGCCAAAAGTATGCACAGTTTGTTGGGTATCCTATTCCAAAACCATGAGGCATTTATATGGAGTTGTTCCCCCTTTGCAATTATAACAGCCTCCACTCTTCTGGGAAGGCTTTCTGCAAGATTTTGGATTATGTCTGTGGAAATTTGTGCCCATCCAGTCAAAAGAGCATTTATGAGGTCAGGCATTCATGTAGGCCGAGGTGGCCTGGCTCGCAGTCAACGTTCCAGTCCATCCTAAAGATGTTCAGTGGGGTTGAGGTCAGGGCTCTGTGCAGGCTGCTGGAGTTCCTCCACACCAAACTCGTCAAATCAAAGGACCTCGCTTTGTGCACAGGGGCATTGTCATGCTTGAATAGGAATGCTTCTTCCCCAAACTGTTGCAAAAAAAGTTGGAATCATACAATTGTGTAAAATGTGTTTGTATGCTATAGTGTTAATGTTATCCTTCAGTGGAACTAAGGGGCCCAAACCCTGAAAAACAGCCACAGACTATTATGCCTCCTCCATCAAACTTTAGTGTTGGCACTATGCATTCCGGTAGGTAGTGTTCTCCTGTCATTCTGCCAGATGGTGAAGCGCAATTCATCACTCCAGAGAACATTTCCACAGCTCCAGAATCCAGTGGTGGTGTGCTTAACACCACTCCATCTGACGCTTGGCCGGAGCGATCTTAGTGATCTTATGCTTGTGTACAGCTGCTCGGCCATGGAAACCCATTTCTTGATGCTCTGATGCATGAGAGGATATGCGATTTTTACACACTACATGCTTCAGCCTTGGGTGGTCCCACTCTGTGAGTTTGCGTGGTCTACCACTTCGTGGCTAGACTCTTCCATTTTACAATAATAGCACTATCTGTTGACCATGGCAGAACTAGCAGGGCAGAAATGTCATGCACAAAGGTGGCACCCTATGACAGTGCCAGGTTTAAAGTCACTGAGATCTTCAGTATGACCCATTCTACTGCCAGTGTTTGTCTATGGAGATTGCAGGGCTATGTGCTTGAATTTATGCACCTGTTAGCAATAGGTGTGTCTGAAGCACCTGAACTCAATAATTAGGAGGGGCATCCACATACTTTTGGCTATATAGTGTAGTGCTGTTCAGGTTTAGATATACAAGCAGCATTTCTTTCCCTCCTCACTTGTTGCCTGTGGCTGAAAACACTCGACCTTCAGCCATTAATTAGCACATCCATTTAATAATATACGTTCAAGGGTGGTATTTATATTCCTCTTTGATTCGGAGCGTGTCTGACTCCTTGAATGCCCGGAGGCCCTCGCCCACTCCGTGGAAATGAGCCTAGACATGTCCAGATAATTCCCTTTTAATGTGTTTGTCATAAAAAGAAATGGAGCATTGCTCACGCTCTCCACACACAGCGGGGCTCCGAACACACGGCAGGAGAGCGAGGCAATGCAGGGAACAGAGGACCAAATTGAAACGTTACCCTTTTCTCCGATGGGATTAAAGGCAAGGATTTTGTTCTGCCCAGCTGAGATATTAATTTGCATTGTTCTAAGTTTTCCCATTTCTTTTGCTGTTGTTGCATTAATACAAGTATTATAATGTCTCTCGTGTTTGTATTATTCTGTCAGGGACAAAGAGGTAATACAGAGAAAATACTCATTGTGGGTTTGTACTCCTGTGAGAGCGAGTGAATAGAGGAGGAATCACTGCATAGATGAATAGAGCAGCTACACAGTTTTGAGCTGGGAAGTTTCTTTAAAAATGCATTAGAATTTTAATTACTTAAGAGATTTAATATTCCAGTGCATTGGAATATTAATACCCCCTTCATTTTACGCTTCCACAAACACAATGAACATTAGTACCACTACAAAAACTACAAAGTGAAAACTACGTCAATTTCTCAAGCAAAGAAAATTGGGATGCAAAATCTTCATAAACTTTAATGTCTCACATTCAATTTTCACTAAACTCTTTGTAGTTTTCATGTCTCTGATATTTGGCTCGGTTTTAGATTTACGTTGGAACCGTGTAACAATCCATAGCAATCCAATTTTCAACTCATTTTCACTCAGGAGTATTTTTTTTTATTTATAAGTGAATATAAATTATTTCTCTTTTAACACAGAGCTAAACCGAATCCAAAATGGTTTCCTAGGCTTCACTTCATAAGGTATACCATAGTAGCATTGCACATTCTACAGAGGTGCCGACATATACAGTTTAGCCGTAGCATTTACTATATGGGAGACACCTGAAAACTAGTTTTTCTTTTAACTGTCAGATCAGAAATCACCCAACCGAAAGCCATTTGACTGAGAGGGAAAGGATGCAGAACATGAAAGACACACGTGTGTCTGGTAGCTTTTGGTTTGCACCAACATTATCTGGGTCAATTCACAAGCATCAGTCTTGTGAGCCAAGAGAAAACAAGGGGGTAGGACTTTGAACTCTATGGGTAGTAAAAAAAAATGGAGTAGCTACAGCTACTCATTATTAAGTAGCAGCAACACCTGATTTTTGCCTTGTTATTTTCTTACTGGTGCTTAGAACACATCTGGAAGAAGAAGAAAAAAAGCTGTCTTGTCCACTTTTTTTGGTAAAATGCAGTTTCTCCTGCCTGCTTACTAGGATTTTGTTAGCAATGTTGGCTCTTCTGCATCCTAGGCAGTGTTCATATCCAACCACAAATAAAATTCAACCACAAATAAAAAGAATGACCTTTGGTAATTCATAACTACTACTACATGCTTATTTTTTAGATATATTTATACCAGAGCACTGTTGAATTCTCAAACCTGATAGGTCAGATAGTGATGATTAATTTTCTGTAACAAAAACAGCTCAGATGGTCTGCGCTCATTGTAATAAGTTATCATTTCTTTATTAACAACTCTCACAGGGACAAACAGAGACTGGTGAGGGAACAACTGTTTATAGCTGCTACAACGATAATGTAACTATAAACGGATAAAGTATGACATGCCTTTGTTCAATTAATAAAAATTGTTAGTGTTGGTGTATAGCTGTGGCATAAGGGGAATAAAACACTTGGGTACATGCAGGTATAGGAAAATAATCAACTACAGAGTGGTGATAGTAAATCTGCTTTGTGCTTGGGTCGCATCATACCACCTTGTTGTTGGTTATTTTCCTATAACAGCATGCCCTGTTGTTTTTATTCCTTACGCATAAAGTTTCTATGTAATTAAAATGTGAAAATGGAGTATTGATGTGCATTTATTCAGAGCCCTTTTCTTACACACAGTGACGAGTCATTTAGACAAAAGATTTTCATTTAACTTGCATTAAATGACAAAAGCAGATTCATTTTTTTTTCTTATACAAATGTAAATGTAATAAAAATTTTAATAGCATTTGAGCAGTGAAATTTGTTCTGACAGTGCTAGTACACTTTCATGCCTTTGAGATGAGAGTGGACAGATTTTGGCCATATGGGTGATTTTCCACTTTCTCTCCTCTTGCTCTCTCACACACACACACACACACTCACATTCACACATCCGTACACAAACACTTATCTCTGTGAGTGGAATTGAAAGATGGAGATAGATGGTTGAAGCGGATGGGGAGTGAAGAGAGGCACTGTGAGCTAGCTGCTGAATGATGAATGCGAACAAGAGAGAGATTTACAACAGGGCGCATCAGCGAGCCTTCAGTGAGCGTTACCGCTGTAAGGAAATGAGGAGCTTGACCTCACATCAGTCTCTCATCAGAGGGGACCATGGGAAATGGCCTACAGGCTCGCGCCCACACTGAATCCAGGTCTTCACGCTCCATCACTTTTCCTCTGTCTCCAGCAGCCTCAGGCCTCAAGCATGAAGTCAGACATAATGTATGTGATTAAATGATCATGTCTGCTCGAGACAAACGTCTTTGACTAGTGAGGAAGAGAAAAAGTATGTTCATTATATTGTACCAAGGAGGGAAAAAGGACAGTAGACATATCTCAATGAATGTAATATGGATTCAGTGATTCATATATATTGAAAGACTGCTTCATGAATTTTAAGAAAGTATTGAGAAAGTTGGATTAGCAACTGAATGCACTGTGTTTCCCTCTGTCTGTCTCACTCGCTATCAGTCTCAGTGAAAGAGGCATGGCTAATGTCTATGTCAGAAAGGAGGAGTGGTCTATGTATCTGTCAGTACCAGTGAAGGAAGGAGGCATGACCTCTACATCTGTCAGTCCCAATAAAGGAAGGAGGCCTGGTCTCTGTATTTGTAAGTCCTGGTGAAGGAAGGAGGCCTGGTCTCTGTATCTCTCAATCCCAATGAAGGAGGCGTGGCCTCTGTATCTCTCAATCCCAATGAAGGAGGCGTGGCCTCTGTATCTCTCAATCCCAGTGAAGGAGGCGTGGCCTCTGCATCTCTCAATCCCAGTGAAGGACGCGTGGCATCTGCATCTCTCAATCTCTGTGAAGAAGGCATGGCCTCTGTATCTCTCAATCCCAGTGAAGGAGGCGTGGCCTCTGCATCTCTCAATCTCAGTGAAGGACGCGTGGCATCTGCATCTCTCAATCTCTGTGAAGAAGGCATGGCCTCTGTATCTCTCAATCCCAGTGAAGGAGGCATGGCCTCTGTATCTGTTAATCCCAGTGAAGGAGGCGTGGCCTCTGCATCTCTCAATCCCAATGAAGGAGGCGTGGCCTCTGCGTCTCTCAATCTCAGTGAAGAAGGCATGGCCTCTGTATCTGTTAATCCCAGTGAAGGAGGCGTGGCCTCTGCATCTCTCAATCCCAGTGAAGGAGGCGTGGCCTCTGCATCTCTCAATCCCAGTGAAGGAGGCGTGGCCTCTATCAGTCCGAGTGAAGGAGGTGTGGACCCAACAACTCAAAACTAACACTTTTGTTTCTTAAATTTAAGTTCAAATGCTTTACACAACATGAATCACATTGTATCACATTAAAAACAGCTCTACATCGTACTGCAGTGAATCTCAAGACTGCTTTATACCTGTTTCTCTCATACAGCAGATTATTGATCACATCATTGCACATTGTACTGTCTTGAAAGGAGACTATGGACAGAGACACAATAGAATTTACAAGGCTGTTATCCGCTGGAAAATCACCAGGACTGAGAGTGTGAGGCTGGAGATGAAGTACACAATTAAACATTTGGAGGTGAATGTCTTTCCTGGTAGGGAAGAAAAGAGGTGCATCCAGGATTGTGTTAAGTAGAGACACTTAAACAGAAAAGACTTTACATTATCGGGATTGATAATATCATCTGCTGAGGAGTGTTAAGAATAGTGAAACCACTGCGATCTAGACTGATGTACATGATTAAGAGTTAGATTAAGGATAGTTGGTGATCTCAGTAGCAGATGTCAGCTCTGGTGTTATTTGTGTTCTCGCCTCCTCTTGCACAGTGTTAACTCATAGGGCAATTATCAAGCCTGTCATCATCTGAGTCAGATATGTTTGAAAAAATATTGTTCTGTCTGAGATGGAAAAGTTGGCATATGGATTAAAGTAGGTGTGATAAAGTGATGGAAAAGTGTTTTTAAATAAATCATGACCTAGCAAGTATGTTCCAGTCTGTCCATGACTATGTGTTTGGCTGGACTCGTTTCATGACTTCATCTTCTCTTGAGATTCATCAGCATAACAGCGCAAAATGGAAAGACAGGTTTTGTTTGCATTTTGTTTACACTAATTGCTTTCAAAGGATTTGCTTAAAATGTTCCATTTGGCATTAAGTGTCCAGCTGACCCAAGTTTGTGTGTGTGTGTGTATGTGTGTGTGTTTTGCAGATGTTGCAGGTGAGGGCAGTCAGAGCAGCGCCCAATTCCAGGGTCGGCCGTCTGAAGTTTGGTCTCAGTGGCAGAGTCAGCATCACAGCCAGCAGAGCGGAGAACAACACACACACACTCAGCCCAGCCAATCTGAGGTGTTCCAGGTACTGTCACTCACACAGACGTATAAACACACACACATATATAGCAATACCAAAATGGACAAAGCATTCTAATTCTACTTTCCCTCAGTCGTAGTCAATTTCGAGGTTGCTTATTTAGTGTAGCACTGGACCTACGAGCAAGTACTCCTCACTGCAGAACAAAAAGTCCAGGGGGCGGGGTCAAATCTAGCTCCTCCTACCCGAGAGGTGGAGACAACTCAGTGTGTTTCAGGCTGGATAAGTGTGTTTCGTGTTGTACAGCATTGTGCAGGATAGAGTTAGGCTTATAGGGGGAGTTGTACCAGGTCCAGCTCCACCCCCTGGACTTTTGACTCATCTTGCTACATTTTACGGTTTAGCCGTAGCGTTTATGATTTTTGACTCCATGATATGGCAATATGGGCAACACCTGAAAACTAGATACAGCTGCGAATAAAATTAGCCTGCCATAAAAGCCAATTTACTGAAAGGAAAGGACAGAGGATGCGAATTTGCTTCTGATAACGGTTACTTTTGCTTTATATCAATTTATTTCATGGTGAAATCAATTTTTTGGACCTGTGAATTCACAAAGAATTCAGGACTGGATTAGCTGCTTGTTATTAAGTAGCAGGCACACTGGACTTTTGTCTCACTGTTTTCTTATGGATGCTTAGCTCTATGACTTTTCTGTCCAGTTTTTGAGATATTGCGATTATATATTACATGTGCAATGATGTAGACCTGTAATTTGTACACTGCTTAAGTGGAGGCTATAAGCTTTCCTTACTTGTTAGCTACATTAACCTTGTAGCTCCAGTGCAAATCCAAATAAGTAAACATTAGGCACCAAACATTTCTTCAGCTATTTGACGACTAATTTGGGTTAAGCAGGGAATTATGTGCTTTTTAATTTTTTTGGATGAGAATAAAAGAAGTTGATTCAGACTGTATTTTTCTTTTAGGACATGTTGCCTATGACTGGAGACCCCACACAAGGAACAGCCAACTACAACATTGAAGATTTCGCCGATTTGGGCATGTTCCCTCCATTTTCTGAGTAACAGCAGACTAAATTGCTTTCTGGGTCATTTTTATTTTCTCTAGATTTCATGATCATCATCTCCATCTTCATGAAGATCAATCAGTAAAACTCACACCAACACTTAATACTGAGTTTCACTGCCACACTCTGATACTGGGCTGTAAAACAAACAAAAAACTTCCTGTAAGTACACAAAGAAAACGTCATGTTTCTTTTTCAGTAAATCTGTGCGCAATCTATCTTGTGACTGATTACCTGGTAAACACTAGACATGTGCCGATATATTTCTTACGTAAATGCAGTGATCATGTACGAATCGGAAATCCATAATCATGCTCACAAATCTGTAAGTGTAATTATAATGTCCGGATTACAATTAAGAAGCTTTACAGTGTTCACATCGCGATTACAGATCTCAGTTAGTGGTTACACTGCTGTTGTAAATACTTTCTGGATGGTCAAAACACTGCAGTTTCGCCAGAAGAGTTTATTGTGCGCTCAGAAGACATGGGCATTCCATAGTCTAAACATGAGCTGGACACAGTCGACTGTTTATACCAATATGTGTGTGCAAGACACACGCGAAGACAACATAGATAATCCCAAGGCTAAGATAAGAGTAAGGCTTAAAAACAAGAGCAAGGACAGAAAACAGGCATAGGTACATTCTAAGTGAACAAAGGACAGCCACATATACATCATGGGCTCATGGTTAAGCAGAAATCAAATTGAATTTTAATCTTAATGATTAAATCATGTATCATTATTACATAATCATAGAAAAAAAAGGAAAATTATACCACACCTCCACAGCAAATTTGAGGGCCAGGACCAAGTGATAGCTAGAGATAGCTTTAGGGGCGGAGCTAAGTGGATGCTGCAGATAGCTGAGGGGAAGGGGCTGAAACTAAACATTCTGTGAGCTACAGCTCGTGTCAAGTTAACTCTAATTAATTACCTACATACACAATTACTTCTGACAGTAAGTTACTCTATATACAGTAAATAATTAATAGTTTTAATGTTGTATTTTTGGACTACATTTACATGTATTTGTTTCATTGGATGAAAAAGGAGCCATATAAACTCATGATTTTGTGCTTTGGACACAGGAAGTCAAGCACAGGCTTAGGAAACAATACAAAACCATTGGGAGTACTAAAGTTTTTCAGATGTTTCGATAAAATTATTACTGAGAATAGATGCCAAAAGACATAAATTTATTCAGCAATAAGGACTTAACATTGACTGCTAACTGAACTGACATTAATGTGTGAAATGTTGTGAACATCACAAGACTTGGTCGTTTATACACAAGCATCAGTCCAGTGTAGGGATGCATCAGTACAGTTTTTTTAAGACTGAGTATGAGTACAGTGTTTTTTGGCAATTGTTGATGCTGAAATCCAAAATGACAAGGCTTAATTATTATTAAACACAATCATGGTACGTGTTATTTAGCACTTCCTTGGTTTATGTGGTGGCCATAAAAAGCGCATGTGTGTGTTCATGCATTTATGCTACTGGGCTCACTCTTTATAAAGTACAAGTTGATTTTAAATAAAAGGCATTAGCTAGCTACAGTATTTACTTCGGATTGAGATGGGTTGCAGCGGAGAAGAGCGGGTTTTGTTTCACTTTAGAAAAGGGCTTTTGTGTAGCTGTAAATAAAGTACTTTTTTTTGTATTGCCTCGGAAGCCGTCGTTGTCAGTGACGATAATGGCAATCATCAAGAACAACATACTAGGCAAAAGCTGTTATACCGCATACAACTTACCTCAGAAGTAATTCGCGTGACAGAGTGATGCCATTTTTGAGCTTGGTGCATTCGATACACACGGTGGGAAAAAAATGGATGCCTCGACGTTTGTCTTTTGTTAGCAACAAGCTAGCCAGCTAACTATGATAAGTGATAATCCTAACCCTAACTCTTTCCTCTTTAAACAGTAAACCGTATAGTCAATGTTATGGATTTAACAATCGAATATATCTGTATGTTGATGGATCTGAACCAAATACTTGTATACACAGCATAACTGTGGGCAGCCATGTTGATTTTGACATCACTCCACAAATTGGGAAGGAACTCAGTTGAGAAAACGACCCCAAGTTGACGAGTAGGAATTTCAAGTTGAGGGCGGCTTTTCTTTGGCTTTTCCTGATTGGAGTTTGGAAATTGGAAAGTTGCAACCTCGAGTTGAACACAGCATTATTTTCACTCACCTAGCATTGTCTGTTGACTTTTTTCCCCACTTAGCCAGCATTTGCTGCAGCAATGAATTCCTCATGCTGAGTCTAATTTTTAAGATGTTTTATCAGGTTACATGTACTGTAGGAAGATGCTGTGGTAACTCCTTGATATTTCCACAGAGCACAGTTTGCAGTCTGCTTTGCTTTGATTGCCATCATTAATCACGAAATACGTCCAGATCGCTGTCATTTCATATCGTCTGTTCATTAGTGCGACAACATACACTAGGCTTACGTCACATAGTATCAAATGGTATCTGACTTTAGTGTCAGACATTAAGAGTATGAGTAAGTGAGCACAGTATCAGACTGACTCCAGTATCACTACTGATGCATCCCTAGTCCAGTGGTTTAAAATCTTTTTTAGGTGAATATAAAGAAGGATATCTGAAGTTACCAAACATGGGCAAAATAGTGTACCTTAGAAGGGTTCTGCACTTTTGTTGCCTTCTAGGTGGGACAGTATTTATCTCTGTAGTGCAAACGCTGCCGAAAACAGCCTCCTCCCGAATGAAATGCAGGGCAGGTAACTGTGTAACAGTATAGTGATAACAACATTGAAGATCGCAAAATATAACCTGGTCAGTTATCGGCACATGCCTAGTATACATATTTCAACACTCCTCAAGACAGAAGGCTTAAAGAGATGGCTAAGTCAGTATGAGAGTCTCTGCTGTAATATCATGTACGATAAGTATTTTCAGTGTTTCCTGTGATGAATTCTACACTGCACCAGCATTATGCTTAGTGTGGCATATATAGTCTATATGTAGTGATGTCCATAATATAGATGATCTAATAATAGTCGTAGATGGTTATGTAAACAAAAAGTGTTCCATTTCGAGCATCAGATTCGATGCTTTTTTTTTAAACATTCAAGTGCTCTTCATCAGCAGCCTCAGTGCAGCAAATCAGCATTGCGTGTACAGCGTGTATCATAGTCTTTGTGGCTGCAGCGATTCTTTGTGACCTTTACTTTTTAACCTAACAGATATTTTATGGTTTCAATCTTTTACACAAAGAGTGTAACACAACTGAATGAAGGACTGATGGAAAAAAAAAACTTTTTGCTAAATGAAAATGGGTGTTTTTATGTAAATACTGTGATTTTTACGTCTGTTCACATACACAGCTCCATGTGTGCTCGTGTAGGTTTAATATCATTATGTGCAATGTTCCTGCATATTTAACTCTCGGTATTTAGTTAGCCTGGTTATTGTACAATGAGTTTAGACTTGTATAAACTGTGTAAATGTGTCCCGTTCATTTTTGTGACAACAAATTGTGCTTGTGACAATAAATTCATTGAATATGTGGATTTCAATGACAGGCTCAAGTGTGTTCAGTGGCCAGATTTTTTTATTCCATCTTTTACTCGTCTGCTAGAGTAATATGCCTCAGTGATGGATCTTATCTTTCTCCACAAACATTTACATAACTTTTTGGACACTTTTATACAAAGCAACTTACAAATCAGTTAACGTGTCACTTGTTAACGTGTCCCTGAAATCAAAATAGGTCTTTCAGAGCTTTTTGTACCTTAGTGTCCTGTAGTGTTATGGACACCAAATCTGGAAAAAAAAATATTGTTGGAGAGATTCACATTTTAATTTAAGAGTTCTTCTGGGATAACAATAAAAAAAAAGATGTTCATGACTCATTCCTGTACTAGCCTTGTGTTTGTCCAATTAAATGTTCTCTAGAACTTGTATGTACTGGCCCAGTAGCATCTCAGCAGCAAACATCATTTGTCAGTGTGTTTTGTACAAATTCCAACCATTTATTCTCTGGAAAAGGGAACAGTGTGCAAGAACACCCGCAACAAAATACATTAATCATTTTGCCGTTTTGATTTCAGGGGCAATTTACAGGCCCACCATTGGCTCTCCTGCCATCCCAGGATTTGAACCTCCTGACAGAGGCGTAGCTGAGGGGGATTATTTGTAGCTGGTTAACAAAACCCAAGTGCAGCACAGCTGATAATATATATACCAGATAACATTGTTTTTGTGCAGCAATTGCACTATAATGATCATAAAAGGAAGATCAACAAAGTCATCATTACACTTCCATATTATACACCCCAGATGTCAACTGAACATATCTCTTAGTTTGTTTACGCACATTTTATTAGCTACCAGAAACAGGATTAGCCAATTAGGATCATGAATTTTTTTTTCTGTTTCTGTTTGAAAGCTACTAGTTAGCTAGCTACAGTGGGAGAATACAGATATTGAAGTGTAGGAGGAGGAAAAAAAGAAAGCTGGGTAGATTTTTTTCCTGTATTACTAGAATGTTATTTGTAACTGTCGTGGGGATATTTTATTTCTTACATTTATTAATGTGGCAAGACTTGTTGGTGGTAGATTGTCCCATAAATAATTAAATGATGAATTTTGAACACCTTCACAGGTTCTGAAGCAGTCTGGCAATCCACGCAAAATGCATGAGCAGAAATGAATTCCTGACTACCTTCCTGACTCCTGGTAGCAGTCATGATATGGGGGAGACCTGGATAATTGGGTGGGAATTGGGAACAACTAAATTCAGAGAAAATATCTTTTTTTTTTTCACTAACGTATAATTTTCAAGGTTGCAGAGTCTCTCAGGAACCCTGGTTGCAACACAGTCATTCACAACTAGGGGCAATTTACAGTAGACAATCCACATACCAGCGTTTTTGGAAGGTTGGGAGTAAACCAGAGACCCCGGAGCTCAGGAACGAAACTGGGACCATGGAGCTGTGGAGGCACTAACTCTACCTGCCGACTCTTTTGAAGAGACTGCCAGTTCCATGAAAGTCTCAACACTGCCATATCCTCCTGAAACTCTTGGAGGAGAAATGTGAGTTGCTCCTTCTGGTCTCTAGCCTCGAAAGGAACATGGCTGAATCATCATATCCTAAAGGAAGCATGATGGAGGAAAAGGATGCGTTTCAGCATTGTCACACCAACCAAGACATTTTGTCAAAGGATGTAAGAATGCTCGTGCAAACGCTGAAACGCAGCCCAGATCCCCCATCCTGCTTCCTCTGATCAGTTGTGTGGTCCAGGAGTAGTTAAAAAGAGAACAAAAATATTTTCCACTGAGGTTTCCAAACTTTGCCATGGAAAACTTCCTTGCTGTTTGTGGTATGATACAGATGATCTAAAAGAAGCTTTAGCAATGCAGGGCTTCAAAAATAGCAGACAAGATTATGGTCGTTCTGTGAATCTTGTATTTGGCCAAGTACAGATAGTTCAACACCAGAAAAAAAAAAAAACTGTTTGTGCTGGTACTGGAACGTTTCCTGGAACTGTGGTTCGAACACAGTTCAATGTATCCTTGATCTTCTCATGGGGCCGTATTTAAAGTTGGCAACTTAAATCTAAAAGTTACATCAATATTTGTATTCAGAGATAGGCAAAGCATGTGCTTAAATCATTTTGTGCTTGTTTTTTTGGGTGCACCATACAGATTCAAATCACCTGCCTGTAGTTCATGCTTCCGAGGTTGCCAGATTTTTGTTTGCTAGAAGCATACAAGACTACTGATTGGAAGGTCATAAGTTCAAATCCCATCACTGCCAAATTGTCACTGCTGGGCCCTTGAGCAATCGTCAGCTGCGCAGTTGTAGAGATGAGATAAATGTAAGTCGCTCTGGAAAAGGGTGTCTGCCAAAATGCCATAAGGTAACTGTAAGCATATGAGACATTTAGACCACTGACTTTAAACCCACAATCAAAAAATAAAAAATAAAAATAAAAATCAGGAAAAGAAAGATAAGATAAGATAAGATAAGATAAACTTTATTGATCCCACAGTGGAAGAAAGAAAAGGAAGGAAGAAAGAAAAGTTAAAACTATAACTATATATACACCCTTAGGAATAATAAAAGAAATAAAATTATATAAAATTATAAAATATTGCACATATGAACATCACAGTAATGTGGTGTTGTAAGAAATAAAATTATATAAAATTATAAAAAGAAAATGCAGACTGAAGAAGGAAATAACACTTTTATTCTTTGCTATCAAATGTATTATAATGTAGCATAACAGACAAGTTTAAAAATAAAAAAAAAACCAACAAACAGACTAATATGATGATATATGAATGAGAAGGTGGCAAGCATTGAAATAAACATCTAATAGGGGTGTCATATATCGCAAATATATTGTTGCATGAATAGTCCTAGTTGTAATTATCACATTACATTTTCACTGTAAATTTGGTTTAATTGAACAGTAGCACAATTGGATAGCACATTTGCCCTGCACCTCCAGGGTTGGAAGTTCAAATCCCGCCTCCTTCCTGTGTGCGTGGAGTTCGCATGTTCTTCCTGTGCTTCGGGGTTTTTCTCCGGGTACTCCGGTTTCCTCCCCCAGTCCAAAGACATGTGTTGTAGGCTGATTGGCATTTCCAAATTGTCCGTAGTGTGTGAATGTGTGTGTGATTGTGCTCTGCAATGGGTTGGCACCCCATCTAGGGTTCTCCCGCCTTGTGTCCTGAGTTCTCTGGGATAGGCTCCAGGCTCCCCTTCAACCCTATGTAGGATAAGCGGTATGGAAAATGGATGGATGGATAGATGGATGAACAATATGGAAAGTTTTTTTCAGGAGCATTTTGTCCTTTTCTTTGGATCTATGTGGCTGGGACAATTAGGAAAACGCCTTGCTTCTAGTTTTGTCAAGTCTTAAATACATCCTCGTTTGTAATAGCATATTTTCTATATAAATTCAGTTTCATGCAGACAAGGAAGTTATGTCAGTTCTGTTTTTCCCTCTCCTTGCCCTGGTTGTTGCGCATACCTGAGAAGACTTGTTATAATTGTGTTTTCATGGAGCATCAAGAAATTTCCTCTATGTGTTCCATTGTAGTGGAGGGCGGCATGCCACTGCTCACTCCCGGCATAAACCGGAGGTCAGCGAAATCAGCTTTGCTGCGTGCCTTCCCTTAATTTCATAGAGAGTTCATTTCAGATTGCGTCTGCGTTCTGGCATGGGCTGATGGCGTCTTGGACCGAGCTACTTGAATTTGCGATTGACATTTGCCAAGTGCTTCTGCAATGCTGCTGATGGACTGTTCTTGAAGGTGGAGAGTTAGAAGTACACTCTGCAGCTGCTTGCCATTCAGCTGCTTTTGCATTCATTTCTTTCACACGTCATGCTTGATTTCCAGTGACTCTGTTTTTACTCAATCTCCCCAACCCCCTCTGCATTATAAATATATTTACATCTAACAATTCAAGCTGAAAAGTTGTAAAGAGCGTGGTAAAAATGGAGGGCCCTTGGAGCTCTGTTTTCTGATTTAGAGGGTATGAGGAGGGCACCAAATGTCTGCACTCTCTTCTGACAGCGCGTTAGTCGTGCCCACTCGGGGCTTCATGCATTTCTGCCAAGGCCGTTTCTAAACAAATCAAATTGCACTGGCAGCCTGTCATCAAGTTCTCGGCTGGTGCGAACAAGCCATAATCATTTTTTTTGTTCCTGAATGTTTAGTTTTGGTAAGATAGAGCATTCAGAGGACAAAGGCTGGAGAGGCACTTTCCCAGCTAACAATATTGTCAGAACATTCAGTGATGAATTATACAAGTTTTAAGTTGGTTAGGCTGGAATGTCACAAAAACAGGATTCTTGCAATATTCTGAAAACATGTATTAATAACAGTTTGCTTCTCTCAGAACTTTAGAAGACAAATACTCTCATGAAAGCATTTGTTTTGACTTTAGTGCTTCAAAAAACTGTTTCAAAAATGCTGTAGGAACTTATAAAGGCCACATAACACCTTGCTTAAAAAACCCTGAACAATTGCCAAAAAGGTTTACAGGTTCCTTGATCTGCATTCGTAGGAAAATGTTCTAATAACCTAAAGTTATTACCCACATTGGTTTATCAATATGGACTTTACAGTATATTGAGGAACAAATATGTTAACTCTTGAATTCCCACTGAAATAGTGCATCTACTTAGATTTCATTTATAAGGAATACAAGGTGGACAAGGAGTGCAAAAAAGCCAAATAACATCGTAATATGATTAAAAATTAATCATTCTTTAAATGATTTTTGGTATTTACAAAAATGCAAGCACCAATTTTGATATTGTTTCATTCATTCATTGATTCATCTTCAGTAACTGGTAAATCCTGGACAGGGTTGTGGTGGATCTTGAGTCTATTCTCGGATGCAAAGAAGGAATTGGTGTCCCTGGACAGGACGCCAGTCCATCACAAGATATATAAAGTCATTGACATCTAGGGGCATTTTAAGAGTAGCCAAATGACCTATTGGCACTTTCTTTTTTTGTTTTTTTGAGAACCTGAGAACCCGGATGAAACCCACATGGATACAGGGAAACATGGGAAACTCCACACAGGCAGTAACCCGAGTTCGGGATTGAACCGCGGACCCTGGAGATGTGAGGTGCTACTTTCGTTGAGACATGCCATCCACTATTGTTTCACTTTTGGTAAAATGCATAATTTGACCTGAACAGAACATGAGGGTTAAGTATTATCTGGTTATAGCAGTCATGGCTTGTTTATCATGCATAGTCATGCTTCTTTAAGCCCACATTTTCCAGTATTCTTCCCTCTGGGACTGATTACAGGCCAGGTTAATAGAGTCAGTCGTCAGGGGGGCCTGAGGCCAATCTTCTGCAAAAGTAAATTTTACATAGTGCATTGGCCGCAGTGTGACATGAGGCGTAATACGGAATAAATGAAGAAAGGTTATCACAAAGCTTTTTATTGCAGCAATGGCTTTGTCCTCACAGTTATAACTAAGTTACTGTTATTTTTCTGTTTTATGTATTTGAATGTTAGACATGGTATGTAACTTATTGCACTGTTAATTCCTTTATTAGAGGTGCGCAGAGCCACAGGAGTGAGAAGTTTTATATGGGACAAAGAAAAGCTACGTACTGTATATTCATTAATATGGGAGTGTACTGGGTGCTCGCAAGACATTTACCATGTTCATTTATTCATCTCCAGTAACTACTGAAGGGTCACAGTGATTTAAACTGCTAGTTTGTTTATATTTTGGGGAAAAGACCCATCTATGTTCATTAGGGGAAAAAAACGCAGACGTACAAAAAATAATAACTGCGGGGTGGGTGGGAGTGGTCAAACTTTCTTTGGGAGCAAGCAAGATTGGTCAGAATTCCTTCGGGATCGGGCAGGCGTGCAAATAAAACAGTCCCGTGCACACACTATCCTATATAATAAACTATCTATATGCACACGATGGTGAGTCCTACTGCTACAATGCTATTAGAAATATTTCATTTTTTGCCTTCATCTACTAGCAACATTTGGGCCCATAGAGAATAATATGGAAGAAGAAGAAGTTTGGAGCATTTTGGTGCTTGTTGGTATGGTTGCCTTTTTGACTCAATAAAGTTTCATTTTCCACTCATTTCATTCCACAAAGTACCAGTATTACTGGCACCATAAAACTGCAACTGTATCGTTTTTTTCCTCCACTGGCCACTGATACAGTGTCAAAGGTTCTAGCTGAAAGGGTTTTGCTCAAGACAGGCACCAATAGGAACTGGAGAGGCAAGCAGCACTGTTCCTTGCTGATAGGTATGTGTACCAAGTCACACAACATATGATAACGTACACAGAGACACTGAACATAGGAAAAAAGAATAGTTTGGTCCTTTGTTGCTGTTTTGTGTCAACAGCAATTTTTTATTTCCTACAATTATGAATTTTTTTTCATTCATTCATTTTATATAACCTTTGCCTTTGTGATGGATAATCTCTGCATTGGATCCGGACGCTGGGTATGAAGCAGGAATATACCCTGGATGGGACACTAGTTCATCACTGAGCACCATGTGCACACACGCACACACACACACACACACATACTTATACTTCACTTATTGACATAAACAGGCATGTCTGTTATTTAATGTTTAATATTTAATCAGATTGCAACCTTAAAGTGTCTGAATATTGTGTCCAGAAAAGTGCACAAAAGGTTGAGACTAGTGGAAAATGAACAAGAACAGAAACTGGGCCTGTTCTTAAATGTGAAGTAGAAATTGGCCATTAAACTTTTGTACCAGAAACATAACAGTAACTGAGGACAAGGCTAGTAGAATACAAACACATTTATTTTTTTGGCATGCTTATATCTGAAATCTAAGTCCAATCCAAGTAAAGACCTGAGCAACTGATAGCTAAGAGGCCAGTATTTTCTCTGTGGCACTTCTGGGATTTACTCTGGGAAAGGCAACCCAAAAGGAGAGATATATCAAAATATACTGTCGGCTCTAACAAAAAAAAAATCTTGCTCATTCATGCTAATCAGTAGGCTTTATGAAATGGATTATGAAGGACAACAGTCTGAATATAACTCAATTTCTTATGAGGCTATTGTGTGGGATATTCTATCAGTGGTCACAAAAAAAGGCCTTCATCTACTTCAAAGATTCGGTTTATTTATAACTTGCAAGAGAACACTTTCAATTTTGAGAACAAATTTGCATGCAGGATTTAGAGCATGTAAGCAATCCTTTCATCTGTATCCACTTCCACTATTCTCAGCATAGTTTGAGCCAAGCCTGTCCAAGAAGTCTCTAACCTTTTGTCTAAGATCTCTGAACTGCAGACACAAGCAAGGCATGCCTGGTGTTCAATTGCAATTTGCTTGTTTAGTTTTGCACTGAAGCAATGAGTCTAATGGGCAGCTAACAAGTAATGGAAGTCAGTCTTACCCAGATCCTTTTCTGTAAATACAGTATATGCCTCAAACCACATCCAGTTCTTCTCTAATGTCACACAGACTTGCTGATGTGGTTTAGGACACTGTATGACTTACTGTAATCTATACAAAAATGAACAAAAATGACAATGCAGCCATATTCTATTACTTTTGGGGGAAGGACACTTTTTCTCTCACAGCAATTTGATATCTGTTGGCACTCCTTAGCCCAGGTTTGAAGTTTATTTTAGTATATTTTATTGGTCACATACACAACCATACACTGTACAACGTGCAGTGAAATGCTTTTTATGACTATCTGGTGACATACAGTCACGTCCATAAGTATTTGGACAGTGACATAATATTCATCATTTTGCCTCTGTACACCACCAAAGTGGATTTGAAATGAAGCAATTAAGATGTGCTTGAAGTGTAGACTTTCAGCTTTAATTTAAGGAGGTTAAACAATTTAGGAATTACAGCCATTTTTTTACATAGTCCCCCCATTTTCACAGGCTCAAATGTAATTGGACAAACTAACATAATCATAAATATCGGATTATTTTTAATACTTAGACACAAATCCTTTGTAGTCAATAACTGCCTGAAGTCTGGAACCCATGGACATCATCAAATGCTGAGTTTCTTCCCTTGAGATGCTTTACCAGGCCTTTACCGCAGCCACCTTCAGTTGCTGCTTGTCTGTGGGACTTTCTGCCTTCAGTTTTGTCTTCAGTAAATGAAAAGCATGCTCTATTGGGTTGAGGTCACTGGACATTTAAGAACATTTAATTTCTTTGCCTTGAGAAGTCCTTGGGTTGCTTTCAAGGTACGTTTTGGTTCATTATCCATCTGTACTGTGAAGCGCCATCATGTCAGTTTTGCAGCATTTGACTGAATCTGAGCAGAAGGTATAGCGCTTCAGAATTCATCCTGATACTTCTATCAGCAGTCACATCATCAATAAACACCAGTGACCCATTTCCATTGGCAGCCATATATGCCCATGCCGTAACACTACCTCCACATGTTTGACAGATGATGTGCTATGCCTTGGATCATGAGCCCTTCCTTTCCTTCTCCATACTCTTCTCTTCCTAACATTCTGGTACAAGATTGGAAAAACATTGCTGGCTTTGTAGATGTAGACTGTACATCACAGCCATCTATCTTCCAAACTGCGTAATTTTGACCAAATTTGAAGGAGCATGCACAGATTTGCACGTTCATTCACACAAGTTGAGGTAGGAGGAACCGGAGCACTTGGAGGAAAACCCACATGGACATGGGGTGAGCATGTGAAACCTTGCACAGACAGTAACACAAGTGCAGACTCTGGAGATCCTGGAGCTGTGAGGTGACAATGCTACCTTCTGCACCATCGTGCTCTCCAATGAACAACTGTTGCTTATAAAGTACTGATCCTAGGCAGGATCCTACCAACTGAACTGCAGGGGTAGTCCACGATTACAATATTGTGCGTGTATTTATTGCAATACATTATTGGCAAATAACAACTCTTAATATAGCAATGATTAATTTATGAAAAATTATTTACCCATTTGCACATGCAGTAACCTCATTTTTCACCAATCTAAAATATATTCAAAAACCTGTTTACAGTCATTGCCTGTAGCATTTGGAAGCTCTATCTGACCCAGATAGATAGTGTTTCAGTATAACATTAATATCATCTCCAGCGAGGTGTCAGAGCTATAAATCAAATGAGCGGTTTGGAAACTTCCCAAAGCAAAATAACAAAAATCAGTGATTGTGTTTTTTGAAGTTTTTGCCAGTAATACATATCCTCGCCCCAGCAGGTCTTCATCCTAACTTGCAAAACAAAGGTGCCTTTGACATTTTAATGTGCCCTAGTTTTTTTGGACAGTGCTATTTGTCTTTAGCAGCCATACTGAGAGTGGACTTCAGCATTGGGCTCTCAGAATGAAGCTGGCAAGGTGTAGGATCTCTCCTAAATCAGCCTGAAGTGGATTTTTAATATAGAAACAGAATATGGATCAATAAAGTTCCATCTATTGTATCAGTGGTAGCTCATCAGTTCTGTTGACAATCAGCAGATCCAGGTTCTGACTGGAAGGTTGTGTTCAATCCCCAGGAGACACTTTTGGGCCCTTATGCAAGACCCTTAACCCTCAGCTGCTCAGCTCTGTGCTTATGCTGTGATCTGCCATAATTAGGACACCTTACCGATTGCCTTACCGACTTGCTTAGGATATAAGCATCTGGCATATGTACAGATGTAAATCTTAATGCATTTACCATGAGAATTATGGTACAATCTTGGAAAAAAGGTTCCCCCTAGCTCTCTTATGGATTCTTTGGTTTGTCCTTCAGAGGAAACCTTTATTGATGCACTGTGAGAAAGGTTCCCTCTGAAGGACAAACTAAAGAATCCATAAGAGAGCTAGGGGGAACCTTCTTTCCAAATGTAACTAAAGGTATGCAAGAAAAAGTACATACTTTTGAGTGTGTAGCAAAAGAGTATGCGAGTACTGGGACATACTTACACGTCATGTAACGGAAGAGAACGTTGCATTTCAGCTTTTCTTCATTCATTATTTCTTATATAATTTATACTATATAATTAAATTTACCATTCCCTTGAATTATTTTTCCACATTTTGCAAGTTGAATTCAGCGAAGCAAACCGTCACAAAACTCCTCCCTCTCGCAAGGAATTGTGGACAATATTAGCTGAAAAGGTGTCCACATTTTGAAAATCTACTGGAAATAGTAGACCATCTGGGTACCTTTGGGATACTGATTTCAACATACTATGATATGGGACACACTAATTCTGTTCTCGGATACTATTTAGGATGGATAGGAGGTGAATTGGGATGCAACAACTTTCTTTTCTCAAATGTTTAATGTTGCACAGTGGAGGGTAAAAAAAAGTGGTGCACAAGAAGTTATTTAATAGCTCTTTTGTTAAACTGGGTCCACAAGGTTGGAAAGGCTCCTCTAAAACTGATTACCAGGTGATCTGGGTTTGTTTTGAATGTATAGGTGTAGTTTATTTTATTGTAGACATAGAACAGTCTACATCTACAAGGCCAGCAATATTTTTCCAATCTTCAACTGTCTAGCTTTGGTGAACCTGTGCCCACTGTAGTCTCAGATTCCTGTTCTTGGCTGAAAGGATTGGAACCCTCAGCTGTTGCAGCCCATCTACCTCAAGATTCAGTATTTTGTGCATTCTGAGATGCTTTTCTACTCACCACAGTTGTAAACACTATCTAAAACTCTTGACCTGTATCTGCATGATTTTCTGCATTAAGCTGCTGTCACATGATTGGTTTATTGGATAAAATTACATGAATGAGCAAGGTACTGGTGCTCAAAGTGGCCAGTGAGTGTATATGTAAAGTAAAGGGTTACATAATAGCAATAGCATGTTGGGGAAATAACAGCATAATAGCATGGGAAACATAGCAGAAAGCATTGTGCTTTCTATGCCTTCTGTCTCCCAAATCTCCATCAGGTTCTTCATGTAGTGAGAGTACAGTGATGATGGTTATGGACAGTTATGGAGACAAGGGACAGAGGATGTGAAAGTGACCAGGGAAGTGACGTGAACCAAATTAGTGATGAATATCAGGGCACTGACCAGACAGCAGTAGTTGAAGGGATGAGGAAAACATTATGGCAGTGGAAAAAGAAGATCAAGATGATCTCATCAAGTTCATCACCAAGAAAGATTTCTATTGCCTGAAATGCATGTGCACTGAGTGCACATTGGGGTTGTGCCTCGAACAAACCAAGATCTGTTTTTGTTTTGATAAAAAAAAAACAGTGAATTCATAGAGTACACTGTGCATAAAACGAAAACAGAAACGACGAATGCACAGTGGTTACTAAGAGAAACCGACTCACAAATAGAGCCTTTGACTCTGAGCCTAGAAAATCAAACCCCAAATCTGATATTTTTAAATAAATTCTATGTGTTTGTCTGAAAGGGTTAAAGGTAATACGCAGAACCCTGGAACAGAGAGGTTCTCACCCGGACAGAGTTCTAAGTATGACCTCTTTAGGAAGCAAAAATCCTAAACTATACAAAGAACCCCTGAAGAATAAGTTGAATTCTTCATATTAGCATTTATCATTTGGCAGATGATTTTATCAAGAGTAGTTTATAAAAAGTAAAAACAGATAAAAGCTACAATGATAGAAAGTGCTTGAAGAATGTGCAAGTTTTCATACCCTGAGACTAACGCTGGTTTGTAGTGCCAGAATGGAGTGCATAAGCAATAGATGCCAATACAGAGAAATACAAAGAATTGTATTATTTTTCAGCCTTTTGTGGAAGGATTAATTACAACATTTGGACTGGACGAGGAAGATTATTCCACCACAGAGGAAACAGGACACTAAAGTAGCAAGATCTTGCCTTAACAAGCATATTCAATCTAAGAAAAGGACATTCAAGGCACCCTGGAGATGAAGATTTGCCATGCCATGCAATCGTTTTGTTCTGAACCAAGGCTTGCAGCTAATGTGCTACAGAGCCCTTTGAGCTCTGAAATGCAAGAAGAGGAATTTTGGATTTGCTTCCTGGTTCTTGAAAATCATGAAGCAGGTGAGCAGCAGCATTCTGAATGCTCTGTAAAGGAGATAGAGCACGTGAGGGATAGCCAACAAGTCGACTAGTAGTCTGGAAATAGCTAAAGATTGTATGAGAATTTAAACCACTGTTAGTAAGGAGAGGCCATGATCTCAATGTTAAGATATGATATGTTAGATGTGATATCATGAGAGAAGCTTCTCGAATCATGCCCAGATTCTTAGCTGTGTAAGATGGTTTATCTGGATGTCAAAAATTACTGAGAGGTCCAACATAGGCAGTAAGTAAATCAGTTCTATTTTGTTGAGATTTGGCTTCAGATGATGGGTCTCCATCAAAGGCAGTCCAATAACTTCTCAGGAAAAGTGTCAACAGTGTAGAAGGGGTTAAAGGACCCTTGTGGTCTGTTGTGATTTGGTGTAAAATGAGATCAAGAATAGAACAAGAACTGATGCCTTGTTATGGAACAAATGTAAATCAGTGCTTTGAATCTGCATGCTATATCTGTGCACTGTGGTTAATAAAGGTGGCTAAATACAAGTGACAATTTCACTGAACCTGAAGGCACTGAAGGTTCTGAGTGAGGGTTCTCATGTGGTTGCAGCCTATCCACTTTTGACAGAGGATGCAACATGATTTAAAACCAGATCAGAAAAGACAGCAACATGCTTTTCTTTCTCCTATTCAAAGGTTTTTCTTTCTGCTACTCAAATCAGGAGGTTTGCAGGAAACACTCCATTATAAGTCACCTTTATCCTGGTCAAGGTCACAGTAGATTGGGAGCCTACCCTGGGAACACTGGACACAAGGCCTGGATGGGACACCAGTCCATTGCAGGCCATCATGCACACATATTCACACTGTCATTCACACCATAGCTGCAATTTTTTTAGAGTAGCCAATTCACCTACTGGAATGTTCTTTGGGAAGAGGTAGGAGGAAACCAGAAAACGTGGAGGAAACCCATGTGGACATGGGTGTGAATGTGTGAAACTGCAGGGTCAGGATATAACTACGGATCTTGGGGCTGTGAAGCGGCAACGCTACTCACTGTGCCACTGTGCCACACAAGAAATAAACAATTCCACCCATTTGAACGGAAAAAGAGTCTTCCAGCTTTCATGACACATACTTCTTGTACGTCTTTATCGTAGGAAATGACAGAGTTTTCAGTGAGAAGCATGGGAATCTGGATCAAACAATTGTGTGATTGTGTATAAAAAGTTAATTCTTGGTGTCTGATGGCCAAAGGACACAATGGTGGGAAGAAGGTATGTGTGAACCTTACAGTAAGTTTGACAGAGCATATAATCCTAATTGTGAGTTGTGTCTCACTCTGCTGCCTCAAAGTCCAAAAGTTTCCTTCAAAACCAGGGGACTGTTCACTCTGAAAGGAAGTGCACATATTCAGAGGCCCAATCAAACCTTCCAGCATTATTCAAATGAATGGTAGCCCCACAGTGCCTTTCTCACAGGATCTTTTCGCTGGCAATAACCTTTCCTAGCTTCACAGAGAGCACTTTAGCACCCAAGAGAGCCAGCCCTCAAGTATTCTTGTTTTTAATCCCCCAAAACACGCAGCTCTGTCTTTCCAGAGGCGGTAATAGCTGATAGCTGAGAGCCACCACTCACCACTTAAATAAGCACTACTGTGCCGAAGCAGCTCTTAGAGCGCATCTAACAATGCTGTTTGTTTGTGGCAAAGTATCAGTTTTGGGTTGTTATGTTCCCAAAAGCAGGATATGAATCAGGTGGGCTTTATCCAGGTTGACTCATCACGCTGGATGGCTCCCACCAGCGCTGATCTAAACCATCTAGAAGCCTTTTGTAGTTATTGCTGTCTCTGTTTTGTTTAGCAGCAGCCCCTGAGCATTCTGGTCAGTGTTAACGTGAGCTCTCAGGCAACTGCTCTTCATTTGCACAAAGCCATTAATGCAAGGCCATCTGGAGATCTGTGTCTTGTTATGCTAATGAAATATGGAAAATACAAGGGAGCCAAAAATAAAAAAGATCTAAAATGGTCAATCAGGGTACTGTTGTTGGAGGTTTGGGCCTCACATAACACTAGATTTCTTCATTTGGAAGAACAAAGAACATTTGCTTGTGTACAAAGTAACTTACAAATGAGGCACGACCATTTCTAAGAAAAGCTAGTACTCGTGATCTGTCACTCAGAATACAAAGGTTATAATCTTATGAGTGAAAGAAGTCTAATTTACAATAATAATAGGAATACACAGTAAATATTCCTTCAAGCAATTCATCTTTAGTAAGCATCATATCTTGGTCAAGGTTCTGGTAGATCCAAAGCCTATCCTGGGAACGGTAAGCATAAGGCAATACACCCTGGATGGGATACCAGTCCATCACAGGGCACCACACATACACGCAAATTCACACACTTCACACCTAAGGGTAATTTTAGAGATGGCGACCCACCTACTGGCATGTTTTTGGGGGTGGTAGAAAAGCAGAGAACCTGGAAGAAACCCACACAACCATGAAGAGGACATGCAAACCTCTTCACAGACTGTAACCCAAGATCAGGATTGAACCAGGACCCTGGTGCATAGTAAATCTAATAGAGTAATTTACTGTCTGTAAACACCAGGTTGCTCAATTACCACAAACGTTCACAGCGTGCTGAAAGAACACATAAACATAGAAATAAATCAGAGAAAGAAAGCAGAGTGTGTTTGTGCATCAATGTTCAATTAAGCACTATGCAGATAGGGATACTGCTAAGACTCAGGCTAAAATACGAGAGGTGAGAACAAATACAGGAAAAATGGATGACAGGAAGGCTGGTCATTTCTCCCCATTCTTTCCCCCATACAACCTATTGTGTCACTTCCTCTCATTAAATCCCAGTTGACCTTTACTAGTGACACCTGAGTACAAATGGAGGAATGAGACACCACTGCACAAGTGCATGACCGAGATCTCGAGTGCCTCTTACAACCCACTCAGACTAAGCAATCTAGCAAAGAGGCTCTACTACACCCAGCAATTTGCCGTAACCTAACATTGTCAACCTTTGATAAGGTTTTCACCACAATTGCCTTTTGTCGTGATTTATTAGAAGTCAGAATATGGGCTCTCTGATATTTCCAAATGATCAAACATCATTTTTTTTCTTCAAGTAGTACTCTTAGAAAATATTTGGTTCTCACAATTAGAACTGATCCTTTTTAATAAGTATTCTGCAGAGATAAAAATAAACCCCCTGACTCTGGGCTTTTTGAAACTAACTTTAATTTATTTGCTGCAGAAGGTGTATGAGTGAGAGATAAAAGAGAAGTGCTGAAATAGCACAAACATTATAATCTGCTAGGTTATAAAAGACCATCTGTTCTGATAATAAGTTACAATAAATAGGTGTTACCTCTGGAAATCTGATTAAACCAACAGTTCCTTTTTATTTTGTTCGTTGTAAGATTTTTTGTTGCTGAACTCACAGGCAATAAGACATAGGAGCCTGAGGCGGGTGTGGAAAACTAGTAAAAGAGGAGGCTTCTGTAAGACAATCTATATACCGCTATAGCTATATCTATATACCACTGAGGACCCAAACACATCAAGAAACACATTATAGTCAGTTAGGCAAAATGTCTGTAGAAATCCAAACCACAGATTGCTGTTTCTTTCAATGGACTGCAGCCGAAGAACCCAAAGTCTCTGACCCAAGCATGTGAAATTTAAAAACACTCTGAGATGTTCATTGGTTCATTCTTCTGCATAGCTCATCCAAAAGTCCTGTCACAAGCCTGGATATCACACTCAATGTATTGCTTATATAATCTGAAAGAAACAGTGAGCCAGCCCTGGTCCTTTACCAACTATGCCTCTGAACCAGTGAATGTCTGATTGCCTTACTGTGGTTTTGACATTTTGTCCAAAGTTCCTGCTGATTTCTTGGCTTCTGCGTGGTGAGACTATTAAGTTAGACAAGGCTACGAAAAACAATGAAGAACAGATCAAGATTCTGAAGAAAGATTGAGTCCTGAGAAATAAACAGTTAAGCTTGTTATTCAATAATCATCACATTAATTAATGTGTTTGTGAGCTTAGTGTTATATAGTTCTATTTCCCTTCCATTCTTAACCCAGAAAGAACTTTATTTTACAAAGGTCGTGATGTTACTATAGGATGTTATTCATGTAAATCAATTAGTTGGGTATGTGCCACTATGATATTA
This sequence comes from Pangasianodon hypophthalmus, assembly GCF_027358585.1. Taxonomy (NCBI): domain Eukaryota; kingdom Metazoa; phylum Chordata; class Actinopteri; order Siluriformes; family Pangasiidae; genus Pangasianodon; species Pangasianodon hypophthalmus. The sequence continues at coordinate 9,572,172 of NC_069720.1, forward strand.
TTATTATGTTTTGAATAGTAGATGTTTTATATGAATGTAGTTATTTTAGTTCCCCATTTCTGGTAACAAAGTGATTTTAGAAAAATATCTTTGTTCCACAGATGGGATGATGTTCCAGAGTTCAGAGTGACATATGAGCTAATGAACGCTAATATGACACCACGGCCTGATCTGATATACTTACCAAAGTCAAAACTCAGTGACCTAGAGTCCTGATTAGGTAACATTTTACTCAGGGCAGTACTTATTATTTTTTACATAGAGCAAGTATACAATCAAGTCAAGAGCACTACATTGTTCATTACGTCATAGGCCAAACGAACAAAGAAAAAAATTAGATCTGCTAATAATTTCAACATTCCAATTTAATTATTTTTTCTTGTTTTTAGAAGGTGAAATCATTTAAATAAAACAGTTTGTTCTCACTGTGTATATTGATCATTCTTGCAATTATCCAATCAGCCGTTAAACATCAGAATGGGGGAAAAAAATGATCTCAGTGACTTTCACTGTGGCATGGTTGTCGTTGCCAGATGGGCTGGTTTGAGTAATTCAGAAATTCAGATTTTCAAGCACAAAAGTCTCTGGAGTTTTGTAATATGTATTGTTTTAAAGCTGCTGTAGCCTCAGATTCCTGTTTTTGGCTGACAGGAGTGGAACCTAATGTGGTATTCTGCTGTTGTAGTCACAAGGCTTGATGTGTTGTGTACTCTGAGATGCTTTTCTACTCACCACAGTTGTAAAGCGTGGTTATTGGAGTTACAGTAGCCCACATTAGGTTCCACTCCTGTCAGCCAAAAACAGGAATCTGAGGCTACAGCAGCTTTAAAACAATAGGATTACTACATGCTTTTTAACATGGTGATGGTCAAGGTGGATGACCGGGTGCTGCAATTTAAATATATTTTAATCTGCATATGTTGTTCCCAGTTTTAATCATAACTTTTACAGAAACAGAATAAGGTTCTGGAGTACACAGCTTGTACAACAGCTTGTACTTCAAGGCTCTGTTCGTACAGCAGTGGCCATTGTTCATTTGTGGGATTGATGAATATTTGATTTCTAGATTTTGTGTGGCAAAACAAGTAGAAATACTTAAAAACAGGACAATAGTTTATTAAAAAAGATAAATTTATGGAAATAATATGGAAAGTTTTTTTGTGTGGCAACAAAAATGAAATAAAAAGTTTTTTCCTTGTGCCCTATTTTCATAAAATAAATAAATAAATAAACAAAACGTACAACGTGGCAGTAATGCTTGGATTAATACAAAATAAATTAATTCAAATTAATTCAGAGCCTTCTTTCTTGTAAAGACAAAAATAAAAACCTAACACTTCTGTCTTTCACTCTGGCACTGAGTCGCGACATCATTGGCTTCCCCCAGGACCGGATTTCCGCTTCTACCGGAAGTCTTATATTTGGCCTAAGTGTAGCAGGAGAAATGGCTGCTTCCATTGTGTATGGCTAAGCTAACTTACAGTTGGATTGGATTTTTTTAATTTAAAGGCTCGGAGGCTTTAATTAGCAACGGCGTATTTGTGGTAAGCAAAGATCTTAAGATGTTAAACGATAATTGTTAGTGTTAGTTTTGAACTATCAAGAGCGCAAGAAAGCGGAAACCTATAGCGATATCTAGCTAACGCTGTATTAGCGAGCTTATTAGCTTTCAGCCTAGCTTGTAGTAATTAGCTAGTTTATTAAATTAGTCGTTATCCAAGCTTAGTGTTTTTTTCTCTCGTACATTGTGGTTTAACATTAGTAGTACAGCGCATCAATGCCTGAGCAAGGCCCGAGAATGAACGGCTTCTCCCTGGGCGAGCTGTGCTGGCTGTTCTGCTGCCCGCCCTGCCCGAGCCGCATCGCCGCTAAGCTTGCCTTCCTGCCCCCGGAGCCTACGTACTCGGTGCACACGGATGCCGAGGGCGCGTGCAGCCTGCACCTGAGCGAGCGCGCGGATTGGCAGTACTCCCAGCGCGAGCTGGACGCCGTGGAGGTGTTCGGCACGCGCACGAGCCGCGGCAACCGCGTGCTCTGCATGTTTGTCCGCTGCGCGCCCAGCAGCCGCTACACGCTGCTCTTCTCGCACGGGAACGCCGTGGATCTCGGGCAGATGTGCAGCTTCTACATCGGCCTCGGCTCCCGCATCAACTGCAACGTCTTCTCCTACGACTACTCCGGCTACGGAGTGAGCACCGGGAAACCGTCCGAGAAGAACCTGTACGCTGACATCGAGGCGGCCTGGCAGGTGCTCAGGACAAAGTGAGTACAATCCCAGCATCACTGAGTATTACAGTCCAAGCTGCTGGCGTGCAATGAACATCTTCCAACTTCTTGTACTCTTATGAGTCATCACTGTACAGGATTAACACACAGCAGTGTAAAACACCATCATGAGCATTTAACCACTGTCCGACATTTAATAGCAGTCATTTACATCCATGCAAAATTAACATTTGATTTATAGTCTGATTGCAGGCACATACACACACACACACAGACTCTAATTAGTACCCGAAAATACTAGTTCTCAATGCAGGATCTGTAAACATAGCCAAGGGATCTGTGATGTACTTATTTTTATTTTGGTGGAAATTTGTATCATGTCTGCGGGAATTATTTTGTGCCCATCCAGTCAAAAGAGCATTTATGAAGCCAGGCATTGTAAGCTGAGGAGCTCGCAGTCAGCGTTCCAGTCCATCCTAAAGGTGTTCAGTGGGGTTGAGGTCAGGGCTCTGTGCAGGCTGCTGGAGTTCCTCCACACCAAACTCGTCAAACCAAAGGACCTCGCTTTGTGCACAGGGGCATTGTCATGCTGGAACAGGAAAGCTCTTTCCCCAAACTGTTGCAAAAAAGTTGGAAGCATACAATTGTGTGAAATGCGTTTGTATGCTATAGTGTTAACGTTATTCTTTAGTGGAACTAAGGGGCCCAAACCCTGAAAAACAGCCCCAGACCTGTACTATGCCTTCTACATCAAACATTAGTGTTGGCACTATGCATTCCGGTAGGTGGTGTTCTCCTGTCATTCTCCAAACTCTGATTCGTCCATCATAGTGATGCATCATTCATCACTCCAGAGAACATTCCTACAGCTCCAGAGTCCAGTGGTTGTGTGCTTAACACCACTCCATCTGATGCTTGGCTGGAGCGATCTCAGTGATCTTAGGCTTGCGTACAGCTGCTCGGCCATAATAATAATATAATAATAATAATAATAATAATAATGTTTGAATAGTTGGATTATATTCATTAGTAATGGTTATGGGTGTCTGTGCAATGTATTTTACAATTAAAGGCATTCATGACAAAACGTTAGCTTTAAAGAGATTTTCTTGTTGTTAAAGAGAACCCTTTCAGAAACGCTTCCAATTTGAACCTTCTGTAAAGCTCGAACCATTAACCATCCCAGGAGCCTCTGATCAAACCCTTTAGCCCTTACTTGACTTTTCTTATACATAATAATTGGTACATAATAAAGGGTTATGAAACGGATGCAGTTAGACACTGCATTAAATTTAGTACAGCGGGGAAAACCTTGTATTATTTGGAGCATGTTAATGCGTTCAATGAATTCAGCCAACCACGTGTGTAATGCATTGTGATTGATCACACAAGAAATGGTTGGGCTCGTTTGGATATGTTAGGCCTCTGGGATGTGTTGGTGTTGCAGAGAACATAATCGCAGTAATGATCATCAAACTAGATACTGTGCATCCATGGTATAAGCTTTTTCGCTTTTGCTGTCCTTCATTTAAAAAAGCAGTTAAGTAGCTTATACAAGTGGTGTTGCTAGTTTGCATGTGTGTGTAGTGGTAGTTTACTCTATCTGTCCATAATGCAGGAATTCGAGGTCAACAACACTCCAGAAAGGATGTCTAGTGCAGTGTATTGTAGTGAACTTTAAGCTTAATATAACTCCTGTTAGCAAGATTACTAGGAATATGTCAGTGCCAGTATTTTGTATCTTTCTGATACTGTGCTCCTTTACTCATATTTGTTTAAAAAAAAAAAATGTGACTGTTCATTAACACGACAGCATGCGACGTATGCCTTGTGTATGCTGTCGTGTTAATGAACAGACAAAATGAAACGTCACACAACTAGAAGTATTTCTGGATTAATAATGGCAATCATTCGATTTTATTCGTCTGGTTCTTCTCAATTTTTCTTCCTTATATCGTCTCAGGGAGTTTTTCCTTGCCGCCGTCACCTCTGCCTTGCTCATTAGGGATAAATTTATACATATACATTTATAAATTATTTATATATTTCTGTAAAGCTGCTTTGTGACTGTCCATTGTTAAAAGCGCTATACAAATAAAATTGAATTAAATTTGAATTGAATCCAAACTACAGGATAGGCCTAAATAGCTTATATTTAAACATTCAAATAATTTCCAAGATGTAAGTCCTCCTTTGTTAGTTGTTTCCTGTTCAGTGAGTATACCAAAGGAGATGATTTAAGCGTTAAGGTGCTTTTCACTAATGTACACAAAGCTCCACTGTTTCGTGCCGTCCCTGATCATATAATACGGAGTTCTCATTTTCTCATGTTACTCATTTATCCGGCTGCTTCCCGAAAAAGCTAATTTAGTGGCTTTATCTTCCTGGTTAACTGTTTGCATTTAGCTCAACCCTGCTTCAGTCAGGAAGTCCTGATGACCAGAATACAGAGTGTGTGACACAAGGCAAGAATGGCTGTTGTGTGAACTGGTAATTAGACCTGCGTAGAAGTCTGTGGGAAATTCTGCAACAAAAGAGTCTGGAGATGAGGCTGGAACTTTATTGATCTCTCACAAATCAATATAGCGCCAGTCTTCAGTCTGACTGCATATGCACACTACAAAGTCTTAAGAGAGAGAGAGAGAGAGAGAGTAGTGTTGCTGAGAAACTGACTAATTCCTTGATTTAGATCTCTCGCACACACACACATACACACATGTACTTTTTAGGCTGTCTCTACCGTTGCTTGGTGTTCAGTGAGCTGACAAGTGGAAATGTTCATAGCACAGAAAAGGAGCACATTCACTCAGAAACATGTATACTAAAACCCTGATAAACTACCATATATCTTTAGTATATAAATATATCAGATACATTTAGCATATCTTCTTTTTTTTCTTTTTCAAAAAAACAAAAATAAAATAACAATAATAATAATAATGGTGTGCGTTCTCTCTGAAAGGGCATGTGACTAGATATGCATACTATCTCACTGATGTTAAGCTTGTAGACTTTGTGATCGTTTTCACACTTGCATTTCTTCCTGGACTCTGGGCCGCTTAAGCGCCCAGTTTGGTACGATCAGTTAAGTGTGAACACTGTTTTTGAGCCAGGGGGCGGTCCAGAGATCCGATTCCTGGTCCTCTTGAAAAAGGTGTGGAAACGAAACCGTGCTCGAGGCCACATGCCGAGTAACATGATTGATTCAACTTGTCACATTACTGCCTTTTCTGCTTGTGTGACGCAGGGGGAATATTTATTATGGTAATTGATATAAATATAAACCCAGACTTCCATAGCACTGGAGCACTGTAATTAGCTCGCATTTGTGGTGCTAGAGATTGCACCAAGCACAGTGAAAAAGGCAGGTGTTCCTGCATGCCGCGCATTCAAAATGTGCTTTTCTTTGCCACTTGAGTGTTTGCGCCACGGGAAAAATAATAAAAAACAAAAAACATATAAACCTAGTGCTTATCATTTTGCAAACCATAATGCACAAAAGTGACATGGAATTGCACAATCAAGTCACAGGTTGGAAGGAATTCTTTTATGTGAATGCAAACCTGCGTTTATGAGCCCAGAATCTGTCCTGAGCGTGGACTCGTATTCGGACCAAGTGTGAAAAGTCAGTATGTAAGGAATAAAATGTGACGGGGAATGCAGTTATAGGAAAATAATCATTGACCGCATGGTGTAGTTACAATTACCACCTTGAGGATGATCAGTTTCCTATAACGTCATGTCTCAAAGTGTTTTTTTCCTCTTATACCACAGCAATAGGCCAGCACTGACCATTTTTTTTAATTGAAGAATGACACATGATAAAATTTCTTTAATGTTTGCGGAACACCAGTGAAACTATACCATTGTTCCCTCACCAGCTTCTCTTTATTTTTTCCTCATTTCAAGTTAATAAGACAAAAACACAGCTTGGCGAAGCTGGAAAGTGCAAAGCCCTCTGCTCTGAAGACTCTCCCATGTCTGAAAATATAAAAGTTATAGCCTTTTCAAAGTGCTAACATTGGAGACCGCTTCCCAACAAGAAATTCCAAATAAACATCTCCTTGCGCATGTTTTTGTTTAATAAATGAATCGGTTTATGTTGCGAGTCTGCCATACAAATCCTTGTGTAAGTTGTTCCTCTAGAAAAGGTAACGTATTGGAACGAGCACATTCATGTAAACTTGTGATTTGCCTTGCAGTCGGAACTGCTGTTTGAGCTGTTGAGCATGCTGTGGTAGGAAATAAATCTTCATCTCACCAATCGGAATCAAGAATTCAACACAGCTGTGGACGAATTATATAATATCCTATGTTTCAGTGTTGATGTGCATTCTTTCTGAAAGGTCACATGACCAGATATGCACACTGTCTCACACTGTCTGACTGTTAAGCTTGTCCATTTAAGTCACTACGGAGTCATATGTCCTGCATCCAAAGTGAAACATTAAATGGTGGAAAATCTGGCCTGTGGTTCTGCACTAGTGACTGGAAGGTTGAGTTCAGATTGCAGAATGGCTCAAATAGACGTTGTTCGCAACCTCTGTGCTTGTGTTGCATATACACCGATCGGCTATAACATTAATACCACTGACAGGTGAAGCGAATAATATTGATTATCTCATTACTGTGGCACTTGTCAAGGGGTGGGATATATTAGGCAGCAAGTGAACAGTCAGTTCTCAAAGTTGATGAGTTGGAAGCAGGAAAAATGGACACGCGTAAGAATCTGAGCATCTCCAAAATGGCAGGTCTTGTGGGGTGTTCCAGGAGTGAAGGCTAGTCTGTCTGGTCTGACCCCACAGAAGAGCTACTGTAGCACAAATTGCTGAAAAAGTTAATGCTGGCTATGATAGAAAAGTGTCAGAACACACAGTGCATTGCAGCTTGCTGTGTATGGGGCTACGTAGCCGAAGGCTGGTCACAGTGCCCATGCTGACCCCTGTCCACCGCAAAAAGCACCTACAATGGGCATGTAAGCATCAGAATTGGACCATGGAGCGATGGAAGAAGGTGGTCTGGTCTGATGAATCACATTTTCTTTTACTTCATGTGGACGACCGGGTGCATGTGTCTTGTTTACCTGAGAAAGAGATGGCACCAGGATGCAGAAGGCAAGCTGGTGGAGGCAGTATGATGCTCTGGGGAATGTTCTGCTGGGAAATCTTAGGTCCTGGCATTCATGTGGACGTTACTTTGACACATACCACCTACCTAAATATTGTTGCAAACCAAGTACACCCTTTCATGGCAACGGTATTCCCAAATGGCAGTGGCCTCTTTCAGCTGGAAAATGCACCCTTGTTCAAGAATGGTTTAAGGAACATAACAAAGAGATCAAGGTGTTGACTTGGCCTCCAAATTCCCCAGATCTCATTCCGATCGAGCATCTGTGGGATGTGCTGGACAAACAAGTCCGATCCATGGAGGCCCCACCTCACAACTTACAGGACTTAAAGGATCTGCTGTTAACGTCTTTGTGCCAGATACCACAGCACACCGTCCGAGGTCTTGTGGAGTGCATGCTTCGACGGGTCAGAGCTGTTTTGGCAGCACGAAGTACTTTTGAGACTTACTCAATGCTGTACGTCTACTGATAATGTGATAAAGTGTTTAGGGATGATGAGTGGCAGTCTGTTTTTGCCACGAAAAATGTATAAGATTTAGGTTCAGTAATATTTATGCTGCTTATCGAGGTGGTAATCTGCTGAGAAATGATTGTTTCAAGTTTCCTCCACTCTGTATTTGTTCTGGTTTATATATTTTGATTGTTTTATTCCCCACTGCACAAAGGTGATACTTGTAGGTGAAAATGATCTGCCTACACTGTTGGGCAAGTGTCACGGTTCTTTATTTGAATGCAGTCTATACGTGCTGAAAACAGAACAAAGCCATGTGTGGTCTGGGTAATTATTACAGACTGGCTGTGCAGCACACAATCCTTATGCACAACACTCTGCTTGTTGGCTGAAAAACAGCTAGTAATTAATAGCTTCCTTTTTTAAAATGTCACACTGCATTTGCTTATCCATATTGCACTGCATTACCAGGTTATCTTAGACGGTAGATTAAAGTTGAAAACTTCAAAAAAAAAAATTTCAGTGCTCAAACAAAGACTGAAAACTTTTGAATCTCGTCAGAATAAATTAACTCGCCAAGCGGCAAATTTAGCTCAAAGTCGAGGTTCATGCTAATCTGTTTAAGCATTAGCATATCACCACCCGACACCTTTCCCAAATCATTTTACTTCTACTGAAATTGTGCCAGATTTGCTCAAGGTGTTGGAAGTGTGCGTATGAAGTATGGTTCAGTATACCCAAAGAGTTTCACTTTCAGTGGATTGAAGCAGACTTGGCTTGTGTTGACACTAGAAGGTGACAAGTTGCCAGAGTTGCCTCCAGTTTGTTTCTTATGGACATGCACTGTCCAGATTTTTGGGGACTGTGTGGGGTGTTTTTTTTTTTTTTTTTTTTTTTTTATGTAGTGCTTTTTTTTAGTCTTAAATGTTTTCTACCCGGGTATTAGTTTTTTTCATGTATGTAATTTGCACAAAATTAGGAATCTTAGTTAAGTCACTGTAGCCATAATTGAAGCTCTGTTTTATCTAATGAGTAGTTGCCTGCCATTTTGTTGCTTGCTTGTTTTGCTTTTTTGTTTACGTTTCCAGACCAATGTTCAGTAACAGATTTTGTCCTTATGCAGTTAGGGTGATTTTAATTGAAGTTTCTGGATTTTAAATTTGGAATAACATCCTTACAAATAACCTACATGCTCTACTCATTTTGTGAAAGCCATTCGAGGCATCTTCGTTACTGATGATCCCGATACTGGTGTCAGATATCGCTTCGATGCCATGGTAATTTAGTCATAATTGTACAAATGCTCCAGTACCATGTGATATTACATGATAAACCTCGTGTACACTGTTGTGCTAATGAAGAGACGATAGGATTAATGATCAAAGCAAAGTGTGCTCTGTGAAAATATCAAGAGGAGAAATTACACCACCTTCCTACAATAAAAAGTAACCTGATAAAAAGTCTTGTGTTTAAATAGTATTTTGTGTTTAAATAGTGTGTGTGTGAGTGGCCGACCTGAGCACACAGAGCAGTATCAGCGAATGTGGTTATTAAAAAGTCTTCAGGATAGAGAACTTTGCACTTTCTGGTTTCAAGTTTAACAAGCATCTTTTTTTTTTAAATAAAAGGCGTTATTACATTTGAGAGGCAAAAAGAGGCTGGTGATAACAATACACTGTGTCACGATGCAGAAGTGTGACGAAACGTACGATATCAGTGTTCTTTTAATTATGAATGTAATTCAACTGAAGTCTCATTCTGTGGGACTAGAATATAAATATATTCTATAAAATATACAGACTGCACAGTGGTCAGGTGATCATGTTCTTTCATGGAGAGCCTGCGAGATTCCTGTCATGGTAATGTGATTGATAGTGACTGATATCACGATAGAGCCTGAGTACAGTGACCAACACACATTATAGGTGTTATATGGTTACACAATAACGTTATAATGGTTACCTCCACAACCTTCCTGCCCCTCTGTGATCTACGGTGCCTGAAAGAGGCTGTGGAAATCGGGCTTTTTAGCCAGCTTTGGAGCTCATTATGTTTCAGTCGATCATGTTGAAAGTCCCCAGACCAGACATTTGTTAAATCATTATTTTTGGGAGAATTTATAAATTTGTTTATTTATATTTAAGAAATGGTTAAAATGACAGGATGAGCTTTTTGAGTGAGTGAGACTGATTAAGAATGACTGTTTTATTGCAGCTTTAACATAGGTGAGAACAAGAACTTGTGTCTCAGTTGTTCCACAATTTTAAATGTAACTATAAACCATGACCAGGCAAAACTATAATTATTTGCAAATTGCTGTGGTATATGCGGAATAACATGCTCCAGACCATGCTATTATATGAAAATAAGGTGTGATGCGGCATGAGACGGAAGCCTTTTTGCGTTATTTTCGTACAGTGTCATGTTATTCGGGTTTCATCAGTTGAAATGCAGTTCAGCAGACTTTTTGTATGTGGTATATGATTACTTTTTGCAGATATGGCAACTCAACTTATCTTGTCACATAATGCCATTAGAAGTGTTCACTAAAGGCAAATTCGAGACACCAGGTGAAATACTTGGTGTGAACGGCTATCACATATTACTCTCCACTTATGAGTAGATCAGATGTAAATTCCATGTCTGTCAAATCCCCTTCCGTTATTAAAAACAGATATATAAGAATGAGACAAATTCAGAAAAAAAGCGTTTACTGCTTTTCCTTTTTGTCCCTGTGTACCTTAGATTGACATGTTTTGCCGTGTTTGATCAGCAGTACATTTCCGTCCTAAACAAAACAGGCATGAGATAATGGCTTTTACGCCTGTCCTGCTTTTCCATTTCTTTTTGGACGATTATTCGTAAACAATAAATCAGCAGTTTACCGTACAGCAAGCCCAAAACAGACTTGTGTTATTTATGTGAGGGATATTAAAAACATTTTCCTGCCTCTGAATCCTTGCAGCAAAGTTTGAAAATTGATTGTCTTTAAAATGGATTTGTTTACTGAAGTGAAAGGCCAATGTGAATTCTCTCCCCCCACATCCCTTCCCAGGTGTTGATTCAGCTCAGGTTGTATTTGCAACTCGATCTTGCATCCTCTAGTGAGGGATTTCAGAGTGTTTATCATCCACTGCTCCATTTTGGAGTGCTTTAGTCGAGAACTCAGGAGTTACGCGCCTGTTCACTGGGCCGTGTGCATTCATTCCTGCCTGTTAATCTCATCCCACGCTGGGTTCCCTCCTTTATCCTTGCACAGTGTACAGGAGTGCGGAGTGAGCAGGGTTTAATCACTGAGGGTTCACAGGTATGATTCGCCTCATGAGTTTGAGCCCACTACTTAACATGCTACGCAGAGCTTGAAGGAATGTAAATGAAATTTACACAATTCCACCCTGTCCCACGACATGTTTAATGAATGTTTAATAAACTGTATCTCATTGCGGTGTCAATATTTCAGTAAATATGGTAATTTGTAAGGATTCAGGGTAGCACAGTGGATAGCGTTGCTGTCTCGCAGCTCCAGGGTTCGATTCTGAGCTCTTTTTACTGTCTGTCGCATGTTCTCAGCGTGTCTGAGTGAGTGGGTTCCCTCCGGGTTCTCTGGTTTCCTGCTGCCTTGTAAAAGTGGATTGGCTTTGATGAGTGTGTGTGTGTGTGTGTGTGTGTGTGAGATAGGGGTGGGCGATTTGACAAAAAATATTACATCATGATTCTTACAGGCTTTTCTAACGTATTTCATTTTTAAGATATACACCGATCAGCCATAACATTAAAACCACTGACAGGTGAAGTGAATAACATTGATTATCTTGTTACTGTTGCACTTGTCATGGAGTGGGATATTTTTGGCAGCAAGTGAACAGTCAGTTCTCAAAGTTGATGTGTTGGAAGCAGGAAAAATGGACACACGTAAGGATCTGAGTGACTTTGACAAGGGCCAAATTGTGATGGCTACATGACTGGGTCAGAATATCTCTAAAACGACAGGTATTGTGGAGTGTTCCTGGTATGCAGTGGTTAGAACCTACAAAAAGTGCTCCAAGGAAGGACAACTGGTAAACTGGCGGCAGGGTGATGGGCACCCAAGGCTCACTGTTGCCTGTGGGGAGTGAAGGCTAGTCTGTCTGGTCTGATCCAACAGAAGAGCTACTGTAGCACAAATTGCAGAAAAAGTTAATGCTGGCTATGATAGAAAAGTGCCAGAACACACAGTGCATTGCAGCTTGCTGCGTATGGGGGTGTGTATGGGGCTGCGTAGCTGCAGACTGGTCAGAGTGCCCATGCTGACCCCTGTCCACTGCCAAAAAGCACCTACAATGGGCATGTGAGCATCAGAACTGGAGCATGGAGCAATGGAAGAATATATATATATAAGTTTTGCTTAACATTCCAGCAATGTAGTATTGTTCCATTTAAAAAATAATAATAATAATAATAATAAATAAATAAATAAAAATACATAATAAATTTGTATCAGTAATAATCTTTTTAATTATTGTTAAACACATAATGTAATGTAATTCTGTTTTATAATAAACATATATTTAAATTTGTTTATATATAATTAATTTTTTTATACTTTATTTTTAAAATATATATATTTTTTTTTTTGCAAAAAGGTTTAAAAGATTAACTACAAAATCACATCAGGTGCTTCCAGTCTATAATTAGTTTGTAATTATTCTTGTTCAATTAATTAAATTTAAAAAAATGCAATTAGGTATTCAGAATATCTCAGAAAAGCATATTTTGACAATGTATCTTGATTTTGCTGGTACGTCGCCCAGCCCTAGTGCATGATGCCCTGTGAAGGACTGGACTGATGCCCCATCCGGGGTACATTCCCACCTCAAGCCCAGTCCCGGGTTAGGCTCCAGATCCACAACCCTGAGCAAGATAAAGCTGTTACTGAAGATGAAAGAAATCTCAAGCTTTGGATTCAATCTGAGTTTATTGGGGGGAAAAAAGGATCCCATGTGTTTTGGGATGAAGAATCTTAATTTGCTCTAAACAAGAGCAGAACATTTTTAGCCAGATTCTGAAAACCTCAGCGACTTTAAGCAAGAAATCAGTCTCTGCTCAGGCTTGCTAGTCTGACAGGATGATGTGCTTGTGTGCAGTCATGTGTAGTGTTAATTTATAATCGCTCATAGACACAATTACAGTCCATCCTTCAGCCCAGTATGACATCTTTCTGTTTAACTGCCTCTGTCGTTCTTTTTTTTCTCTGCTTTCCTCTCTCCCACCTTCTACGTGTGACCGTGCCCAGGCTGTGGCACCTGTCAGCCCTGCAGGTGTCTCTCTCTTGCAGTAATTAGCAGAGCTTCTATCTCTCTCCTACTAATCTTAGTTCAGGGTCTGTCTCATTAACACCCCAGCTCGCAGCTCCTGAGCTTACACTCATTGCAGAAACAGTGTGTGGTAGCTCACTTCTCTTAGCACATCGTCTTGCTAAATGATGTGTGTACAGTAGGGCAGGGCTTCTCAGCTTCGGTCCCGAGGACCTGGCACCCTACCGAGTTTCAAATGACATCCTGCGCAGTAGATTCTTAATCTGTACATTGTGTATTTGGGTCGCTGATGCTTGAATTTTTGTAAGATAGTAATGGCCCAGTAAATGAAAATGAGCAACTTTTCAAAATGCAGTTAGAAAAAAAATCATCAAAAGCTTAGGACCCCAGGAAAAGATTTTGTGTCAGAGCTATTAGTTCTTTATTTATAATTGTCCAGCAGTCACATGGGTTCAGTAGGTTAACAGTCACCAGCAGGTGACGTACAACCTTTTCAGAATCAGGAACACGAGGTATGTGGAAAAACTAACAAAGCTGAGCAAATTCAAGTGCAGCGTAAAGCTGCTAGCACAACAGTCAACTACCGGTGAGGGGGGGGAGGAGAAGCGATGCTAGACAGTTGGCATGAGATGATGCACTAAGCCACGATATGAGACATATCCTGATACAGACGATATTGACCCAAACGTCGCAGTACACCTCAGTGTATCACCAGTATTTCGTATTGCGTTACTTGAGACACTGATTCTGTCTCATGCCTACTAGCCAGGCATTTTGTGTGATGTGAGAACACCACAGTAATAGGGCCTTTCGCACCGCGGGAACCTTTTCATAGTACCTGAACTAATTGTGGAACTACCCACTTTTTGGCGTTTTAGCACCTCCGGAACAGGGTGCGATTTTAGTCCCGGACTGCCTTTTTCGAGAACCAAATTAGCCGGAGCAGGGTCTAACCAGCACAACTGGAACTACCCATGACATAAGTAGACGTTGATTGGCCAAACGCGTACGAAAACGCCCTCACCCGCCATGATTTAAAACGCCGTGTAAAAATACCATTCTTTCAATCGCTTTACGTATACATCGACGTTCCACGTCCGTTATTGTGAAACCCACGAGACACAACAAAAACACAGCTCCGATCACAGCGTGCTCCATCCTCCGGTTGTTTACGTTGTTCTTTGTTTCTGTTGTTGAATGCTGCGCACAAACGACGTCGCTGTCGACTGGCTTACGTCACTTCCTAGTGCCCACTGTCGGTACTATAGTACTGTAAATTTAGTTCTGGAACTAAAGCGGTGCGAAAGGCCCTAATGAGTATCTGACTCGTTCTCAAGGGAGCAAACACAATAAGCTACATTAGAAACATTCTTTGAAAAGGATACTAGCTATGGCTACACTGAGTCTTCGCCTACTAGTTGGCGTTTGAATGAATGCGCTTGAATAGCTAGCTAACACTATACTTTATTATGACGTGCCCCTTTTTTTTTTTTTTTTTTTTTTTTTTTTTTTTAAATCTAGAGTGAATTAGTATGCATGCATTAGGGTTGTTATGGTGTTGTGGTTTCACTAGTCACGGTGTATGGCTGAATGGGTACATCACTGTTTATATTTTAACTCAGTCAAGTTCCTTACTCCAATGCTTCTCGTTCCTTTTGTGTCTGGCTGTGACTTCCCAAAACTCTGGCCCTAAATACCATGACCTCGAGCAGGCATCTACATTGCCAGACATTCATGTTAATGTACGTAGTCTTTATTTGAGCTTCATATCTGACACCTGACTGTGGTGCAGGCATGAGCAAGTTTCAGATCAAATAAAGTTCAAATAAGGACCACGTTCACTGACATGAATGTCTGGCGATCCTTAGCAGACGCTTGGTCAGGTTCGCACTGGTTTAAATTAGACTACTAGTTTGTTTACATTTAAGGAACTAGATCCATACGTCTGTCTGAAACCGCACACTATTCACTGCATCAGGAGTTCTTCTACTTCTACTAATGTCTGAAAGCGCAGGGGAGAATTTCCAGAATGCCCATGAAATCCCACAATGCACTGCCTAGAGGTAGTGTCCAAGGCATGAGCTCTAAAATACTCATAATGCACTTTATCTTGTTCATGCAGCACCTGGTTTTGTTTTTAAATTGGTAATATTTTTATTGTGAACACTTAATATTGATGGAGTTGTTACAAAATTATGTGCACCATAACAACCTAACAATCCCTAATGTACTGAGTCTTGTTTACAAAATCTAACTTGACAATTATGTTTTGTAATTGAAATCGACTTCTTGGTAGTGCGCGCAGACGTTCGGTCCCTTCTGTATATGCAGGGTCAGACACGTTGGGCGGAAGCAATATAGGATATTTTCAGTAAATGCTCCAGGCACCAGTGCTAATTAACATTGTCTCCCGTCAGCTTTCACATTTCGTTTATATTTACAAGGCTTATCGGAGCAGTAAGAACGGAACCGACCCTGTCGCGAGCTCGGTCACTGAGTCCGGATAAACTCGCGTGTCCTCTTCTTACTCTTCTTAGGAATCAAGACAAATCTCATGACTGAAACCGAAATCTAAATATCCTGTGAGACAATGTTAGTGTTAGTATAGTGGTCGGTTTATTATGCCCCGTGTCTGTTGCATGCTTTCCATGCCTCCTCATGCGTCAGTTCATTTTTCTTTAACGACCCGAGTCTCCGCTTTCAGTCCTATCTTGTTTTCATCTGCTCAGATCAACACAAACTGCGGCGCAGTAAAGATGGTTGTACAGCAGCTTTACGAGTTTGTCTCGATGCAGTAAATCAGAGTGTTTACACATGAAGTAACTCTTTATGGACTGCGTGAGGTCAAGGGTCGTCCTCTTAAAACAGGTATTCTGACATAGACATGTAATTAAGTTTATCATGTTTTTGTCAGTAGAAACATCTAAGGCACATGTATCAACGGATTGTAAATCAGAGCTGCGTTGCGCAACTAGTAAGATTTTTAGTAAAATTTAATGTACGGTCCAGTAAAAGAAGCAGAACACATTTTATCACAGCAGTTGTAAGTATAAAAGGCAGCAATAGGATTATTAATGTGTTAACATGAATGAACTGAAATTTTTGGAGGCAGACGTAGAACACATGCCGATAGTAAACCTGATCGTAAAGGAAGTAAGCCTTAGAGACTAATCATTTATGTCCCTTATGTGTTCACTTGATGGATATATGCAAGAAATGTGTCAAAACAGTCTCGGGTGGACAAGATCTCAAGTCTGCATAATCGTACAGGACTATATGAGCAAACACAGTGTGTAAGACTAAGATCTGATTTGTGTCCACTGTAGTTTAGTCAAGTCACATGGTCTTCATTGTCATTCTTCTGTGTAGCTTGTATACAATAGTTCTAAATGTCATTTTCTCAGGACCGTGGTGCAACACAGAATAAAACAGTGGCACAGTACACAGGACTATGTAAAGTGCAGATACAGGGCAGTGTGAGACAAGTGCAAACAATACAATAAATACCCAGGACAATAAACACCCGGGACAGTGCACGTCAACTAGACAGGACAGTAGAACACTGGTTAGTGTAAAAATGGTCTGTAAGCTATTGACTTTTTTTTTTTTTTTTTTTCTTTCCTTAGCAGCATTCGACTGTGGTAGCAGTGATAAGAGATGTGTCCAATAGCAGCATTATAAAGTGCGAGTGTGCAGTGATAGATGTACAGTGGTAACTGTTGGGAGGTTTCGATTAGTCCAGGTGAGTGGTGGGACGCAGCAGTGTGTTAAGTATTCTGACTGCCTCAGGGAAGAAGCTGTTGTGTAGCCTGGTGGTGGTAGCACTGATGCTCCGGTCCCTTTTGCCAAATGGCGGGAGGGTGAAACGTTCATAAAAGGGGTTGAAGGGGTTGTCCACAATGCTGCTGGACTTGTGGATGCAGTGTTTGTTGAAGGAAGCATCAATGTTTGTTGGTACAGAGACTCGGATCTTATACATCTGTCTTCACAGTTCACTGTAGGGATGAAACTGTGCAATTCCTATACCAGGTAGTGAGACAGCTGGTCAGGATGCTCTTGACTGTCCCTTTTGTGTCTGACTAAAACTCGCCAAAACCAGTGTAGGTTGGATTTTGCAGCCCTCCGTCTCTCTAGACTGCTGAAATCTGCTACAGCAGCCTCCGTTTCTCCATGAGCAGGACTCCGACACAACTGAAAACCCTTTGGCTGTGTAATTTGCCATTGTTATGAACATGTATCGCTATCTCTCTCTCTCTGCTATTTCGAAACTTGGTCCAGATGCACAGCTGTAACCTGCACACCTCAGCAGTTCTGCTCTCTGCAGCAATACTGCCAGATGTGGATTTTCTTTTTCATTTTTCCTCACTGTGGGCGTAGGGCATAACGGACACCCAAATATTTATTTCATCATTCAAATACTGGCGCCTCAAACGTTTAAGTGGGTTTTTGAATACCGGCGCGCACCCCTAATCTCAAGATCATCTCACACACTCCTAGTACTGAGTTACATAATCAGACTTTTGGAGGGGTTTCTGAGACTGCATGACACACGGTTATATGCAAGGCTTTCTGGGAAATCTTCCCGGGAAACGTTATGAAATTTTGACATTTTCTACTCTGTGAAATTCTGAAAACTACAGACTTTCCCGAATGGAAAATTTCTCTTTTGAATGAACTGCAACCAGAAGTAAAGTTTCTGGTTTTCATTTTAAAGTCTGGTTAGCTCCAAAAGTCTCCAAAAAAGGAGCTAATTGTTTGTAAAGATTGCATTCTGACTCCACTGAAAGACAACACCACACAGACTAAAGGCATTCTGCTATTTACTGATTAGCATTTACTATAATGTATTAAAGAAGATTACAAATCAGAACTATGATCATGAAAACAATGTTGATCTCGGCAGCCTTTATTATTTAGCATTAATATCTCTTGACGTAATGTAAGATTAATAATAAACGGTTACAGAAAGGTTTACCAAAGTGTAATGTTAACATTAATGTTTACATTAACATTTATGGAAAGAGTCTCGGTTTGTAACGAGTTTCCCAGCATGGGAAAGTCTTCAGGACAGGAATTTTGCTTACCAGTTTCCCGGTAAAATGACAAGCTGCGTTTTTAGAGAGGGAGAGAGGGATGGACTGGTGTTTAGCGCAGCTATAACGTAGATGATAGCAGGAACTAACTTGTCTCCTGAAAGTCCAACAACATTAAATCTAACTATAAACAGTTAAAATGTGCATTTAGTGTATTTGTTCATTAATAAATTAAACAAATCGCTGAGGTATAAGTGGAATAACACTCCAGATCGTGCTGTTATAAGAAATTAATGCACTTTGGTGCACATCATACCGCATCATTTCCCCCGGTATGCATTATTTTGTATAAGAGCACGGTCAGACAGCCAGAGTAAGTTAAACACTTCTGTGTCGTTTTAGTAAAATATGTGATTTCTTAAAGTAGAGTATGTTATTGGCAGAAAAATCTGTCAAAACCTAGTATTTTTTTTTTCCCTTTATCTACATACATCAGACCGAATCGTGTATAAAAATGAACTGAAGGATGTCGGACATCAAAGTACCAGCGAAATGTTGAAGCCAGAATTGCTTTCTTCCTCAGTACATCATTTGGTGTTGTACATTAGAAATGATTCAGATGATATACTCTGTAATATTTTTACAAAATTACTTAATTCTGATATTTATTCTGATACAGAAAGCTAACTGTAGACACAAACCTGCCTTGGCTGATCGACTACGTTTGGGTTAAGGAGGAGCATTAGCGTAGATGATTTTTAGCTGAGCTATTCCTTTAAGCAGAACTTTCTCAGTGCGCGTTGAGCGTGAGTTTTAAGCACAGTAATTGTCAAGTTGCTTTGCCTGTAGCCGTGTGTGTGGTTTGCCGTTTGTGTATGTGAGGACAGTTAATGAATGGAGTAAAAGTAAAACTGGAGTTATCAGTCTTGTAGGCCTAATTAAAATGCCCTCTTCACCCATTAAAACCGAACCATATCACCAAGGGATTTATTCCGGAAAATAATTGCGTGAATTATAAATACTGAGCACATTGCTAATCCCACACAGCTGACATGACATGTTAAGAAGGATTTGACCAATGAAAACAAATTAACACCAACTCCTTATTTTGTGCGTTGTCAGTACTCCTATACGCATTGTCTGTTCAGCCTTTTCTCCTCTTTTTTTTTTTTTCTCCTGGTTTAAGCAGGATTGCGGTGGAGTTTACTGTATTTAAAAGCCAGGGATCTATAAAGTAAGAAGCTTGTTTCACGCGTGTCTCTTCTTCACCTTCCATTCATCACGTCTGGCAAGGATTTCATTTTGGTCTTTGTCTTGTAAAAATCATTTGGTTATATCTGATGAAAAACTACGGCTTTGTTAACGTATACATAACATATTCAATCAAGTCATCGAGTCGCCCTCCTGCTATTGGTTCACGTCGAAGGTGCTGGGAGTCAATCCCAAAAAAAAAAAAAAGTCGATTGACTGATTCTAGACATTAAAAACTGACTCAACCCCAAAACTATGGAGTCCATTCTAGACCAAAAATGATTCATCTCACTCAAACAAAATGAAACTGGCATCAGAGTGTTTGTTAGCGAGACATCCAGTTGATATCAGCCTTTATTTTACATTTTGATTTAGTGAGAATTGAATAAATCAGGACTTGAAATGCAGGTAAGACTCTCTGAGCGTTTGACACGATTTGTTTATTGGTCAACTATATAGTTGCGAAAAAGTGTGCAGACCCAGTAAAAATGTACAGAAAACTGTGACCTTGTGTTAGTTTGGTTTAACAGTCTGGTTTAAAAACAGTCGTCAACATAAACACGTGGTGATGTTTTCATGCCATGACAGACACTCTGATAAATGTCAGTAATATTTTATTGTAGTTAATGACGAGTTATATATTATATAAGCCTAATTAAGAGTTGTGTAGTAGTATTAGTTGATTAAAATGCAGGTTGAAGTGTTTTTTTAAATGATCAGTTATTTACTTACCTGCACAATAATTATTGGTTCCCTTCTAGAAAGATCTACGTTTGCAGAATTAGTGCACATAGAGGAAATCATTACATTGAGTATGAAGGTGATTTTGTTTTGATTTTCGTGTGGGAAAAGGCTTTTTTTTTATGGCGATAATTAGCAGATGTTGTACTGGATTTTTACAGGCAAATCAGATATATCTTGTTTTTGGAACTAAAAGTCGTTTTAGTGTACAAGACCCATCCACGCATCTTCTGTAATCGCTTTATTCTGTTCAAGGTCACACTGAATTCGGAGCTTATCCCAAGAACGCTGGATGCGATTCAGGAATACACCTATGATAGGATGCCAGTCATTTTAGGGCACCATGCGAACACACATTCACACACATTTATACCTACTGGCAATTAGAGTAGCCAATCCACCTCCACTTTGGGAGAAGGGAGGCAACTGGAGAACTCTGTGAAGACCCACACGGGCATTGGTAGAACATACAAAACTCCATACGGGCAGGAACTGAACTCAGGCTTGAACCGGGGACCCTGGAGCTGTAAGGCAGCAGTGCTACTCGCTGTTCCTCCGTGCCATTCTAGTGTACTAGACACCTTAAATAATTATGAGAAAAAACTAAATAGGCGAAATATACACCATGCTTATTGTCACCAATGAAAATTTTTATTTTTTTTGTTTTGTTTGTTTGGGTAGCTGGTGTTTGTCATTGCTTAAATCAGGATGCCACTAAAATGAAGCTTTGCTAAATAAAGTGCCGGTGTGGGGAAGAAAATCAGTTGGCAAAACAAAGCTGACATTTGGTTAAATGCCGGTAAACAGTCGGGCTGTAAGCGAGATACTGATGTTTTGGCAGGCATTATCAGAACTTATTAGACTTTGCTTTATTTTGTGATTTTTTTGTTTGTTTGTTTGTTTGTTTCTGTGTTCTAGTAGGTTTGGAATTATTGAAAAAAAAAACAAAAAAAACAACGAATCTCAATGTCTCACAAATGTGTGTTGACAAAAGTGATCACAATATTCATATTTAATTGATATTTTGCCCAGCCTTAGACCCCGCCCACATGGATACGGATATTTTTAAAAACATAGTTTTGGCCTCTAATCCACACTTAATCATTTTGGGTTACATGTAAACAAAGCTTTGAGAACAGTTTGACATACAATTCAAGGACTAGCATGTTATTGTTTTCAGTTCATTTCTGTATGGATAGAGATAATTTTGAAAACAGTTTGTGGGCGGGATTTTTTTTAAATCTTTTTTTTTTTTTTTTCTTTTTTTTTTTTCCCTTCTTCAGTCTTCATTTCCTCTTGGTTTTCAGTTCCCCAAGGTTATGAAGGTCCCTCTGACAGACTCTCAGTTCCTCCATAAAGTTTTAAATGGATTTAAAATTGGCTAGGCCATGCGAGGATTTTAGTTATTTTGGCTGTATGTTTGGGGTAGTTGTCTTGTCCAAAACGAAACGTCCATCTTCTTCCCAGATTTAGTGTTTTGGCTGCTGAGATTAAAGTTCGCTCTAATATGTCCCAGTACATTTGTGTTTCCTTCGATGATGTGTAATGCCGCAGCACTGTTTGCAGAGAAGCAGCTCCAGTGATGCTCCCACCAACGAACATCACTGTAGGGTGCTGGGATCATACGCACAATCCTTCTTTCTCCAAACATGACGAGCTGATTTATTGCCTGAAAGCTCTATTTTTGTGTCGTCTGAACAGAGTATATTATTCCAAAAGAGTTCTGATTTGTCTAAATGCGTTTAGCACATCTCTGTGCTTCTTTTTGTTTTAGCAGAGGAGGTTGGTGTGGGGTGTAGGAATGGAGGTGATTATGGGGCATATCATTGCATATTGATCTCTGTGTAACTGCTGTTCCTGCTGCTTTCAGGTCATCCTGCAACTCTTTTAAGTGACTGCAGACTTCTCTCACCTTCCTTATCGCTGATCCGAGAGTGCATGGCACACCTGTCACAATTAGTTGTGTTTCCATGAACTTTCCACCTGCATCTTATCAACCAGTTGTACTGACAGGGATGTTTACTGACCTTGCTTTTTTTTACTGTGGCTCTGTAGCCTTTTCCACTTGAGTGCTGTTTTAGTAATGTGAACTTTTCCCAACAAATTGCAACGCTCACTGGGATAAAATCACACTTATCTAGCAAGGCTTTAAACATCTTTAGGTAGACTGTCTGTTTTAACCATCGTGTCTGTTGGCCGACTCCTACACAACATGATCTAGGTGTTTTTTTTTTTTAATATGTGTATGTTCTCTTGAAGTAGAAAAGTGTCAAACTTAAAGGCAGAGAACCATCTCTTTTTTTTTTTTTTTTTCCCCTTTGGTTAAAAGCTGTTTTTTCTCTTTATTTGGCTATTTGCTGGAATTCAGCCATGGCATCATCCAGTAGGTTTTCCCAGACTGCGACACACGTAGCATTGAATTCTGCAGAGAACTAAGTAAATTGGCAGCCTTCTGTAGGCATGTTTTTAGTTATTGAAATGTTTTTTTGTTTTTTTTTTAAACACAAATTAAAACATTGGTATCGAGTTAACTAGAGCATAAAAGGAAAGCTGACTTCTAGTTATTGATTCCAAATCAAATTGGGCTGATTTTGCATTTGCTAATATCTGTATTTATTAGAAAAATATAATAACAAAATCTTGAAAAACACATTCTCTGGCACTTTTGAAAGATGGTAAAACATTTGCATGATTCACTTCTACATAGTTGTGTGATTAAACTATTGGAACATGAATATTGGAACTTTTAAGCAGTTAATTATGGGTTTTTGAGTATTATTTACTAAGCACAAGAGTCACGTCCCTAGTGTGTTTGCAGGAAAGCCCGCCAACCGTAAGCAGGTGTGTGGCTGCTTGCAGGTAATGACCATTTGCTCTGTGTTTACTTCATGGTTGATGTGCTGCCTCAAGACACACTCACTGTGGATTAGCTGTGTGTCTAGAAACTTTGTTTTTCCAGCACCAGCTTTGCAAGAACATCTCAAAAAGGCATATGGCCCCTCCTTGTTAGTGGCTCATGGCTATGTCTCTCAGAGCAAACACATTATTTTAGCCCAGTGGTATGGTAAATGTGTAAATGATTGTGCTGAGGGGAAAAAAAACCTTTCCTTTAAACGGAAACACTGTGCTATCTCACACAGTGGTTTATCCGAGTGGTTGAGGCTAAAAAGCAGCTAGAGTGACACGCAAATTACAAGTATTTTAAGTTTTTCCAGAAATTATAAAAATTAAGAGAAGAATATTTTTCTTTGTATTCACTCCCTGTCTGTTTCATGGAATTATACTGTCAGTTTCAATGATCTGGACAGTCACGTGGTCTTGTTCCAGTCTTCAGCTTTCCGTTTTCAGCAAACCAGTGCCCACTGTAGCCTCAGATCCCTCTTCTTGCCTGGAAGGAGTCTGGTCTTCTGCTGTTGTAGCCCATCTGCCTCGACATGCAACGCATTGAGATGCTTTTCTGCTTACTATGGTTGCAGAGAGTGGTTATTTGAGGTACTGTAGCCTTCCTGTCAGCTCAGATCATTCAGTCTGGCCATTCTCCAGCCAACCAACACTCACTGGATGGTTTTTGTTTTTCTATTTAAACTCTAGAGACAATCCCAGGAGATCAGCAGTTTCTGAAATACTCCAACCACCTTTTTTTCCCCCTATTCTGATGTTTGATGTGAACATTAACTGAAGTTCATTGACCTGACTCTGCATGATTTTATGCATTGCGCCGCTGCCACATGGTTGGCTGATTGGATAATTGAACAAAGGTGCAGTCTTACAGGTTTTCCTAATAAAATGAATGGTGAGCGTATATATGTTCACAAAACTACTCGAACGAAGCGCCTTAAAACGCCAATTTTGACTTTATTTGCACTTGGCTGTAGCTTGAGAGGAGTTTTTTTTTTAATGTCCAGTAAGTTTGGCTGTGGATGTTGGAAAAACGGCTGTAAGAGTTTTATGCTGGTGAAGCTTAGCATAAAGTCACTCATTTCCCCTCATCTGTCGGCTGTCTTTATACATGGGGTTTACTTTTAGTTGCATATGTTATGCTGGCAGTTTGATCCAGCTGACATTTCCATCTGGCAAATCATGATTTGTTTTCAGTATTTTGGACGAAGTTATGAAGGACTGTTCAAGACCATGGGTCGCCTTGCCAGGAATAAAATGTCACATCGCATCACATAGCTTGTGCATTAATCCATGATCAGTTATTTAGCTATAGTTTTAGAAGTTTTCCTATGTGGAGAGTTGTCACAGGTTAAGCCTCTGAGAAGGAGGAGTGTTGATTGTTTTGTCCCGGTTGTACATTTCGGCAGTTAAAATACGACACCGATCCGCTCCGTCAATCGTGACCCGGTACACTTGGAGTCGGTTTAGATGAAACGCGATAGAGGACGCAAAAATATTTATCATCTTCCCCCGTATGTTAATTTTTCCAAAAGTGCCCTTTGAAGTTTAACTTGATTTATTCTTAATTCTACCAGTCCCTGAATATTTTGTGGCAATTTAATGTTTTTGCAGACTGGAAGTTCTAACGTGGTGCATATGTTATTGTTAACAGCGTTTTGTAATCAAGATTTTGCTGCGAAATCTGTGTGTTGTGCTTCCAAGCCCACAGCTGGATGCCGGTGTAGGTACGATCAACATGCTTTTTAGATTTCTGTC
The DNA here is from genome assembly GCF_027358585.1 of Pangasianodon hypophthalmus. NCBI lineage: Eukaryota > Metazoa > Chordata > Actinopteri > Siluriformes > Pangasiidae > Pangasianodon > Pangasianodon hypophthalmus. The sequence goes on from NC_069720.1 coordinate 9,596,952, forward strand.
TCCATTCCCTGCTCGACTTTTTCCACCTCTCTGTTAAAGGCAACGGTGCTTGGATTGCTTTAAGTGTCTGTTTAATGTGGTCTGTGCCTATAGGTAAAATGTCTGGCTGATACAGTCTGAAATGCCAGAAGCACTTTGTATAAAATGTCAAGAGAAGTTCAACAGGGTTCAGGAGATTATATCTTGTTAAATGTGTCCTCAGGCTAGAAGATGGATCCTAGATAAGGGCTTAAAACATCAAGTTTCCATCTTTCATGCGCTGTTGCTGTAGGCACATGCTCCATTTTGTCACAGACCTGCAAAAATCTGAACGTTCTGTTCTGTCTTAGACCTCTGCACATCTTGAATGACAGTAATTATGCAACATGTCATGGATGCTAGGCTTGTGCCATCGTGTGAAAAATACCAGCGCCCAGTCGTGCTGTTTAGAAGTCGCTGATTGTCAATGGTATAGTTGGGACAGGGGGTATAGGGCTTACTCAGTGTGTTTTGGGACTGCACTTTTCCTTGAATATTTTGTCAATATGCTACTGATGATGATGGATACATTGATTCGATTTTTTTCTGTTCACTACAGCGCTTTTTTAATCGTAAATGCTAACGCTGGCTATTGTAGCTACAGCCGACGCGTAACCAGCTTCTTGTATTTTTTCGGGCGTAAGGACGCAACGTGTAAACGACAAAGCCACAGGTGTTGCTATAGTCACTCAGCAATAGTTGGGGGGGGGCTCGATAGGACGATTGCATGATACACAATCACACAAGCCTCGTAGCTTTTTCATGATCCGTGGTAATAGAATGGTAGCGTTCAACACTCTCCGGAAGACTAGAGCATTCTAGCAAATGCCGCGGTGGAAAAATGACACTGGTAACCTGGTCCGACACTCGAGAAACCATCCTGCACATGTACATGGCCACCCTTTACAGAGACTGTTTACATTTTGCTAAAATAATAAGAAACTTTCTTTGGTTTAGACAAAAGTTACCTACCTTTGATATTTAGCCTGTAGGTATAAAATACCAGCTCTGTCCTCATTGAACATGTAATATCTGTAGTGTTGCTGTTACTATGGTTACGTGAGATCTGTGAAAGACACGAGTGTTGTTTCACCTGCCATATGAAAAGCTGTGCTGAGCAGGAATTTGTAAAGCAGAAGGAGACCGATGGAGTGGAGGGAGATTTGCTGTTTGCCATGTTTAAAACCCTTAAAGCTACAGAAATGTTTTCTGACATTTGAATTGTCTAATTTAATAGCCACTGTGATGGATGGAATGTGAGCACCGTGCTGCTATATATAAACAAAATCCGCATTGCTTATCCGGCAATGACTCGCGATTCGTTTAAAAGCAGACGCATTCTTAAATGTATATTAAATAATAGATCTTAATTCTATAAACTCGAAATGAGTTATGTAGTGAAAATAACAGTTCAAATAGTGTATGGTGATGAGATCAAAGCATTCACTTTTTTTTTTTTTTTTTCCTTCATGAATTTCATCGTATAGAAAGTATAATTCTTGTCTGAGAAAACGATATGCACAGCATTCTGTTTGCAAGATAGTCAGCATGGGTAATGATAGCTTTGTCTCTCTTAAAAATGGATTTGAATCTTTATTCCACCTTGACTCCTGATGGTTTTGAGGATGCAGTGTTTACAATGTTCAGTGGAAGGGAAAGACACTGTGATGTCACAAAAAACAGTTGAGAACGTCTCTTATAAGACAATGAGGCACCTGCTCAGGATGTTCTCTTTGGGAGATGGAAGGGAGGAGGCTTGGTCTCTTTAGTCTCTGCAGAAAGTGAAAGGTGGCCATTGGTGTGCAGCAGAGATTGAGCACAGTGGATCCTTCTGAAGTCAACAAGCATCTCTCTTATTTTGTCCACAAGCCTATAAGCCATTCCACCATCTCTGTATCCTGACTCATCGTTGCTGGTAAAGTTACCAACCTTTTGCTGATGGAGTGTCATCAGTGAAGTATGTCGTGACTCAGTCTGCAGTACAGTTGTCAGTCAGCAGCTCTGAGGGATGACAGTGTTCAACTGGGGGACCTCAGTTAGAGTCCGTGTCAACACAACACTGGTGCTTGTAGTGTTGACATGGACTCTAACTGAGGTCCCCGAGTCAGGAAGTGCATTACACGAAGACAGGTTTGAATTGCAGCCTTGCCCTAGAATAAGGAGTCCTGATCTCTGATTGTGAAATGAATGTCTAAAATCCATGCATCCTGTGAGCCACAAGTTCTCACCCCCAATGCTGCTGCAACCAGGTTCCTGCCCAAAATGCCACTAATTTATCCCAAAAGATGATTTGTGTTGATTTGTTGATCGGGGCTGGATTTTAATCAGCATGAGTTTAAGATCGGTAAAGATCCTGGGGTGACCACTCGAGTCTGTATCAATTCATATTGCCAGAGGTTATTCAGAACGACTCAGAGACTTTCACCACAAATCTCTAAGGACTGGTGAACGATGTGCAAGGTTTGGCCCTAAAACCATATGCAAATGTTTTAATTGGCAAAAACACTGTTTTGGGGAAATAGAGGCTACTGTGTGTACCAATCGTGTGCCAGATCCAGTCTTCTGCAGCATAGCAAACCTCCTCATCCTCCTCCACGATTAAAAACACACTTTACTTATGCAACTGTGCCTTATCATCCTGTTTTGCAGCATAACGCTGTTTACGAGCATTTCGTCCTTTTCTGTCAACACACAAACACTCCTCTATGTTGGTTTCAGTTGTTCCGTGAGTTTAAAGCCAGCACTTGTTTGGACAAGACGTCTCTTTTGGCCTGAATTGAGGTTATGGAAAACACAGCATCTTCAACTGGGCTCTGTATGTGCACACTTTCAGTAGCTTTCCGCTCAAGAGAAAAAAGGCTCTTTGCATGAGTGACTCAAGCTCAACACACCCTATTTGACCTTCCCCCAAAGAACTGTAATTTTCCGAATTGGCTTTGCGATCAATTCCTGATTAGCTGGAAATGTGGGAATAGATTAGTCTTGTTGAGAATGAGACGAGAGATTGGTATCTCTGCTTGCCACCGGCCTTCACACTGTCCATAAATAAGATTTTGGAGTGTTTCTCCCCCCCAGACCCTCAGGTTGATTTCTAGGTTGATTTCAGCTAGACAAAAATCATGGCTTTGTTTATCTCTCTGTGTGATGTAGAGCCTGTCTTAGGCAGAAGGTCTATTGGCCGGTAAAAACAATTCCAGTACCTTTCTCTGTATATTGTAACGATTTTCACTTTCATTTGGCAGCAGATAGTTTTTAAAAATAAATAGATAAATAAATAAATAAATAACTTACAGGTGAGGCAGAACCCAATCCAAACATAGTCTTGCAGCACTTGCGTTACAGTAGACTCCTTTATCAACGCTGAAGACGCTTTCACACCAACTAGTTCAATTCTGAGCAAATCTGTTTGCTATGTGGTTTATTTTCACACTGCACATAGTTAAACAAACCCAGAAGATTGATTGAGGGACATGTAGGGCTGAAAATGTACTAAAACTCATTGGTAAAAAAAAAAAAATGTAGAAATGGAAAGTGGTAAAAAGCCTTCGCTAAGTTGAGTTCACCAAAATTGCAAGAACACAGCTAAATAGATGATTAGATAATTATATAATTATATACAGAGCTAGTAACAGTTACAGCTCTACAGCTCACAGTTACAGCACTACAGCTCTGTCTTTCGGTGTTTTTAGGGTCAGTTTAGGAACTCGCATCTATAAAAAGTCCTGCAACAGAAAAGCGCCCTCCCTGTCTTCCGGAGATTGAGAGTTTGAATCCTCACAAAGCCACAGTCATTTGTGTCTAGGAGTCCAATAGAGCGTTGGGTAGGAGGGATGGCATACATTGGTTAGTGTCGCTGTGATTGACAGTTGTGGGCATCTTTTCGGAAAAGGGCGGATAGCGCTTTCCTCAGAACGCGTTACGGTGCCCTCTGAACAACATTAAGCAGCAGTTCAAAAACTTGTTCCCCTTCAGCCTCCCCATTTGGTAGCTGTCGCTACTCCCTGATAGGCGGGAGCTGGCTAGCGGGTGGGAATTGGCCAAGACCAAATCAGGGAGAAAATGGGGGATCGAGGTGCACTGAATTTAAACATGGCTATATAGCAAATAGTTCATCACCTGCAGTTGGGTCGAATAGAGTTGACATGGAACTGGACCTCACTCTCTGACTGGTTTTTTTGGTCCACACCGAATGTGATTGCTGTCTTCTGACCCATCTAAACAAAACACGTTTAAGGATGTGGAAACCTCGGCAGGTTTTGATTCTAAACACAGCATGTGTGAAAGCACCCTGAGTTTCACCAACTGAATGAAGAGTGTTGCTGCAGTAGGATATACAGCAAGCCATGACTGAACGTGAACCTGTTTATTACCATACTCCAGTCAGAGAGCAGTCAAACTGCCAATTATACACTCAGAACTATAATACTTTTTGGTATTTTTATAACCTTGACTAACTTAGTGAAGGCTCACTCAGTAATTTCCTCCTCTGAGGAGAATGAGGAACCTCCTTGCACTCAGCTACTTGATTCTTGATTAGATGTTGCTGTCTTGTTGAGTTCAGACACTTGGACACATTTCAGCAGTACATTCCATGCTGCCTGCCGTGCGTGTGTGCGTGTGTGTGTGTGTGTGTGTGTGTGTGTGTGTGAGAGAGAGAGAGAGACAGAGTGAGAGTATGCTGTTTTGTTCTCCAGCTAGTTTCATCTTCCAAAGGGCTCACCCTCAGCAAGGCACAGCCAACATGTAGGTCAGATTGTAGACACAATCCCCTGCTGTCTGACCCATACACACATGCGCACACCCGGATTGGCCATCAGTGCCAACCGGGAGAGAAAAAAACACACTGGCAGCTAAAGAATAGTCTTTACAGTCACATCCATAGACCCATAACAGGGGCACATGTGTCTCTTCAGTTGATTAAACAGCAACATTTAAACACTTTGCCCAGAAATGAAATATACACAGTGTTCTTCTAACCAGAATATAGCTGATCAGCCAACTCCTGTTTGATATCTCTTTTTAACAAGGGCGAAGTCTAGTGCAATTGGGGTAAAAGGGGAAATTGTAAAGTACATTTAAAGTGGCGTCAAGAGGAGTTTGGCATGCTTTTCTTGGACCACGTACTCTCTTTGTATTGAGTGAACATGAATGGGAGTTGCAGAAAATTACATTTTCTTAGTTAATGAGGGAAACAAAACACATTTTCCATCACAAATTGGAATAGAATAACTCTCCATGAATTAGTTGAAAAATGTTTGTACACAGGAACGTCTATAAATCTGCGAGCGCAGCAGCACAGCGGTGTAATTCAAAGGATCGCAGCATTTTACAGCTCGTGGCCCACATGACCACAGACAAAACACTCCCAACTGTTTAAAATGCAGTTATAGTAACACTGGCAGAGGAAATTAGAGGGAAAACTACAACGTGGCTTCACGAAGATCTCATGCATGCCAAATAAGCTTTTCAAAAAAACACTGTGTATCTTGACAACAGCAATAATGAAATTGCATATTTAAAAAAAGAAAAAAGAAGGAAAACCTCTTATTTAAAGTTCCTTAATAAAATGTGTAGTGTTAACATTTCATGGGTTTCATTGTCAAGCTTAAAGAGAGATGAACGTTTCCTCCTCCTCTTGGCCTGCAGGTATGGCGTGACCCCAGAGAACATCATCCTGTATGGGCAGAGTATCGGCACAGTGCCGACGGTGGACCTGGCGGCACGGTACGAGTGCGCAGCAGTCATCCTGCATTCTCCGCTCATGTCTGGACTGCGCGTGGCCTTCCCCGACACACGCAAAACCTACTGCTTCGATGCTTTCCCCAGGTGGGTCATCATACTGTATTCACAAACTTTGTAATGGCTGTTTGATGGTTCTTTAATTATTCACTGGCAAAAAAGCTGACACTATTTATAAAAAAAAAAAAAAAGACAATTTCTTCTAAATAAACTGTCATGACAATAAAATAATAAAGCAGTTAAGTAAACGTGGCTAACAATCAAGGGCCGGACAACTTGCATGTTGTTACAAACATGAGCCAAAACCTTAGACAGTTGGGAACCTTCAAAGTTTTTATTGTTTTAACGATATAAAGTTAAAGGGTATTTATTCAACAGTTAGTTCTTGTCCACTACTTTGATTGGTCGAGTGGCATTACAAGAGTGCATATATATCCTATAAATACACTGGGACGTTTCACTGTGTGTCTCACTCCTCTCGGTTACTACAAGAGTGTTGGCGACATCATCAGCGGACATGGCAAAAGCTCATCAGATGAAGATGAAAAGGAAGAAAGGGCGCCAATTTTAACAGAAGCACCGTTAAATGGAATGTGGAAATATACAAAGCAGTGTGAGCCAGCTAGTTGACGTGCTGTAAAATGAATGTGGCTTCTTCGGGATCTATTTCTTCTAGGAGAGCAAAAATAAACAGAACATTTTGCCGTTTTCTCTCCAAAATTTAACTTACTCTATATTAATTGCTTGTTTATAGAACTTGTATAAAAGCAATATCGCACAAGCAAGAGCACCGTTATATTGAATATCGGCAAGGCTGTGATTACCTACGGCACTCAGTCTGTGGCCTGTGGCACAGCGCAGCCATGCCAATATTCAATATAACCGCACTGTTGCTCGTGCAATATTGTTTAATTATAACGCTGTAATCTTATCTGTATGTTGCCTTTTCTCTTGACGGATACCCGTTAAACTACAAGTAGTTGTCACAATTTTAACTTGTAAAAATACACTAGTATTATCAATGATCAAAATTGTTTGCTAGTTAAAAGATTCTCCAATCACAGGTCATTGCTTGTTAGTCCTCTTGTAGGTTTTTCTGATTGTTTTCCATCGAGCCCCGGTCACCCAGCTCATAAACAAATCTCTCTCTGACCACAGGTCTCAAAAGGATTCTTGTAATAACTTTCCTAATTAACCCCCATCTACAACTCCCCCACCCCCCACTTGCAGCAGTTGCCATAGCGACCAGGTTGTCTTCAAGGCCAACACGAGACCCAAGGTCTTAATATTGCTTCACACGCAGAAGCCTGCATAACAAGTCACCAGAACGAATGAGTACAGGTCATAATTACATTTTACAATTGACTCTGATAGATTGGTTTATTTGAAATTCCAGCAATGAGATTGGAGCTGTATGAACTTTTATACATGGGGTTGCTAACACAGGTTTATACGTAGTGCTAAATAACCTTTAGCAGATGAGAAATCCAATCTGTGTCTTATTTGCTTGTTAGGGCATGATATTATACAGCTTACTTCACAAGATAACTTTAAATGCCATGGTACTTCTAGCAAATATAAATATAAAATAGAACCAGGGCTGTCGTGTCCTTAAGGTTACCTGTCCACAGTAAATTTCCAAGTGAGCATGCAATTTTAGTCACTTGCTTTCTAGACTCTCAGCTTTTTACCAAGCCCGGCTCTAATAATCCAAAAAGGGATAATAGAGAGCCGGATTTCACCACTTGACTGAGGCCAACTACAACTACTCTTCCACCTGTATGAAAGTTAATAGCAGGATGTTTTTTTATTTTTTATTTTTTTAATACCAAGCTTTCTGTGGGCATGCTTTGTACACGCACCAAATGGCTGTGTAATGTGTTATTTGTCACTCAGAGTGCCTTCAACAAGCCTATACTGTTAGAGTGCCAGTGGGCTAGTAGAGTTGTTGAGAGACTCCACCCCTTAATAAGCCTATAATAACCTCCTGGCATCAATTAAGAATTTTCACACTGACCCTGCAACATTCTGGTTTGCACGCAACATTTTTCCCCGCCCATGCTGTGTGTGTTGATGCAGTGCAAACCCAGAGATTTGCAAAATTGTGTGTCATGTGGATTGAGAGCTGAAATGAGCTTTATCTGGCTAAAGCCAGTTTTAGACTGTTTGATTACAGTAGTCTTTTAAGATTATTACTTGTCACACTGTATGAGATGATCCCAATAAAATCTTGGTCGGATCTTCTCAAATTTGAATCTTCTCAGTGTCAAAGTCAGACGATACGATCCTCTAGCAATAGACCTGCAATTAAATAAAAGCCGATATTGCACAAGCTTAGTCCACCAGAATGGTTTGGGTGCTGATGAATGACGACTTTGCTGCTGGTCACCTGGTTACCAGATGACACATTATGACCGACTGACTGAGTTTGATTCTCAGATTTTTCATCATCGTATTGTTGTACACCGCACAGCTGGTAAATGAATTAATTTCTTAAAGGTTCATTGTTTTCCTGCACAGTTCAGTTCACTGCTCCTGCAAATAGCCAGACATGATTATCATATTCACAGCCAGCTCTCCTCCTCCATTTTTACCCTCCTCTTCCATCAGCAGAGCGTGATATTAAATTGCCGTCTGCACTGCTGGAAGTGGATGTAATGTTAATTCAGGAAGCAGCTTTTCTCTGCTCTGCTGGCAACGTTAAAGGTGCCCTATGTGCACCGAGAGGATTTATTTATTTATTTATTTATTTTTTTTTTTAAAAACCTCTTCCACAACTGTCTCGCCACTTCTTTAGTCACAGCCTCTTTGATAAATTCTCGACACTGTTGAATGCTGAAGTGATTGCAGGATGTACGCATATGACGCATACTAGGGTCTGTACAATAAAGTTCACTTCCTTCTATTGACATGCTGTACAAAATGTTCTTTCAGGGTCCAGTAGTGTGAAATGAAGGCTACTACTCTAGAAAATCGAGCAGCGTTGGAACTGTAGCCTTAATTTGGAACCGTACCAACAGCATTTGCACGGATTTGGCCTGCAAATCAGGATGTAATTGTTACTTACTGAAGTAAGAGCATGTCGGGGGAGCAGCTGTTTAGCGCACTGGTCCGTGCTATTCCTGATCATCTTAGACATTGTTAAAAATCTTTAGTGGGGATTCATTTGCATGATGTCTCTGTCTGGATATCTCAAGTACGCAAGCTTATGGCTCTTTGACTCACAAGACTGCAGTACGGAGTATTTGTGGCATAGCAGCTGGTCAGGGCTACAGGGCTTTCAGGCTTAATGCTGACTCCCTTCTGATACTGATCCTGCAATAAGTATAGTCCACTGCACTCAGGCATACACTCCTACAGCAGGTAGGTGTGTGTGTGTGTGTGTGTGTTGGTGCTGTCATTAGCATCTCACTAAGCATTCCCAAAAAAGCCAGTGTACAGATACTCCATTGTGCCTGCAGTAAGTTGTACAGGAGCGCTGTTATGTGCTGCTGTTCTTCTTAGTGAGGTTCTTTAAACCACCGCAACAAATTTTAGAGCTAGTTTAACAAACATGACTGCAAATGAAATGAATATAAAGACGTTGCTCCTGGGCAATCAGTGTGTGTGTGTCTTTCTGTGGAGTCAGAATGTAATCTTTCAATGTAGATTTCTCCCTTTTCACTGTTGGAGGTAACCAGATTTTTATATAGTACTATATAGAAAATATATAATATCCACTATATAGAAAAGGTTTGCGAACACCTGACCATAACACTTATGTGTGCTTTTTGAACATTCCATTCCAGATTTAGGTCCCTCCTTTGCTGTTATAATAAACTGCAGTCTTCTGCAAAGGCGTTCCTCTAGATTTTGGAGCGTGGCTGTGGGGATTTGTGTTCATTCTGCTATGAGAGCATTACTAAGTTCAGGCACTGATGATGGGTGAGGAGGTCTGGGGTGCAGTCGGTGTTCCATGTCATCCCAAAGGCGTTCAGTGGGGTGGAGGTCAGGACTCTGTGCAGGACTCTCGAGTGCTTCTACTTCTGTCTTGGCAAACCATGTGTTCATGGAGCTCGCACTGTGCACAGGGGCATTGTCATGCTGGAACAGGTTTGGGCCTCTTAGTTCCAGTGAAGGGAAATCGTAATGCTACAGCATACAAAGACATCACAACATTGTGTGCTTCAAACTTTGTGGCAACAGTTTGGGCAAGACCCATATATTGGTGTGATGGTCAGGTGTCCACATGCTTTTGGCCATATAGTGTATATGGCAGAAATTTCACCTTGTGAAAGGTTTTCCTAGGCTGCCACGAACCCTTAGGCCCTTATACAAATAATATTCAGATACTGAAATTCATTTGAACAGACCTAGAACGGTAACGTCCAGTCACATGTTCACGCTACCGACAATTGAAGACAGTGGCGACAGTGATGAAGAACACATGTAAATATGGCTTTAATCAGATTTTGGAAAAAAGTCAGATTTCTTGTGCTCTTTTGCCTTTCAGACCCTCTTAAATAATATACGACACAGTCAGGTTTGTGTGGTCCAGAACATTGTCTGACTGATGGACTAATAACCTGTGGATTCTGGTACATGGTTGGTCTGTGCACCGTTTGCCAAACACACACTTCAATACTGAATGCCAACAATAATGAGCCACTAGCAAAGACACGAATGGGAGAGCCAGACCTCCTACATCTCCATCCATCAATCAAAAAAGAATGAAAAAGAGCCTGAGCGTGTATGCGAATTGCTTTGATTTGAAAAGAGCAATAGCAATCATTAATTTGCATCCCCATGCGACTGGAACAAGAGGGAGTCAGCACAAAAGAGGCAGAGAAAGATGTGTGGATTGTGTCAGCCACTTTATGATGACTCAACTCCAAGGCTCCAAAACTCCAAATCACAGCTGCTGCACTCAACAGTGTTCTGTACAAGGGATGCAAAAAAAAAAAAAAAAAAAACTTTGCATGCTGCTTAAGCTAGAAGTTTGATTTAATAATAATAATTTTTATTTGTATAGCACCTTTCGTACATTTCTAATGCAGCTGTAAGTGCTTCACAGCGTGAAGTTAATAACAGAAATAAATGGTAGTCAAAAAAAAAGGAAAAATCAGCAAAAAGAAACAACAAAATAATAGCATTGACAGCGAAAGAAAATGTCAAATATTAAAAATACACCATTAAAATGGTCAAAATCCTAGAATAGTACAATCAATATAATAATTAAGATTAATTGAAATTATGCCAGTAAAAGTCTAATTATTAAAGCTTGTTAATTGCTAAATTGAAAATGCCTTTTTATGTGTACAAAAACTGAAGAAAACCCAGAAAAGTTATAAAAAGAAATTGATAAGACAGTATCAATATTGCTAAGATAATTTCTTAGGATATATCAATTTCTTATCATATGATATCTCAAAGTGTGTGGTGATATAGTGTAATTTTTTTATTGTTTATTATCATAATGCCCAGCCCTAGTGTGGAATATGGAGAAAGCTAGCACTACATGATCCCATGACATGATTGGGAATGTAATTATCAGGCATTCAGAGATGTATGAAGGTGCAAAACTATTAACTATTAAAACTGATTTAAAAACTAATCAAACTTGAAGTAAACAGGCAGCCGGTGGAGTGAAACTGAAATTAGTGTAATATGATCTTGTTTTGTAGTACGTGTTCATATTCATGCTGCTGCTGTAAAAGTACTTTGGCTTTGTACTTTGTAGGTGGTCCTGTGAGCAATGCGTTACGACAGTCAAAGTGAGGAAGGTTAATCATGCTAATGGTAGTTCTGTAAAGAAATGACATGCTGGGCAATTTTCACGATTAATTCAAGTTAATGTTTTAACGTGATTTTCAAAATGTTCTAATCGAGATTGTTTGTATATACGTGCTTTAAATTTTTAATTAAAGCACCTATAAATGCTATTTAAATTTTAAACCAATACGAAGGAAAACATAGCCTTCTTAAATTAATAAACGCCACTTCCTACAGCCTGCACTAATCCCAAACACTGTGCACTTGGATCAACAAAAGACACCAAGATAAACGGGAGCACTTCACTGATGACTGAGCTCGTAGCAAAGAAAGGTGGAATCAGGTCATTTCGACCTCGACACGTTAGAACAACGAAGTGGAAAAACGGATGCCCGGTGTTAGTTTTTTGTTAGCAACAAGTTAGGCAGCTAGCTGTGATGAGTGATGTGTATTTTCCTCCTCAAACAGTATAGTCAGTATTTTGGTTTTAACAAGCAATTGTTGATTAATCTAAAGCTAATAGTTGTATATGCAGTATAACTCATTTAAAAGTAAGATGTTTTACTTTGTATATTTCTGACGCTGTGCACAACCATTTTTATTTGACATCAGTCCGTAAATGGGGAAGGAACTCGGGGTTGAGAAGACGACCCCATGTTGACTTCAGTTGCGGTGGCATTTTATATCACAAAAGACATTTACTTTGTTGAGAAAGGAAAAAAGTCATAACAGCGCCATTTAAAGCAAATCATGCAAAAATCGTAACAGCACCATTTAAAGCAAATGCATACAATACATTTTTTTCTTTATTTAAAAGAACCATTGTTTGTACTGTTTGCTATAGATTGTGCAGCTGCTATTTTTGCACATCTACATGTTCCAAAGTCCATTCTAATAAAGAAAAAACTAGATAAATAAATTGTGTAATTTTTCCATTGCACTGTGTAAAAACAACAAAAAAAAATCATAATTGAGAATCGTTCATAAATTTTGGAAAAAAAAATTAAAGATTTTTTTTTTCTTTTTTGTGCAATATTGCCCAGCCCTACTGCGACGTTTAACAATTTATGACCATAGCAGAAAAACAAGCCATCAGTGAAAACATCTCTGAATGAAATCTGCATTCAGCTGCAAATAAAGGTAAAAGTGCACTTTTGTCTCTGTTTACTATATTTGTCCTTGGGGGCCACATTTTTGCTCTCTTCTGCATCCTGACACAACTGACTCAAGCAGTCAAGAGCACAGAATTACCTGTGTTTTGGTAACTGGGGTAAGTTCTTGCATAAGTCCTTATTTAATCTAAAGTGCAGTCCGTTAACCAACAGGCAGCGATAGGGGGTGATAAATTAATCTTAAATGAATAAGATCAAAGCGGAAACGACCCTGTCAGTCAGGTTTGTGTGTCGACCTGCAAAATGTGTAATGAGTTTAATGCCCGGTGTTCTGGGATGCATATTTGACACTGTGCAGCATGGAGAAGCAGACAGACAAGCTCAGCTTTTCTCTCTGGCTTTCTGCTGTTAGTGTGATTGTGATGAGCTGCATCTCCAATCCAAAACTACAACTCTCATTTAAAAATATGTACGAATCTACAGGAAGTATTGGCGCAAAAATAGTCTTTTCTATATGTCTGAAGTCTACATGAGATGCTTTTGATGTCCTGTAATGGGGAAATCAATTAGTGTTAATACTCAGGCTGCCTAGAATAGATCATTAGTATGCAATTTGAGACACAGCTCTAATTTGTTCAGTCCATTGAGAATATCATGTTACAGGGCACTACACTGGCCCCATAATTTACTTTGGTACTGCTTACATTTTTTTTCCCCACATATGCACTATTTATGCACCGAACGAACACAAGGTACACACGGCAGCCATCTTGCATACAGTTGTTAAGAGCAAGTATAAACCTGGTCTAAGGAGTCATCAATTATTGATTTGTCACACAGCTGTGTTGCTCATCCCCGGTTTCCTGCTCAGCATAGGTATCTTTCATTCTGCATAATTCTGTGTCCGCAAAACAAACATCTAATTAGAAAGCAGTGTGGTTCGGGCTCCTTGGGGCTTCAAAAATATGATTAATGAATGAATGCATGGTCCTTTCTCGGCAAAACTGAGACTTCCACTACAGGAACTGTAGAGACCTGCAACAAAATGCAGCGGGGGTTATGTGCTCTATTTTACTGCGATCGCTGTAAAGTTCTGAATTCGCCAGCCTTGATGCAGTTATTAACTTTAGAAAACTGTTCCCCTCTCTCAAAACAGATTAAGATTAAATGTATTCCAGATCAGCGTTGAAGCATAATCACCCTAAATCGTCGAATCTGGATGGAGTGTTTGTAAGATGAAATGAAGCCACTTGGCCAAGGTCAATGTTGAGGCTCCAGAATGTGTGTGCTGTAAACGTAGGGCTCCAGCTGAACTATTTTCATTAATATGAAGCGTGTAAGCCACTTGTACAGTTATATGATCTGAATAATCATTACTTGCCTACTTATGGAAGGTATAACCTGTAAAAGAGCTCCATCACCAGACTGTTAACTAGCTGAATAAGCCACGTGTCGCGCAACACATACTGACGTGATTTAATACTTTCAGATTTACATGGATTAAGGTTAACTGCGTTTTGTTCACCTTTCTTACCTCATCATTCTTCTTTCTGCTGCTGACTCATTGACATCCACATTAGCTCTTTTTCCAAACGGCATCATCACCAATAGCAACAGTGGTGCCACTTTCCCGCTCAGTTTACCATTGCCATGGGGATCAGAGGAGAGTGTGACATTTGATTTTCCATAATTGACTGTCACAGTGATCCACCAGCCACTATCTGACATTCATTTACCTGTTACTTTATATCCTTGTGTTTCGTACGATGCTTTGCTTAGAGACACATTCGAGTAAGTAGAAGGGGTGTGTGTGAGAGATACATGTATATCAGGAAAACACAAGTTTAGTCCATTTCCTGCCAGTTCAGGGGAAAGTACACACAGATCACAGTCTGTTTTATTGGCCTTTTAGAAGTACCATTTATTCTCTTCTGATGTAAGGTGGAATTTTGTTTCTGCCATCTTTTACGTTCAGGTTTTGCTGCCTGAATTTCGGTCCCAAGCAACCTTGGCAACCTGAAATGTCCCAAAAGCAGATTTTACATCTTCCCGTACACTTTCATCGTCCCCAGCACGACAGGACTGAATTAGCCCGGAGCCTTAATTAATTACTTAATGCCCTCTTCCTGGCATCATAGTTTCAAAGACTAATCCCAATGGCGAGTTCAGACGTACTGACCAAGAAAAACGTTGCACCATGTGAGAAGCAGTCATTGTCAGCATTCTCGAGGTCTGTTATGATCAAACTGGATAAGTAGAGCTAAAGTTTAGACAAGCTGTGAAGATTCCACCTTTGCTACTCTTCGTGCAAAACCTGCAGCAGTTCTGTCCATCATTCCATCATCTGTCTAATTCAAACTTTCTTGGAACCCTCGGGTGGTGGATGAGTATATGGTATCATATTCGCCAAGAAAGCTGCATGTTGCAGCTTCAGTGCTGCTTTCTAAAAGTGACAGGCCTCATCCTGGGAACAAAAATACTGTCTACACTGGTGGATAATCAGTAGCCTGGGCACTGGAGACAGGATTTATTTTCCAGGCTTTTTTTATTCATAGTTACCCAGCAGGCTAGCCATCAGCAGTATATATATGTATTTTTTTTGCCTCTCATAATCAAAAAAACAGGAAAACAAAAACTCTCTTTCGCAAAACAAAAGTTTTTATTTGATATGTATATTTAAATAAAATGCACCTTGGTGGTGTGATGCATCTCAATGCTCTAACTATAGCATGTACTACTTTTCTGAATTCCACCACATGCTGCATCATGCAGTAGGATTAATTAGCTTGCACGGATGACATGTGACCTTTTCAGAATCAGGAACACACAGGTATGAAACACTGACAAAACCGAGCAAAATAAAGTGCAGCGTAAAGCTGTTATAGCTGTTATATAACTCTGTTGCTGGCAAAACATGGAGTCAGCTTATGGTTGAACATGTCGGGGGGAAAAATAGACACTAATCAGACTTAAATAATATCCTTTATGTGTGATGTGACATTGGCCAACAACTTGCTGAGTTTTTGTCGAGGATGCAAACACAATGTAGACGCTTTCTAGGGAAAGGATAATAACGACGCTGAGTCATCTCTAAGGCAGGAATTTATACACTTGTTTGTGCCTGGATTAATGCACTGAATTCGCTAACTAGATCGCCTACATACTTTATTACACTGTGAGATACCAGTTTTGATCCTAGTAAATTTGGAGCTCTTGTTTTTGGAGAATTCTCTCATAGACTGTCTTAGTTTTTAGCTCATGACTTCAGCTCGCCCATGTAGCGCTTGAAGAGCTGCCACCTACAATGATGGAACTACAGGATTTGTAGAAGATCCATCGCATCCATGTTTCCAATCACCTTAACACTTTTCCAGATTTAAGATCACATGCACACATCCCTTTGGATAGATGAGTTGACACACCACTCCTGTCCCTGCAGAGCGCCAGCCAGCTGGCCATGGATCTGCGTTCCAGAAACTGATTCTCGGTTTGCCAAATTTGAGATTCACAGCTGTGTGTGGCAGGAGGAAAACTGTGAATGGATGTATGAAAGTTTAATGACGCGACTCTCTCTCTGGATTTTTCGGGCTACAGCGTGGCGTGGATTGGAATATTAAAAACTGCGTCCAGAAACAGCGGACCAGAGAAAAAAAAATGGAAGTGAGGACGATACATCTTTTTATATATATATATATATATATATATATATATATATATATATATATATATACATATATATATATACATATCACACTCTCCAGTGTTACCCAAATGAGGATGGGTTCCCTTTTGAGTCTGGTTCCTCTCAAGGTTTCTTCCTCATATCATCTAAGGGAGTTTTTCCTTGCCACAGTCGCCTCAGTCGCCTCAGGCTTGCTCACTAGGGATAATTTTGTCTAACATCTAGGACTGTTTGCATGCTTTTTGTTTCTTATGTTCTGTAAAGCTGCTTTGAGACAATGTTCATTGTTAAAAGTGCTATACAAATAAAATTGAATTGAATTGAATTGTACATAGTGTTGGACTAAAAGCCATCCAAATTACAAGGTGCATGTCTCCTGAATGACGTCATAACATTGGTATTGTGTTTGAAAAGAAGGACCAGCGGAAAATCGTCATGTTCCCATCAACTTATGTGAATATTCTTGAACAAGGTGGTGATTAAAAAAAAAAACCCCAAAAACACACCAGTCAATTCCAGAGATACAGAAAGGCTGGGATTTTTAATCCAAACATGTCCGTCCCCTTTATTACACCTATTCTTTCCACCACAGCCGTGGTATCATAGTTGTATCACATGCACTTTTTTTTAAAAAAACATTTAAAACCCTGTTGCACAAAACCCCTCTCTTTATAATCATTGCTGTTTACGAGTTTGTAAGCAACCAAGGGAGTCCATACTGAATCTTATTATAGTCCATGTTCTCTCATTCGGCCTGTGGTATAAATATTCCATTAGACTTTTCCATACATTAATCTTTTTCCAAGCACGTTCAGGATGCATGCGCTTTATAAATGGTAAGTACTAATTAGCCTTTTGGAGCGCTGAATTAATATGCCAAATGGATACACAGCAGCATAAAAGTTTTATGCCTTCAGTCTTAAATGTCTCTAGGCATGAACAGATGGCTCATATAGAAAGCAGCTCATTTCTTCAACGCTAAAGAGTTTTATGATTTTTGTGATTAATGTACACAGGCATGAAGAGACTGGAGTGTAATCTGTTGTCATTATTAAAAAAAATAAAAGCTATTACTCTTTGCAGTTGTGGTGGTTTCTTTTTAATATATTGCTACCATGTTAATCCAAATGGTTGGTAATATAGCATCCATGTTCAAATTTGTTAACTAGCCCACTGGATAAGTGAACGCTCCAGTGTGCTGTCCAGGCCAGTGTTTAGTCTAATGATCAGACCCCCCACCTCCAACCATTTATTGGCTTATGGTGTGGTATGGTTATATATCCTAAACTTAAATATGCTTTATTCAGAGCAATAATTCTCTGACTTGGACTTGGATTAGTAATCACAGAAGGTCTAGTATGGCTTCCATGTTGACCATCTCTGATAGTTTTAGTCTAGTGGCCTCCATGTTGATTACCCATATCGTAATTGGACTAAAATGGCCTCCATGTTAAGGAACTATATCTATAGGGGCTAAATGGTCTAATTTTGAATAACTCTACAGGTAATTTAGTCTTCAGTAGCGTCTGTGTTAATTGTGTAGAGATTACTTGGCCTAACAAGGCCTAACTTGGTTCTGTTTTTCTCCTTTTGCTTCAGCATCGATAAGGTGTCAAAGGTGGCCTCTCCGGTCCTCGTAATTCACGGCACGGAGGACGAGGTGATCGATTTCTCTCACGGCCTGGCCATCTACGAGCGATGCCCGCGTGCCGTGGAACCGCTGTGGGTGGAGGGCGCTGGGCACAACGACATCGAGCTGTACGCCCAGTACCTGGAGAGACTCAAGCAGTTCATCTCCTTCGAGCTGGCTACCTCCTGAAAGCACACTGCAGCACACTGTACAACATCACGGCACACACTGCGATGAGCTCCTCTCAGCTCTTTACACACCGAGCCGAGGATCAGCGTCAAGGATTTGCACTTGCTGACAGAAATTCTGGACTCTTCTTTTTAAGTGTACATGGTGGTATTAAGGAACGGGGCCTTTCCATTTCTGCAAAGAGGAAAAGCCTTTTATCAATTTTCAATTTTTATTTTCGATTCTTTTCTACTTGATGAAGAAACATTTAAACTGCACCACAAACTTTACTTATTTTGTGTGTTTGATTTGTCTAGCTGTTTTTTTTGGGTTTTTTTTTTTTTCGAGTGTGTGTGTGTGTGTGTATGTGTGTGAGAGAGAGAGTTAATACCCAACAGGGATAAATAAATGGATGCACTATTATTGTGCTGTTATGTTCAGTTAACCACTATTTTTTTATTCTGTTGTTGTTTTGTTTTAATTATTTCTAGGCATTCCATTGGTCAGTTGAATTCTCTTGACTGGGATAAAAGAGGATTTGCTCTCAGATTTCTACAGAGCCAGTCTGTGTGTATAGTGTGGTCTTTTTTTTTTTTTTCTTTTTTTTTTTTCTTTTTTAAAACGCTAGTAAGTGAAGGAATACTACCACTGAGAACGCAGCAATGTTACATGACTGATCAAACCACTACATCGTTTCTGGCTCTGGAGCATGGTGCTGTGTGTTACTACAGTAATCGGGGCATTGTTTGTGCATACACACTACATAAATAAGGTGTTCATATATGAAATCTTGGTCTCTGTTTTGGCGCCAGTGCTACAGTACGCCTTATGCTCTGACATTTTTGCTGTCTAGCATTTCTCGGGAGCAGGCTTTTCTCAAGGTTAATACTAGCTGCTACTCTTCCGATGAGAAAAATCACTGTGAGACCTAACTGGCAAAACAATAAGGGTACAAGGTGAATTGTATTGAGCCACAAAAAATCATCTCACCCGCCCCAAAATTTTGCAGCTGCTTCCTCATTCCTGATATTATCTACTGATCCCAAAGGACTCTAACCCCTGAACACAAAGACATGATAACACTAAAAGTCCTCGTATTTTAGTGCGAGCTTTGCAAATGTTAATGTATTCAGGGGTAGCACTAGACACTAGAAGATACAATGGTTTAATTAACAAGAAGGAACTCGGTTTATTCGAAGTAGCTGCAATTACCATGTTGCAACATTTGAAGGTTTTTTTTTTTTAGTTTTTATTTTTATTTTTGTTTTTTTGAGCAAATGGGCTGAACTTATCGGTGTTCATCTATGTATTGCTGTAAGATAACACTGCATTGGCAGATACATGTGTGTAAAACAGAATGTTATTGTGTTTCTCCACGAGTCCTGAACGAGGTTTGAACCTCCTCCTTTATCCTCAGTGGAGATTTTGATGGAGACTGCTTTTAATGACTGACTGAACACAGCCCTAACTGAGCCCCGCTGTTGCTTTTGATACTGATGTTTTTAACAATGTTTTTTCCAGTACTTATTAATATTATCTTTACACCTCTTTTAATGCTGGTTTGTAAGATAATCGTACTGTACACATCTCTCCTCTCGATAGATACGTAAAACAGGAAACTGTATTTAGTCTTTTTAATGATTGACACTGGAATTGCTGTATGCAAGTATAATGCAGAAGAAAAAAAAAAGAAAAAATAGTTGGTACAAAATGTGCTAGTGTAATTTTTGTTTTCTCAGATCAAATGAAAAAGCCTTAAATGTGCTGTGAGACAGATTTATTACTCACTTGATGTTGGCTGTTGCCTCAGAGCAACCCACTGGATGTTGTATTGCTATATAATGGAATAAAGGATGCATGGAATATTGAACATACTCTTTCCTTTTTATGAAGGTCGCTTATGATCTTTATTTGCTTGTCACTTGAAGCCTGATTTACAGTCAGGGCCATGGATATTTGGACATGTATTATTTTAGCTGTCTACCACAGTATATAGGAGTTAAATCATGAAGATGAGCTCAAAGTGCAGACTTTCTGCTTTAACTTAAGGGTATTTACATCCAAATTGGTAAAAGGTGTAGGATCTACAGCTTTATGTCATTATAGGGACCAACAGTAATTGGACAAAAAAAATCATTAATTAAATTACTTTTTTTTTTTTAAATACTTGGCTACAAATCCTTTGCAGTCAGTGACTGCCTGAAGTCTGGAACCTAGAGATATCACCCGGAGCTGGATATCGTGGTGATGCTCTGCAAGGTCTTTACTGCACTTTACTGTTGTTCTAGAACTTTATGGGCTTTTTAGAAGTTTTTGGCAAACTCTGATCTGGTCTTCCTGTTTTGGAGGCTTTCCGCAATGGTTTCTATCTTGGGATAAACCCTCTATATTTACTTTGGTGAAGTCTTTTCTTGATTGTTGACTTTGACACAGATACGCCTACCTCTTGGAGGGCCAACTGTTGTGAGAGGGTTTGTCTTCACCACAGTTGTTTTTCATGGTCTTGCGGGACTTTTGGTGTTCCTGAGCTCACCAGTGTGTACTTTCTTTTTGAAAATGTACCAAATAGTTGATTTGGCCACAGCTAATGGGTTTGTTTTTGATATTTCAGCCTAATGATGGCTTGCTTCACTGGCAGTGACTGCTCTTGGGACTTCATATTGAGAGTTAATGGCAACAGATTCCAAATGCCACACTCGAATTCAACTCTAGACCTTTTATCTGCTTACTTGTAAGTGAAATAATGAGAGAACAACACACATCTGGCCATGGAACAGATGAACAGCCAATTGTCCGATTACTTTTGGTCCCTTAAAAAAGGGGGGACCACCTATAGAAAGTGTCGTAATTCCGACACCGTTCAGCCGATTTGGATGTACATACCCTCAAAGAATATTCATTATTTAATTTCAACCCCTATATACTGTGGTAGACAGATCAAATAGCCATAACTTTGTGTGTTTATGGACCTGACAGTATTTCCACTATTCACTTTAGATTATCTTATGTAAAAATTCCTTTGGTTGTAATGGGGATAAATGCAAGTTGGGATGCTTTAATCTCAAAAAATATATTGACTTTAAGACATGCACCTTGGAAGAACTTTTTTTAATAATTTATTGCTATCTCAGACCTGTTTGGGAGTTGTTTGGATTGGCAGAGTTGAGCCCAAGGCAGTAGTTAGATAAATAATAATAATAGATCTTATTTATAATATAGTGCTTTTCACACACTCAAGGGCACTTTGCAGTTAAAGTTAGTTTTTTCTTTCTCTTTAAACAAAAGCAAAGAATGATCATTTCAAAGATCTGTGACCTTGAAACTCCATTTTCCCATAGCTTTTGTCTGAACATGATGTTTTTACATAATGTTGGCAGAGACAAAGGCAGCACTTATCTGGTAGCGCAAGCTGGCGGCCAAAATCGAGCCACAAGGGGCAGAAAGTGCTTGTTAAGGCGAGTCATTTATGTCATCTGCACAGTGCATTTCTCTTTTTAACACCATATCCACACTTCCTCTCTTCCTCTTGCTTTGAGAAGTGTGTTGTTCCACAGAGCACACTTCAGCATTAATCACTCCTGTCCAAACCACCTGGAGTGGCCTGTTGATTAGTTACTGGTTCACGTGAGGGTCATGGGGACAGTAGAAAGTTGGCTCTGTGCCATAAGTGCTGCCAGGCCTTGAGCCAAAGTGCCGTTGTACACACCTACATGCCACAATGAGAAAAGTAAGAGGATGGTTAAGGAGACAAACAAAGACAAATCTATGCTTTGCGGTTACTGGCTTTGTGGTGGAACAAAAAAAAAAAAAAAGGCTGGTCATTGTGATTTCTGTGTTTATGAATAATATTTACCTTTATTTCTTTGGCAAAGACTTTTATCAAAGAATTGTTTTCAATAAATGACCTTTAACAAGTGAAAGATAGATATGAAGAACAAAGGAGGCCACAACTAAATATTTGTTTGAGTATTCTACATGCTAGTATTCTGGGGCCTCATTTATCAACAATAAAATATGGTAAAAAATATGAATAAAAAATGCTAAATTGTTCCATAAGCATAACCCTGAAGTCTTGTATACACAATAAAGCTAAGAGTCATTGGTTGTATGTGTGCAGGTCATGCGTACAAATGTACTACACGTAACTACACCCCAAAACATTTTTGTTCTTTGTTTTTTTTTTCTTTTTTTATAGTTAAAACCTGAAATTAATTTGATTTGTAAGAATAATTCATGGCAGTTTTACTGAAAATGATAATATATCTGTCGAAACTGTTAGAATTATGGTTCGACTCAGCTTTTGACACCCAGGTATTGAGACACATTGCGTTAAGCAAATCAGTCAAGCAGTGTTACTGGCGTCTGGTGACCACACCCTCATCCTTTCATGGCTATAGCTATAAGCTTAGAGCTTTGAGCAGGTGAGGAGTTTGGATTATAAATAATTAACCTAATGTTAGTGGCACCAGGAAACATGCAAACAGTACAGCTTTGGTCAGCTCTCAATTCCCATTCACCAGCCAGCACTTCCCTATCATACAACAGCTAGCAATTGGGAAAGGTAAAGGCTAACACATGCTTCCGCTGAGACACGTAAAGTCAGCCAAATGCTTTCTTTTTAAAAACTCGATGGCTCATGCTACATCGCACTGTAGCTTAACACACTCAGAGGAAGGCGCTATCTGCCCTCTTCCGCATACGAGCTCACAGACTGCCACAACTGGCTAGAGAGAGAGTATGCTATCCCTCGTACCCAGAGAGCATGGCCATGGATGGTTGTGGCAATATCAGGATTCTCGCACTCTTCCAATCATAGGATGAATGCTTTTTTGTTGCGCCGATCAGGAGATTTTGATTCTGTTTGACAGGTGTCTGTTGTACACAGGTATACAGGAATAGAATTGGTTGTGCCAAGAGAAACTATCACATCCAAAACTGCAGGCAAAATTCTACTTGTTTTACTTGATGGTTGACTCTGAACTTGTCATAAGAATATAGTCATGCTATTGATGTCAAACCGCAGATTCCGTTTAAGTCCTGTTTCGCAGGTGTCTCTTGTACATGGATACACAAGAATAATGTAGGTTGTGCCAAGAGAAATTATGCCATCCAACACTGCAGGCAGAATTCTACTCGATGGTTGAGAAATACCTGCTTGGATACCAAAATTTATCTCTAAAAGATGCCTGTAGCCAAACGCACAACGTTGAAAACGCTTGCACAGTCTTGCATTTGTGTGCCTTGTTTCGTTCTCTACCTTAAGTCACAGCAGTGACACAACTGATTGCAAATTTAATTAGTGCTGAATTCATTCTGATAAGCCACTCAAAGTTTATAGCTAAGAAATCGGTCAGGTCCCCCTTCTAAATGGCTTGACACACTTCATCATCCAACGTAAATGAAGTCTCATCTATTCGCATCTCACCGTCAACTATGTTCATTTGCGCCTAAGTACAAATGTGTTTATATTTTTCAGATAAATACATTTATTTGAAAATGAGCAGTAGAGTCCATGGACAATTCAATTTAATAAATCCCACACTTTGCATTGAAAAGTTTTCAGAATTTGCACACATATTTGTGTACGCACCAGTGCTAAATCAGGAGTAAATCACTAAGTAGTCAATGAAGCTACAAATACAAGTAGAGTAATCTATCTAATTAAACTGATAAAGGGGACAACCTCATGCATTTTGGGTGGATGCGTGGCAGTAATGGAAGTGGTGGTAGTGTTCAGATCTCTACTGTCAACCAATCTTGTCATACTAATAACCTTAATAGGCAAAGGAAATAAAATGTATTCATGACAGTTCCACTGGAGATCATTAAAACAGCATGCTAGGAGTTCATAATTGGTCTGAGCTAGAGGCGTGCATGAGTCTTTTTTTTTTTTTTTAAACCTGTTTGTGCAGAAAGTATTTTTTGTTTGTACCTGACTATGGTATTTACTAACGTATTTAGGTTCTATGTCCAAAACTCATTCACCACACTAGCATGAAATCAAAAGACTTTTTTTTTGCTGCAACCTGCGGGATCCCCTCTAGCATATATATATATATATATATATTAGAAGATTAGATTAGATTCAACTTTTACTGTCATTGTGCAGAGTACAAGTACAGAGCCAATGAAATGCAGTTTTTTGCATATCACAGCTTGCTAGGAAGCTGGGGTTAGAGTGCAGGGTCAGCCATGATACGGCACCCCTGGAGCAGATGTGGTTAAGGTCCTCAAATGCCCAACAGCAGCAGCTTGACAGTCTGACCTTCTGATCAGTAACCCAGAGCCTAAACTGTTCAGCCATATATATACAGTCAGGTCCGGAAGTATTTGGAAAATGACGGAGTTTTTGTGATTTTGCCTTTATACACCACCACAATGGATTTGAAATAAAACAATCAAGATATGATCAAAGTGTAGCTTTATTTTAAGAGGTTCCACAAAAATATGGCATTTACCATATATATATATCAACAATAAAATATGGTAAAAAATATGAATAAAAAATGCTAAATTGTTCCATAAGCATAACCCTGAAGTCTTGTATACACAATAAAGCTAAGAGTCATTGGTTGTATGTGTGCAGGTCATGCGTACAAATGTACTACACGTAACTACACCCCAAAACATTTTTGTTCTTTGTTTTTTTTTTCTTTTTTTATAGTTAAAACCTGAAATTAATTTGATTTGTAAGAATAATTCATGGCAGTTTTACTGAAAATGATAATATATCTGTCGAAACTGTTAGAATTATGGTTCGACTCAGCTTTTGACACCCAGGTATTGAGACACATTGCGTTAAGCAAATCAGTCAAGCAGTGTTACTGGCGTCTGGTGACCACACCCTCATCCTTTCATGGCTATAGCTATAAGCTTAGAGCTTTGAGCAGGTGAGGAGTTTGGATTATAAATAATTATCCTAATGTTAGTGGCACCAGGAAACATGCAAACAGTACAGCTTTGGTCAGCTCTCAATTCCCATTCACCAGCCAGCACTTCCCTATCATACAACAGCTAGCAATTGGGAAAGGTAAAGGCTAACACATGCTTCCGCTGAGACACGTAAAGTCAGCCAAATGCTTTCTTTTTAAAAACTCGATGGCTCATGCTACATCGCACTGTAGCTTAACACACTCAGAGGAAGGCGCTATCTGCCCTCTTCCGCATACGAGCTCACAGACTGCCACAACTGGCTAGAGAGAGAGTATACTATCCCTCATACCCAGAGAGCATGGCCATGGATGGTTGTGGCAATATCAGGATTCTCGCACTCTTCCAATCATAGGATGAATGCTTTTTTGTTGCGCCGATCAGGAGATTTTGATTCTGTTTGACAGGGGTCTGTTGTACACAGGTATACAGGAATAGAATTGGTTGTGCCAAGAGAAACTATCACATCCAAAACTGCAGGCAAAATTCTACTTGTTCTACTTGATGGTTGACTCTGAACTTGTCATAAGAATATAGTCATGCTATTGATGTCAAACCGCAGATTCCGTTTAAGTCCTGTTTCGCAGGTGTCTCTTGTACATGGATACACAAGAATAATGTAGGTTGTGCCAAGAGAAATTATGCCATCCAACACTGCAGGCAGAATTCTACTCGATGGTTGAGAAATACCTGCTTGGATACCAAAATTTATCTCTAAAAGATGCCTGTAGCCAAACGCACAACGTTGAAAACGCTTGCACAGTCTTGCATTTGTGTGCCTTGTTTCGTTCTCTACCTTAAGTCACAGCAGTGACACAACTGATTGCAAATTTAATTAGTGCTGAATTCATTCTGATAAGCCACTCAAAGTTTATAGCTAAGAAATCGGTCAGGTCCCCCTTCTAAATGGCTTGACACACTTCATCATCCAACGTAAATGAAGTCTCATCTATTCGCATCTCACCGTCAACTATGTTCATTTGCGCCTAAGTACAAATGTGTTTATATTTTTCAGATAAATACATTTATTTGAAAATGAGCAGTAGAGTCCATGGACAATTCAATTTAATAAATCCCACACTTTGCATTGAAAAGTTTTCAGAATTTGCACACATATTTGTGTACGCACCAGTGCTAAATCAGGAGTAAATCACTAAGTAGTCAATGAAGCTACAAATACAAGTAGAGTAATCTATCTAATTAAACTGATAAAGGGGACAACCTCATGCATTTTGGGTGGATGCGTGGCAGTAATGGAAGTGGTGGTAGTGTTCAGATCTCTACTGTCAACCAATCTTGTCATACTAATAACCTTAATAGGCAAAGGAAATAAAATGTATTCATGACAGTTCCACTGGAGATCATTAAAACAGCATGCTAGGAGTTCATAATTGGTCTGAGCTAGAGGCGTGCATGAGTCTTTTTTTTTTTTTTTAAACCTGTTTGTGCAGAAAGTATTTTTTGTTTGTACCTGACTATGGTATTTACTAACGTATTTAGGTTCTATGTCCAAAACTCATTCACCACACTAGCATGAAATCAAAAGACTTTTTTTTTGCTGCAACCTGCGGGATCCCCTCTAGCATATATATATATATATATATTAGAAGATTAGATTAGATTCAACTTTTACTGTCATTGTGCAGAGTACAAGTACAGAGCCAATGAAATGCAGTTTTTTGCATATCACAGCTTGCTAGGAAGCTGGGGTTAGAGTGCAGGGTCAGCCATGATACGGCACCCCTGGAGCAGATGTGGTTAAGGTCCTCAAATGCCCAACAGCAGCAGCTTGACAGTCTGACCTTCTGATCAGTAACCCAGAGCCTAAACTGTTCAGCCATATATATACAGTCAGGTCCGGAAGTATTTGGAAAATGACGGAGTTTTTGTGATTTTGCCTTTATACACCACCACAATGGATTTGAAATAAAACAATCAAGATATGATCAAAGTGTAGCTTTATTTTAAGAGGTTCCACAAAAATATGGCATTTACCATATATATATATCAACAATAAAATATGGTAAAAAATATGAATAAAAAATGCTAAATTGTTCCATAAGCATAACCCTGAAGTCTTGTATACACAATAAAGCTAAGAGTCATTGGTTGTATGTGTGCAGGTCATGCGTACAAATGTACTACACGTAACTACACCCCAAAACATTTTTGTTCTTTGTTTTTTTTTTCTTTTTTTATAGTTAAAACCTGAAATTAATTTGATTTGTAAGAATAATTCATGGCAGTTTTACTGAAAATGATAATATATCTGTCGAAACTGTTAGAATTATGGTTCGACTCAGCTTTTGACACCCAGGTATTGAGACACATTGCGTTAAGCAAATCAGTCAAGCAGTGTTACTGGCGTCTGGTGACCACACCCTCATCCTTTCATGGCTATAGCTATAAGCTTAGAGCTTTGAGCAGGTGAGGAGTTTGGATTATAAATAATTAACCTAATGTTAGTGGCACCAGGAAACATGCAAACAGTACAGCTTTGGTCAGCTCTCAATTCCCATTCACCAGCCAGCACTTCCCTATCATACAACAGCTAGCAATTGGGAAAGGTAAAGGCTAACACATGCTTCCGCTGAGACACGTAAAGTCAGCCAAATGCTTTCTTTTTAAAAACTCGATGGCTCATGCTACATCGCACTGTAGCTTAACACACTCAGAGGAAGGCGCTATCTGCCCTCTTCCGCATACGAGCTCACAGACTGCCACAACTGGCTAGAGAGAGAGTATGCTATCCCTCGTACCCAGAGAGCATGGCCATGGATGGTTGTGGCAATATCAGGATTCTCGCACTCTTCCAATCATAGGATGAATGCTTTTTTGTTGCGCCGATCAGGAGATTTTGATTCTGTTTGACAGGTGTCTGTTGTACACAGGTATACAGGAATAGAATTGGTTGTGCCAAGAGAAACTATCACATCCAAAACTGCAGGCAAAATTCTACTTGTTTTACTTGATGGTTGACTCTGAACTTGTCATAAGAATATAGTCATGCTATTGATGTCAAACCGCAGATTCCGTTTAAGTCCTGTTTCGCAGGTGTCTCTTGTACATGGATACACAAGAATAATGTAGGTTGTGCCAAGAGAAATTATGCCATCCAACACTGCAGGCAGAATTCTACTCGATGGTTGAGAAATACCTGCTTGGATACCAAAATTTATCTCTAAAAGATGCCTGTAGCCAAACGCACAACGTTGAAAACGCTTGCACAGTCTTGCATTTGTGTGCCTTGTTTCGTTCTCTACCTTAAGTCACAGCAGTGACACAACTGATTGCAAATTTAATTAGTGCTGAATTCATTCTGATAAGCCACTCAAAGTTTATAGCTAAGAAATCGGTCAGGTCCCCCTTCTAAATGGCTTGACACACTTCATCATCCAACGTAAATGAAGTCTCATCTATTCGCATCTCACCGTCAACTATGTTCATTTGCGCCTAAGTACAAATGTGTTTATATTTTTCAGATAAATACATTTATTTGAAAATGAGCAGTAGAGTCCATGGACAATTCAATTTAATAAATCCCACACTTTGCATTGAAAAGTTTTCAGAATTTGCACACATATTTGTGTACGCACCAGTGCTAAATCAGGAGTAAATCACTAAGTAGTCAATGAAGCTACAAATACAAGTAGAGTAATCTATCTAATTAAACTGATAAAGGGGACAACCTCATGCATTTTGGGTGGATGCGTGGCAGTAATGGAAGTGGTGGTAGTGTTCAGATCTCTACTGTCAACCAATCTTGTCATACTAATAACCTTAATAGGCAAAGGAAATAAAATGTATTCATGACAGTTCCACTGGAGATCATTAAAACAGCATGCTAGGAGTTCATAATTGGTCTGAGCTAGAGGCGTGCATGAGTCTTTTTTTTTTTTTTTAAACCTGTTTGTGCAGAAAGTATTTTTTGTTTGTACCTGACTATGGTATTTACTAACGTATTTAGGTTCTATGTCCAAAACTCATTCACCACACTAGCATGAAATCAAAAGACTTTTTTTTTGCTGCAACCTGCGGGATCCCCTCTAGCATATATATATATATATATATTAGAAGATTAGATTAGATTCAACTTTTACTGTCATTGTGCAGAGTACAAGTACAGAGCCAATGAAATGCAGTTTTTTGCATATCACAGCTTGCTAGGAAGCTGGGGTTAGAGTGCAGGGTCAGCCATGATACGGCACCCCTGGAGCAGATGTGGTTAAGGTCCTCAAATGCCCAACAGCAGCAGCTTGACAGTCTGACCTTCTGATCAGTAACCCAGAGCCTAAACTGTTCAGCCATATATATACAGTCAGGTCCGGAAGTATTTGGAAAATGACGGAGTTTTTGTGATTTTGCCTTTATACACCACCACAATGGATTTGAAATAAAACAATCAAGATATGATCAAAGTGTAGCTTTATTTTAAGAGGTTCCACAAAAATATGGCATTTACCATATATATATATATATATATATATATATATATATATATATATATATATAATGTATTCTTGTTGGGTTGTCTAGTAGAGTAGTGTTTAATGAGCATAGCAATGGTATAAGAAGCCATAAGATTACATGAATAAGCCTAATGAGGTGGTGTATAGTGAGAAGAGGAGAAAGCCAAGCACAGATACCTGAGGTATACCAGCCATTACCTGATATAAACTGTGCATATGCAGGTTTGCATCACAGATTCTCCAAATGTAATTTGGAGATTGCACACACATATATATACAATCACCCTTTTATAAGGAAGATGTTTACCATATATGGCAATTTGGTGGCATTTCCTTTTGTAAATGTGATTACGAGATTTCTCAACATCTATTGCATACAGCTGTGTGTACGAACGTGTGACAATTGCCAATTTTCTAGCGCTTACTGCTGTTTCTTTCACACATAATTCGAACTTGTTCTATGTGCACTTTGATAAATGAAACCCCAGATTTATCTGAGTGCAGTTCTTCTAATGCCAATGTTAGAGAGAGTGATGAGGAGAAACAGGGCAGTTTCCATGGAGTGGCTGCGTGAAATTGGACTGATTGTGATTCAACAGATCACCCTCTGTGATAAAAGAAGAAACTAACTTGTAAATGTCAAGTTCAACATTTTTTTTTTGATAGAAATGGATAAAGGGAGAATGGTCTGTAGTTCTCTGGTTGTTAAGTTAGCCTCTTGAGCAATGGACGTACTTGAGCTTCCTTGAGTGTAATTGGAATTTTCGTGTAATGATGGCCCCCTGGAGATCTGAGGCGATGTGGTCCAGTTGCCGGTTGCCGCAGGGTGGCTAGTGAGTGCAGACTTTGAGACATTAATGAGACAGGAATGGAGAAAGGGCTTGGGTTTTTGCTGGGTATGTGTATCTCGGGGATGTAACTGATTATGAATACATTATTCAGATTGAACAGAAAATGTTTTGTAAAAAAAAAAAAAAATTGCTTTTGAAAGCATCTGGTTGAGACTAGAGGTGTGTATCAGGATGCAACATAACGTTGTGCATGTGGGAGGTTTTTTACTTTTTTTGCAGGTGCAAGTGAGTTATGAAGCTTTAAATAAAGAACATACTCATTAACATGAACATGTGGTGGTCCTTAGTAATTGCCTGGTCAGGGATGTGTTGGGTTAAATTAGGTTACAGGTTTGTTTATATTTTGGTAAATAGAACCAACTAAATTTGTTAGAAAATACTGCCGATAGGTACAAATACAAAATAATAACTGCACGAGTAGGATTAAAAACCAGTCTTACGTTGATCTCTATGGCACATCTCTACGTATATTATGAACTTGAGTGATGTAGCTGAGATTGAGGAATTTACACACTCAGTGCTTCCAGTGCTGGCATTTCTGCCTCTTTTTTTCCCCCAGTTTTTCCAGAAGCATAGTGGTAGTGTTCAGTTTTAGGCCACGCCCATGTTGGGTGTAAATCCTGATACATAAATGAATATTTGGAGCACCTAATGGTTACAGATTCAGAAAATGGCTTTGTGTTATGCCCCTATTGTGTATGATCAGGCTTTCTGCTAGTACTTGTTCAGAGCAGTGGGTTATTTTCATCTTTGACCATCTTCTCTCAGCAATCCCAAGCTTGATCCACAGTCCTTGTAGAGCATCAGAAAGCCAAGGGCTTGAAGTGTGTCACACGTGCTGATCTGGATGTGCCTTATTTGGTGGTAGCTCAGTGGCTGAGGTGCTATGTAAGTGATCAGAAGAATTGAGTTCAAATCCCAGGGCTGCCAGAGAAACACTGCTAAACCACTGATCAAGGCCCTTAATCTTCAGCTGCTCAGCACAGACTGTAATCCTGTCTCTTTAGATGAAAGTGACTGCCAAGCAAATCGTGCATGTAGTTATTGCAGAAGTAGCAGCATTGCAGGCTTGGTTATGTGTATGACTGCATTGCTGGATTCATGTTCATTTCTATGGATCTTTTTGAACTGCTGCATGTTTATCAAGATGGAGATATTTCATTGTTCTAAACCAAATGTATAAATGAGCTGTCTGGTGAGTGAGGGACTTGCTTTTACACATTTATTCTCAAATACAGACATTTCTGACAGAATGTTGTACCTTTGTAATAAACAAAGCCATCAGTATGATAAAAGTAGACAGGTTTTGCATAAACTGGAACAGTGTTCTAGTACAAACAGTTGAACTGTGTATGCACTGGGTGTGTGGATGTGTGTGGGTGTGTGTGCTGAACCAGCTTGGGATATCTGAGTGTTTATGAATTAATTCCTTCATGAAGTCGAGCTTAAGCACTTTCTAAAATTGTTTTACATGAATGTAAACTCTAAAACATTGTTTGTATGTAACCAGACCCATTGTAATATGCTATACCAACCACTGTAATGTTATCATATTCCTGTTTGACTCCAAGAATGGCAACAAACACTGTTCAATGTATACATACACATTTTTCTGGTTTTATATTTACATGTACAGTCCCATCCATAATAATTGGCACCTTTTTTTTGCTTTTGAAAATCAGCATAAAATGAATATAAATTGAACATGAATAATGTATAAGGCTTAAACATCTGGGGATGTTGTATCCAAATCTTAAGTTTTCTTAAGTAGTCCATTTTTTTCCTGCAGGAGCCTACTTTCAAAATAATCAGCACAGCCACAGTTATTATCTGGCCAAACCTCCTCAGAGAGAAAAACAGCACAGGGCCTGTAATGATCAACTCCATAGGAAACACTTGTAGAAGACCTTGGTCCACTCCTTCACTCAGAATATTTTATGCTCATCTATACTCTTAAGTTAACATGAGTAGGTTGTTCTCGTTCAATACAGAGTACATTCTCAACACGGTTCAAATCCAAAGACTGAAATGATCAGTACAAAACACTGATTTAGTGTTCCTGCAAACAGCTGTGATTTGGATGTAGGTTTGGAGTCAATACGGTGTTGAAAGTTCAACACTGATCTGCACTTTTGTGCTCTTTGGAAAGCTCCTCATGCTTATTGATGACAAATGAGTTGACTAGTATGCAACCACATATTTAGTCAAACACAGCAATAACGGTTCTACATACTGGGAGCAATTATGCTTGAAAAATTGTTCAAAGAATGACAATTTGCTTGTGTTTGCCCTTTACGACTCTTTAGCGCTATCAATCATTTTGAAAAGGAAATACAGTT
Organism: Pangasianodon hypophthalmus; assembly: GCF_027358585.1. Lineage (NCBI taxonomy): Eukaryota > Metazoa > Chordata > Actinopteri > Siluriformes > Pangasiidae > Pangasianodon > Pangasianodon hypophthalmus. The sequence continues at coordinate 9,629,641 of NC_069720.1, forward strand.
ATTGAATAATAATTCTTATGATAATAGCTTTTTGTCTGAGGAAAAGTAAATACATTCTTCAGTTCCTTAGTAAAATAGGAAAAAAATGAATGTTTTTGTATTATGTTTATATAAAACTGCATTTTATACAATCATTTGCCCATTTTATTGAAGAGCACCAATAATTCAGGAGTTGAGTGTTTATTTATTTGGCATGCGTATTTATCCAAGTAAATACGCATAGAGGTGATGTAAAATCCAGGCTAGATACACAGCTTTAAAAGAGCTGACAGTGATGTAAGTGCTGCAAGTTTCCACTAGCAAGGTAGAAACAAGTGCAAGAACATTTAAGAAGGGACCAGAACAAATGTACACAACTCTTATGGCTGAATGGGAAAATCCGCACAGCCGTCTTCCAAAATCTAGTGGAAAGTCTTCCCAGAAGAGTGGAGGTTATTATAGCAGCAAAAGGCGGAGCAACGCCGTATTAATACCCATGGATTTGGAATGGGATGTTCAATACCCAGGTGTCCACATACTTTTAGCCAAATACAGAGTGTTCGAAAAGTCAGAAACCAATGAGAGTAAAACTACATATAGGTAATTGTATATTTATTATTTACAACATGTTCATCCTTGTGCTGTATGCATTTTCTCAGTCTCTGTATCATGTGTTTTTTTTTTTTAGATTCTGCTCAACATGTTCGGACCAACGAGCAGTTCGGCTCGACATATTGCCATTGGTTCCTGACTTTTCGGACACCCTGTATTGTATCTTGAATATACTCAAATTTATCTAGTAATTCTTATAATAAGAATACAATAATCCAAATATACGATTATTAAGGCAATCTTTAGACATCTTCACCAATTTCAATCTTGAAACAGTCTTGCCCTATTGGCAGATAATTTTGCTAGTTTTTGCAAGAAGCAAACGTATCCCTCAATAAAATTTGGAAATTTGTGGGGAAAAAAAATTCCAGAAATAGATATAATAATCTTTGTCTTTGGCTTATTGTATTCTTAAAATAAGAAACACTAGATAAATCTGAATATATGCAAGATATTTTCACTAGCCAAGTTGTCATTTTTTGCAGTGCAAATTTTATTTGTATAACAATTTTAACAAAAGACACTCTCATAAAGCTGCTTTACAGAAATCTGGATGTGGATTTAGATCAATAATGAGGAAGGCAGAGGAGATAGTGGCAAGGAAAATAACCCTGAAATAACGTGAGTAAGAAACCTTGAGAGGAACCACACTCAGTGATTTCAAATCTGCAAATCCAGGTACAGCTTAGCCTTCAAAGTTAGTGAGGTGGGGCCTGGAGGGATGAGAGAATACCAAATTACACTAAGGAAAAGAAAGCATTGTGTTGTCCAGAATGATTACCCTTATAGAATTACAACATTCAGGTACATGATGACCTTTTATTATGGATTACATTGAGTCATGAACCAAACTGAAATGTCTGTATGACATTGCGGGAGGACTGGATGCAGTTTGAGGCATGAGATAGGTTTATATGATTTGTTAGCTATAGAAGCTCATACACTGAGTATGAAATTAAAGAAACAGAATTATAATAGCAGGCATGTTTTGCTCAAGACATGAGGTAAAGGAGTTGTATACATTAGATTAATTATTTTTTTCCAGTGTCTTTGTTTAATATGTCAGCAGTGTTAGCTGAGCACTTCAGACTTTGCTCTTGTGACCAAAATGTTGTCCTTTAACAAGATCCTTAGCCATCAACTGCTCGCTTCTAGAGCAAACTGGATTCTGCTGAACAGCCATATAAATCAACTGGGTCAATATTGTAGTATTTAGAGTACAGTGCCTTACATAAATATTTACTCCCTTTAAATTTTCCACATTTTGTAGTGCTACAACCTGGAGCTGAATTGTACTTATTGGAAATGTCATAAATCTATACAAAATGGAGCATAATATCAAAATGGAGTGAAAAGCCAGTATAGTTTATATCATGTTCAAACTTTGGGATATTTTATAACCAATCCCTGAGTGAAACTTAAAAAAGGCATCCTGTCTGGGGTGAATTCTCACACCTTTGCCCAGTGTGATCAGGAAAGGCTTCAGATTTGCTGCAACCCTGACCAGGAGAAAAACAGTTAAGGAAGATTAATGATGAATGAATAAATTATATTGATTTTACCCCATCTTCAGTATAATGGACTATTCTGTGCAAACTGATGATATATAATCCCAATTAAGTCCATTTCAGTTCCCAGGTTTTAACACTATAAAGAGTGGAAAGGTTCAAAGGGAGTGAATACTTATGCAAGCCACTGTATATTAAGGAAAATACTTAAAATGTCTATAAAGTTATATTTGCTGTGAAAGTGTAACTTGACAAAAGTGCATGACGGTGCATGTGGTGGAGGGAATGAGTGTGTGGTGCTCCCACTGGGAAATGGGATGAAAGATATAGTGCCAGCTGAAATGTCTGTGGTCTCAGTTTATGCTTCAGTCCACATTTTTTGTGTTAGAGAAGTCATCAAAATGCCTGCTGTACTGACTATATTTTTCACATGAAACTCTTTACTTGTTTACACCTGGCCATTTCTTGTATCTGGATTGTATTCTCATCATATTTGCATTTTTATGGATGATCCCTATTTAATCCACTGAGTAACTGCATCATTGCCCATTAACATGCTCATTATTTTTTAGCAAAGTATTAGAAGGTCCTAGACCCACCAATGAGAAAACTTTCCGTCGTGTAGGCTGAAGTGATGCTGCCATCATATTGACACAAAGTCATTGAAAAGGCATTTATTTTCAAAGCCAGTATAGAGAGCACACAGGGCAAATAAACAAGCTACCAGTGTGTGTTTTTTCCTCATTCTCATTCAGCTGTGCATCTTCTTTAAACAGCGTCAGAGAGAACTGAAAGCAGGGTGTTACCTGCTATTCTACGATGGACTAATACTAATGAAAATGAAAGTTTTGCTGAAGTTGCTCCAATGGAACACGTTCCAATTCATTAAAAATAATAATTTAAAAAATGCCTGTCAGACTAATAATCCGGTCCATGGACGCATGTCGAAATCAAGCGCCCAAAGCATAACATTACTGTGATACATAAACCATGTTTCCATTAAATGATCAAATTAGATCCACAAATATGCAACCAGGCTGTGTTTGCAATGGAAACATTTCAAAGACACACTTTATATACCTGAATGCACATCACTTCCATTACAATGTGTTTCTGAACAAATCTATTTTTTGTGCACCTCAATCAAATTACTTTCCATGATCAAATGAAGAAAAAAAAAAACAGTTAAATTCAGTCAGGAAAAAAAGGTTTAATAAATAATTGTTTTCTGTATTTTGCATGTATATACAAGGGATATAAAAAGTCTACACCCCTCTGTTAAACTGCAGGATTTTGTGATGTAAAAAAAATTAAACCAAGATAAATCATGTCAGACCTTTTTCCACCTTTAACGTGATATAGCAAGCAACAAAATTCAAGTGAAAATCAAATTTAGGGGGGACAAAAGAAAAAGAAAAATGCTTACAAACCTGCGCAAACCTGTTTACAATGGGTCACAATGTGTGTGCTCAGAATTAACCAATCACATTCAAACTGATATTCAAAAGTAATTATCATATACCAGGTTATATGTGTATATACGTTGTACAAAGTATAACATATATATGTGTATATATGTTATACTTTGTACACTCTTAGGCAAAAAAAAAAAAAAAAAAAATGGGCCAAGCCCAAAATGGTAAAATATTAAACTTTTAACTAGATTAAGGAAGTTAGTACAGGAGCTTTTTCCTTTGATTTCTTTAAACTTTAACATCTTTAAGCCTTGTGCCCTTGATGTGCTTCATCGATTGTGGCAGATAACCGAATAATGACTAATCTTTTAAGAAAAAAGCATCTCAGAAGATATTTTTGGAAAATTCTGTACACATAGACATGTGTTAGTTTGAATTCTTCATCAAACATTTTAATCATTATCACGATTTTACCTTTGCGTACACGAAGACTATGTAAGTGAATTTCCCTGTTTCTAGCTTTTCCCCGAACAAACAGTTCACTGACGCAAAAGGAAACGAGCAAGTGGTGGCACTGGAGCTCTCAGGAGTGCATTTGTTTAATTCTTGCTAATTTTCTGACCAATGATTTGTTGTTAAGACTATTCAAAGCTTAATATTTTACCATTTGGGGCTTGGCCCATTTTTTTTTTTTTTGCCCAGGAGTATACATTACTGGGTCAGTGAATTTCCCTTGTCCTAGATGTAGGCCAAATAAGCAGCTGTCCTCTGACTCACATATGGAAATGAATGACGATCCAAATCTGACCCATCTGACTTGCCAAAGCAATGCAGCCACAATAGCTACAACTGAGCCATATTAGAAAAGTTGATATAGCCCACATCTGTTCCTTAAGCACAAGGAAGTCGGTCACAAAACTACACCTAGGCAAAAGGAAGAATTAATTAAAAAAAAAATAATCAAAATGTCTTATTAATACCACTTACAATATATGATAAGTGATGCTTATGTTCACTGCCCACTTTATTAGGAACACCATGCTAATACTGGGTTCTGTTTGCTCTCAGAGCAGTTTAAATTGTGGCTGATGGACTCCACAAGCTGTTGGAAATATTCCTTTGAGATTGTGCTCCGTGATTGCATCACATAATTGATGCAGATTGCTCAGCTGTACTTTCATGCTGTGAATCTCCCATTCATTCTCTACTGGAGGATGCTCTACTGGATTCTGATCTGATGACTGGGGAAGCCACTGAAGTACACTGAACTCATTGCCTCATGGTCATGGACCCAGTTTGACTTTTTGACATGGTCTATTATTATGCTAGAAGTAGCCTTTATATGAAGGGTAATTTGCGGCCATCAAAGGATGCACGTGGTCAGCAACAACACTCAGATAGGCTGTGGCGTACATGATTCATGGTTGGTATTAGCGCCCAATATGTGTGAAGAAAACATTTTCCAGACCATTACACCACCACCACCAGCCTGAACTGTTGACACAAGACAGGTTAGGTCCATGGATTCCTGCTGTTGACGCTAAACTCTACCATCTGCATGCAGAAATCAAGATTCATCAGACCTGGTGATGTTTTTCCAGTCCCCAACTGTCCATTTCCAGCCTGTGCCCACTATAGCCCCTGATTCCTGTTCTAGGCTGACAGGAGTGGAACATGATGTGATCATTCTGCTGTGGTAGTCCATCCACCTCAAGGTTCAACATGTGCTTTTCTGAGATGCTTTTCTGCTCACCACAGATCTTAAGTAGCAGCACAACACTATCAGGTAAATTGTTAATTGAGCTCCTAAGGTAAGTGGCATGGAGTACAAAATGAAGCACCTTATTTATGAAAGGAAAAAAGACAGCATGGACGGACCATTTCTTGTTCAAATTTAGTCAGTTTAATGAGGAGTGTGAAATAATACTGGTGTAAATGCTTTTTCACATCACCAAACTACCATATACTTTTAGAAATGTTATATTTTGCTGCCATGCTTTGGGTCCAAACAAAAAAATAAAAATAAAAGTAAATAAATAAATAAATAAATAAATAAATAAATAAAAATTATTATTATTATTATTATTATTATTATTATTATTATTATTATTATATAGACATTATACCTAATACAGATCCTTACTTAGAATAACACTAGAACATGTGTCCTAATACAACAGTAAGCACCATCGCTGGCTCTATTTTAAAAGCCTTTGAATAGATTGATTCATTAATTAATGTCAAATAATAAATTAATTTATTCGGTTTGGACAATAACAGCTCTGTAAAACTTGCTAATATATTTCATTGCACCAAATGTATAACTGAATCCTATTTAACAGTTCAAATCATTCATTCATGGATGGATTATTTCCAATTATGGCTTAATACTAATTGACGGATGGACGCAGTTCTGCCGTAGCCCTTGTAGCGCTGATAATTGATTATTCAAGCTGGGAGATCAGTTGGGATTTGGCAACCTGTTGTTTGGATCTGTGAGTGTAAAAAGTGTGGAAGCATACTGTCCCATTTTTTTATTGTTCTTTTAAAATTTCAAACTTCAATAGTTACCTCATTTCACTTAGCTGCTATTATTCATTTAACTTACTAGCTACTAGCTTGTTAGCTAACTACTAGCATATTATCTAGATAGCTGGATGGCTGGCCAAGTGAAACACAGCTACTTCTCAAATCTGTATTATGGTCATGCTTTTATTACAGAATTCAATCCAGTTTACACCCAGATAGCGTTCACATTTGGCATGACTGAAAGAATTTAGGTGAAGATGATTCATTGTGATGTTTTTCTTCATTTTCTTCCCAATTTGGACATTTACCAATTCCCACCTAATAGTCAGCTCTCCGCTATCAAACAACAGCTACCAACAAGGGCTAGCTATTCTACATCACAAGGCAGCGTAACACTCAAAGGAAAGCTCTATCTGCCCTCTTTTGCATACACAAGCTCACAGATGCCCATGATTGGCAAGTGCCACTGTGATTGACAGGGAAGAGAGAATATGCAATCTCTCCCAGGAAGAGAGCATCGACAATTTTGTTCCCTTGGGTTCTGCCCATGGATGGCTGTGGTTTGGCATGGGTCTGTACTGGGAACGAGGTGTTAGGAGATGAACTACAGCTGTTGGCTTTGAGATACTGATCAATTTGCTTGTGCAATTTGCTTGTGGCAATGCAGAGAATTCTTTATGGTATTGCAGAAGGACAACCAGGACATTCTGAAAAAAAAAAAACAAAGAGAAAGTTTCAGCTTTATCAGTCTGATTTGCTGTGATTTATCAAAAGGAAGATTCAAAATGCCAAGTAACTTTATACTGCTTAGGATTTTGAATTGAAGTTAATCAGTGAAAATGCTGCCCTGATTTTCTTTGGAGGATGCTCATTATTTTGAGACTTAGCACTCTTGCTCTCCGTAAGTGAGAAGTTAAACTCATGGATGTGGGCCAAAATGAAGATGCCATGACATGCTGAGTTAATGAACGTGAGTCAAAAAGATTTAGGAATGCCAAGTTTTGCTATGTTTGGCTAGACAAGAGAATAATTTGGGGGAAATTATGTAAATTCCATTGTTGGCTAAAATATTACTTTACACATAAAATCATAAATAGATCTTTACATTTTAAGCTGATACACTGGTGTCTACATCAAAAGCTGTGTCTACTTCAACAGAAAGGTGTAAAACCAAGAACATTGAACGCATGGAATATTAATGTTAAACTGTAGAAATTACAGTGTGGTAACTCACTGGTTAAGCCTTTGGCCTATTGTTCAAGAGGTTATGGGCTCTTTGGGCAGTTGTAAGGTACTCTGGATTAAAGTTTTTGCTAAATGAGTAAATGTAATGTCAGTGGAAAATTCATTGTGTCCAACACACATGAATAAAGTGGGCAGCTCCTTCCCTATTCAGTCTGACCTCTAAATGAAACTACAACATTTTCTCTGATCTTTCTTCTGCTACAGCAGTAATTAGATGGTAAAATGTTTGGTCTTATGGACCACAGGGTGTAAAGAGTTAGGAAACTGATAGCATTTGTGACTTGTTTTCTGTGTCAGCTGTTGGCAGTGATTTGGTTTTGGGCTGCTTTCCTTTCAAATACGTGAATGAAAATAGGGCTTATAGAAGAAAAACACTAAGCAGCAGCATTGTGTGTAGTGTACAATGTTTAACACACGCATAAAACATTTTATTTTTGACTCACAAATAATAAATGGTGTAAGATTTGGTCCTGAATTTCTCCTTGATTATTGGATTTGTTTTGTCCTGACCAGCAATGGGTAGTGTGGGAAGAACCAAACAACTAAACATGCTAGAGTTAGGGTAATTGCTAATATCAACCAATAAACAGCCAATAAGCAGTGTCATATTATGGGAACAAACAGGCTCACAGACACAATTTCAGGAGCACCCATACAGAAAATAATATGCCGTTGCCAGCACTAGCAGGTAGCCGCCCTAGGCTTGTTTATACCAGAAACTGCATATATATCCATATCTGATTCAGCGAGGCAGTGTATTGTGAGCTAATATTGCTTAAGAAACAAACTTCTAATTGAAATAAGCATTCTTCCAAGATAATTCCGTGTATTGGCAACCAGACAGGAGTAGAATAAAGCGTTCAAAGTCATTACTGCATCCTTGGACTACTAATCCTGTGTCCAGCAGGAATAATCCATAAAATTCATTTGAAAAAGGATCAAACCTAGTGGAACAGCTGCTCTGTCATGCACATTGTCTGTTCATAATCATGTGCCAAGATGAAGTATGAATCAATGAACTCATTCATGAAACAATGAACTCAAAAAGGAGAGAAGGAGAGAAGGAGAAGGCCACGTTTGTTTGGCCCGAGCCATGGACGCTGATTGTGCCTTGTTAATGTCAGTTCACTGTGTTCTTTTCTGGTTGAGAATGTAGCACTTAGGACATTGTATCATTGTTAAAAGTGGGATGGGAACAGGAAATGTGTGCTTGTCAGTATCATTCACAGCATTGTCTGTCTTCTACCACACCCTGAATGTAAATCAGGCCTCATCTGAACATTTCTTCTACTTATCCAGCTTCTAGTGGTCACCAAAATGGTTTGCCTACACAGGAACTATATGATAACAATAACATGGATCTTATTTATTATTATAGCCCGAGTGTCTGAAAATACAGATGCAGAAACAATCTCAACTCTCTTGTAATATTGTTGTTGGCTGACTGACCCTAATCCTCTCTCTGTCCTACAAATCCATTAGCCTTGTTTCTGGTCAGTTGCTGTTAAACCTAATTCCTGCATATGTGAACAGTTTCCTGGATTGGAGCATAAAAATAATAAAAATAGTATGTAATACATAATTTTTCATGTTATGTAATACTCTGTCAATATGTTCTGTCACTGCTACAGTCATTATTCAAATATCTCATACAATTATTGATACTCTTTGCTCTGAGTAACCAACCCTATACAACTTGTCCCATTACCATTAACTGTATAGCACTTATTTCAATCTTAGTGAATTGTTGTCAAATAGATTCAGAAATCTCCCCCTTCCCCCAAAAGTTATTGGATACAGGTAGGGATGTGCTGGATTTTATATATATTCACAAGTGTGCAGCCAAAATTCTGGAATGTGAGATAGATTTTAAAGTAGATTTACTTTGATCCAACAAATAATATTCTAAAGACAGCTCTGATTCCATCTATATTGCCCAGTTCCTCATTCTCTGAGCTTTAGGGTAAGGGGACTCAAACAGAGGAAAGGTATGTAGCTAATACTACTAAATGTAGCAAGCTAACTTGCTTTAACTGTTGTTGTCCATGTGGGTACAATGCATTGCATAAATATTCACCTCCTTGAACTTTTCTTTTTTTTTCATATTTTGTAGTGTTACATCCTGGAAGTGAAATGTAATTGAGATACTATATCACGAATCTACACAAATTCCTAATATTTAAGGGGGATCAATATAGTTTAGAATGTTATTTACAAATAAAATACATTGTTATTGCATGAGTATTCACACTCACTGCTCTGAAAACCCTAAATTATTTCTGGCGCAACAAGTTTCCATCAGACGTCCCATGATTAGATGAATGGAGCCCATCTGTGTTCAATGAAAGTGTGAAATGATCTCAATATAAATACACCTGTTCCTGGAAGGGGTCAGAGTTTGTTAGAGAACATACTTAAACAAACAGAATCTTGAAGACCAAGGAGCTATCTAAACAAGAGGCCCACAAGAACTCTGAAGGATCTGGAAGGTCCACAAGATCAGATGGGAGAAGCCATACACTAGACAGACCCTAAAGCCAGGCTTTATGGAACAATGACAAGAAGAAAGCCATTATTGAGGAAAAAACACATGAAAGTCAGTGTTGGAGACCCAGAAAACATGTAAAAAGGCTCTCTGAATTGATGAGACCAAAATTTAACTTTTTGGCCTCAGTACAAAGTTCTAATTAGATGGAAACTGACCACTGCTCATCACACTGAGACCAGAAGCTGGTTAGGGTTGAGGGTAAGATAGATGGAGCCAAATACAAGGCAATCCTACAAGAAAACCTGTTCCAGTCCACAAAACTTGAGACTGGGTCAGAGGTTCCACTATCCAACAGCCTAAATGTAGTGCTAAAGCTACACTGGAGTGGTTCAAAACCAAGAACCTGAAAATGGGCCAATCAAAGCTCAGACCTTAATCCAACTGACAATCTGTGGCCTGACTTGAAAATTGCTGTTCAAAACTCTCCATTCAGTATGACAGATCTTGAGCAATTTTCCAAGAAGAATGTGCAAAAATGTCAGGATCCAGATATGCAATGCTCATATGGACATACAGTGCCAGAAGACTTGCAGCTATAATTGCAGCCAAAGGTGGTTCTACCAAATACTGATCCAGGATGGTGAATACATATGCAATCAACAAATGCCTGCTTTTTTTATTTAATTAACCTTTGTGTCACTATAAAAGTATTTTTATGAAAGGCACTATGAATGCACTATAAATTATACTGAAACATGAATCATGTTTATTTAGGGGCTCAGTTTAATAATAGGAAGACCCCATGATGTGCAGTAGCTTTACTACAAGTAGCAAAGCTGTTAGTGTACATTTGCCAGAAGTTAGGTGAGAACATCACTGCTTTTAAAATCAGGAAGCTTGTTAAATTATTTTATTGAGTGAGTGCATTGTTTCTTTTTTATGCACTATGTATTTTAATCCACCACGTATTAAATGTTTTGTAAAGTGATTTGACTTGACTTGAGACAAAATTGACTTCTTGTTGACAGCTAAAAAGTCCACTCTCTCTGACAATGACCTGAAAGGAAAAGACTGATGTTCAAAATATTCTGGATTCTGTGAACTGAATGTAAATAAGTGCCAGTGCCAGTTCAGGGTATTCAGGTCAAATGCAGCTGGATCTTCATCACTGATTACAGATCTTCAGCTCTCATGATGGAGGGATCCTTGGAGATGAGTGGCTGCACCTCATGCTTTTTATGTAAAAGGCAACATGAGGCAACAGAAACTGAATTGGTCCACCAAATATCAGCATCCACAAAAGGACATTGTCACGTTGAAGGAGTGACTGGTAATATACACAAGAAGTACTCAGTTCTCATAGGAACAATTCCAAATCAGTGTTGCTCTGTGAGTTGTAGGTGAGAATAAGAGATTCATAGACACAGTTGCTGCTGTTTGCTTTTGCATTGATGAATATGTGCACTCGTGTTGTATAAGTAACATTAACATCTAAATAAAGTTGTATATTACTGATAAATTGATCTCTGCTAAATACAGTTTTAGTCCAGTTAGTTAGTCTCTACTAATTTATTTTTTTTAATGAACGATACCACTATTCCCCAGGAAACGCTAGAAAAATCCCAGATGTGGAAATGTCAGCACAGTCAGTAAATTATGGTCTGTAAATTTTTGTCTCTGTACATTCCTCAACTTCAGATACATCACCCAAGTTCAAAATTGGCCTCAACAAGAGATAGAGAGATAGAATTGTTTTTTTAAAAATCCCACTTGTGCAGTTATTATTTTTGTTGGTTCCTTCCCACAGAATTGTTCAGTTTAGTTGGTTCTATTTCCCAAAATATAAACAAACTAATAGCCTGATCTAAACAATTGCAAGCCCAATCAGGCAGACTGCTCTCTAGTGCCCCATTAAAGTAAAAAGCTCCTGCTTGCATAACTTTTTTTGCTTTGACTTTTGGGATCCCTGTCCCCATGCACCCCTCTCCTTTTAATCTGATGCCCTGTGAACCATTCTGGCAAATTGTCTTTAAAAAAAAAATAGTGCACCTCTGTATTTGTTTCTGTTTTTGTATCAGTTTAGAACACATTATCATTTCATTCTGAATAATGTATTCATATTCGGTTAGATCCTTAGTGTGCTGTAATAAACATGAGAACGAATTGTTAGTCTGATAGTGTTTTGATTTGCAGTTATCAGAAGAGTTGAAGTCAGTAATGGATGTAGCTTCAAGCCAAAGATAAAGGTAAAGAAGATAAAGAAAATCTAAGAAAAAAAAAAACGCTCTTGTTTCTCCTAGAGGGCAATGAGGTCACATTGATTTAAAGAGAGACTTCTGCATAAGTCGCCTGTCACACTGGTTTTTCTCCTGAGACAAAAGACACCAGTAATCTCACATGCCTCCTTTTGAATTAAAGGTCTCAACAAAGTAACACTGTGTTCAGATGTGACAAGTTAATAATGTGTCAAGGTCATTCAAATATACTACCAAACTTACTTAGCGAAGATTACTACAAGCATACTAGTGTGTATTTAGAAAGATGACCAGGTTGCTTTTGTCTAATTATGTGGAGAGAAGTACACTGGTGATTTTTTATACGTACCTAAACCTTAAGAGATGTACACCAGAGGGTTTTTGATATGCCAGTCAAAGTACTGTATAAAGTACACATTATTTTTTACTTGCTTTTACTGTACAGCTATTCATCCAGCACATGAAACATAGAAATAACTTGAATCTATAAACTAACCAGTAGACAATACACAGAAAAAAAATGGGTGTTTTTATAGATTTGGCGCAGTGGTCAAGTGTTTACCTTGTGGTCAGGAGATTGTGTGTTTAAATCCTGACAATGTCAAACATGGCCTTTCTCTCTCATCTCACATCTCTTTTCCTGTCTCTTCTATTTCTCGTAAGGAATGGAGACTGGCGTCTCATTCAGGGTGGGCTCTGTATTCATGTGACGCAGACGAACGGAGTGACACACAGTGAAACCTCCCAGCGCGTCCCAGTGCGGTTATAGGAATTGTAGGCACTCTTGGAATGCTGCTCGACCAATCAAATTAGTGGAATGGAACTAACTGTTGTATAACAGTATTTAAGTATATCAAGTTAAAGACAGGAAGTGGAAGTAAAATGAACCAACCATCATCACAAGTGGAGTTTCCTAAACTGGGAATCTCTGGAGAGTCCAGATTTCTACAGATTTATCTGTTTACAACAGATGGTTACAGATTTGTGTTTTGCTGTACATTCCCTTTAAAAGCTGAATGATTCACTGGTATTCTGTTTCTGGTGATAAAAGCTTCTGTCATATGAATAAATGTAAATGTAACTCTAGGGAATATAGATCTGACATCACATCATACTGTACTCTGGTATGAGCCATATGGTGAGGTACACTTGGCTTTTTGTTTCACCATATCAATATCAGTATCAATATTATGATAATACTGTTATGTGAAAGACTACAAAAGCAAATCATACAACTGTTCTGGGAAAAACTCCAGATGTGAGGCGTAAACATATTACATTTGACCACATTCCTGCATCAAAGAAAGTTCTTTACATTATCATTGTAGTTAGTTTTTTCTTTCTTCTTTCTAACAAAACGCAAAGCAAAAGGCATTGATATGATTCGACAGGAAGTTGGCATTTACACATAGTGAAATAGTTGATTGAATGTGATATTTTTCAGTTCAACTTGCATGTTAATGGTTATGTTTACAGGACAGCCAGCATATGGAGTGGACACCATTTTATATTTGGGTTCCAGTCAAGTCAAAGATATAGATATGCAGTGGTATGCACGGCAGTCCGAGAGACAGTGGCAAGGAAGAGCACTGAGACAATATGAAGAGAAGGCCAAAGGAGAAGCTAAGGAGAGAGCCTAGTTAGAAGCAAATAAAAGGGCCTGACAAAGTAGAAGAAAATGTAGGTGTGATGAAATCAGCTGAAGAAAATCAGCAATTGAAGCTTGAAATTGATGAAAAGATGATCAATTTTTGAAACATGATGAAGCACATAAGTGAATGAACACTATTATCTCTTTCATTTCCTGTGCTTGAGGTGGCCATACGAGTTACAATCATGTTACAGAGAAAAGTGGTTATCTTAAAAGACACGTGGAAGTAGCAGACCATGGTTTTTTTTTTGTGAAAGAAAGTAGGTATGATGTCCTGAGGTAAAGAATCAAGAATCCCAGCATCCACAAAAGGACATTGTCAGTTGGATGTGAAGGATGAAGAGAAATCAAGAGTGAGAACACGTGTCAGAATCTATGCTGAGAGAGTGATTGGCAATGTACGCAACATGTACAAAGTTCTCACAGGAACAGTTTCAATCAATGTTGTTTTGCTCTATGTGGGTGAGAATAAGACCTTCTTAGACAAAGTTGTTGCTCTTTGCTGTTACTTGATGAATATGTTCCCTTGTGTTGGTTAAGTACAATTAAGTATCTAAATAAAGTTCTATATTACTGATAAACTGACCTGCAAAATCCAGATGTACTACATAAATTAGTCTCCTATGATCAAATTTATCGGGCAGAACAATATCGCTTCATGCTATTAAAACACAAATATAGAAAAATATAGTAAACACAATTAAGTACAGAATGGTGTTTTTATTACCATTTACTATCATTTTATTAAGCAATTTGGGGTTTAAAAATATTTTAAATTCTCAAGGTAAAAAGTGACCAAGTCATCATATATTTTAACTTTGGATATCTACAGAGCATTATGCTGAACATTCTAGTTTTTTCAGCCATCCATTAACACTCGTGTTAAATAACTTTTGTGTTTAAAAAAGCATTCAGCACCTTAGTTCAGGTAACAAAAACCAGCGTAATCCAGTATTCTAAGAGGAATGTCTGGAATGCATTGTGTAACTACTGTATATGTGCCATTTAACACCGCTTAAGCAGTGTACAAGAGTAATATAGATAATGCTTTTCAAAATATAGCTGAACAGGGTGGGCAAAACCAACCATCATCAGCTACAGGGGCATCCTCAAGTCCAACACACCCAACATCAAACCAGTGGACATGGCAGTTTTCAATTTTGCATGCCACCATATCTTTTTTTCAGGTCAATTACATAGACTATACATATTTCTTCGTTTGTGTTTCTCTTTCCACATCTCTTATGGCCTTGGGAAATGTTGGTGCTTAAAGGCTGGACATTTATGTCACAGTCTTTCAAAACGCTCTTCAACTGCGTGCTCTTAAGCGAGTCTGTGGCGGCTGGGTGAGTAACGTGCTGGGCAATAAGTTCTGTCTTGAAAAACTGCTGTTTCTCTATGTACATCCTCTAGAATGCAGGTTTCGGTAGAATACACAGAACAATGTCCAAACCAAAGTTACAGTACTGTGTATCAGTGACAAATATGTATGTCTGAGCTGGTGTGTAGTATCTGTCTTTTTTTCAGTTCTACTTTTCCATGAACTTTAAGTTTTTCCAAGGCAAGAAGTCACTGTCCTCATTCCTGCATACTTCCTGGATAGTGCTGTGTTTGTATTTTACCGAGCCCTTAATCTCAAGACAACCTCTTTCACAGCAGGTGCAACACATCAGGCCATCAGGTGAAGTCCTGACTTGTGGCAAATCAGAGTACAGTGTATATCAGTGTACATTCATGGTCCACTTTATTAGGAACAACGGTGCACCTGCACATTCGTGCAAGTTATACAAGCCGCTAATCATGAAGCAGCAGCTTCAGTTAATGCTCACATCAAACATCAGAACTGGAGAAAATGAGTGATCTCATCAGTGACTTTGACCATGGCCTGGCTGTTAGTGCCCGATAGGCTTAGTTGACTATTTCAGAAACTGCTAATCTTCTGGGATTTTCTCAGTCTCTAGAGATTACCTAGAATGGTGCGAAAAACAAAAACATCCAGTGAGCAGCAGTTCAGTGAGTGGAAATGTCTTGCTGATTTGAGAAGTCAGAATTGCCAGACTTGTTCGAGCTGACGGGAAGGCTATGGTAACTCATATAACCACTCGTTACAACCATGGTGAGCAGAAAAGCATCTCATTTAAATATATTTACATTTATAGGATTTAGCAGACACTTTATCCAGAGCAACTTACTTACCAGGTGACCCAAATTTTCAACTGTCCAGTTCAGGTGAACCTGTGCCCACTCTCATCAGGTTCCTGATGTGGTCTTCTGCTTTTGTAGCCTATCCACCTCAAGGTTCAGTGTGTTGTGCATTCTGAGATGCTTTTCTGTTCACCACTGTTGCAAAGAGTGGTTATTTGAGTTAACATAGGCTTTCTGTCAGCTTGAACCACTCTGACCATTCTGACCTCAAATCAATAATATTATGCAATTGTTTACAAGGATTTCTGAGCACTTCTTAGAATCTTGAATCAGCTTCTTCTGCTACTCAGCAAGATGAGATTGAGAATGAGGATGAATGTGACATATTGGGGACCTTTTATAAGGTACACATGTGAAGTTGTGGTCATAATGTGCCTGATCAATTATCAACTCACAGAGTTGTTTGCATACATCATGTTTACTGTCACACAGAAAGAAGAGGGACTTCATCTTCATGACTGTCTGTCCTGGATCGAGTTCAGAGTAATCAGGAAGCACACTGAGGAAGCTTTTTCACCAGCTTGATACATTACATCTGAATAAAATGCTGTCAGTTCCACAGGGATAGGTCCTGTGGTCTCATGGCAAAGTCCTCACAACAGACCTGCTGTGTGTCTCACTATCCAGACATCTGTCCAGTGCCTTCTTCTTGGCAGAAGCAGAAGTGTAATCAATTCTGTGATCCCTCTCAGCATGCATCTTGTTTACATTGTTTAGGAGTAACCAGTAAGCAGGCTAGTCTGTCATCATCCTCCTTTCCTGGCAATGAAAAACTCTACCTTGAGCAGCAGGACTCCGACCTGAGTACACAGCTCATCAATTCCAGCCAGACATGTACAGGGTGACAACAACACTTCACCTGACAAGTTAATATTGGCCCAACTCTTCAGAGGGGTCTCACTTAGGCACTGGGCACAGGGCACCATGCACACACACATACACGCTTCACACCTAGGGGCAATTTAGCATAGCCAATTCACCTCATTTATCCTGATCAGGGTCACAGTGGATCCAGAGCCTACCGCAGGAATGCTGGGTGTAAGGCAGGAATACACCCTGGATGGGAAACCTGTCCATTGCAGGGCACCTTGTGTTCATTCACACAATCGTTAACATTCAGGGGCAATTTATTATAGCCAGTCCACCTACTGGTATGTTTTTGGGAGTTGGGAGAAAACCAGAAAACCCAGAGGAAACCCAAACAGGCAGTAACCCTGGGACCCTGAAGCTGTGAGGTGGCAATGCTACCCGCTGCACCACCATGCCACTTGTTGTTTCATCGAAACTCATTGTTTCAGTATTTGCACTTGCTTATTCCTGTCAATGTAGTTGTGTTTTTGCGAGCTGAGATACAGAAGTGAAATGGTAGCCATGATAAAATAGTGTATCTTAGTTTGCGACTTTGCTCCAACATTCAAAGGCATGACACATCTCCATATTCCCTATGCAAATCACAGGAGCTCATTAAAACTTCAGTGTGTTCAACTAAACAGCATTTATAAGAATGACTTCTAAAATGGCTCCACCTCAAACATCAACACCTTCCCATGGGAGCAAATTAAATCTCCAGCAACATTTCCACTATTTAATTGTGCCTCTATCTGGAGCTGTATCTGCATGACAGGCTGACAGATTTGACCAAGTGAACTTAGGTTACTTTTTGCATGCAAGCAGGAAGGAGGAAAAAGCATTTTCAAAAGGCCTCCATATCGTACCATGCCAACACAAGGCATAGCCAGCGTCTCTGCTTGAATAATCTTCCAGGGAAAATAAAGCGCATGCCCATTTTCAACACTCAGGCTTTAATGAGCCCTGGGGTTACATCACTGCCTCTGATGAGAGACTGGAGGCAGCCCTGATTCAGACAAATTACGCTGTTTTAAAATTTCCTATCTCCTGCGGAAAAGCTATTTTTTAAAAATATATTTAGAAAATAGTTATGAACTTAAGTTACACATGTTGTTTGTCAGCAGTATGCTGTGGGAGCAGTGTAGCATGACTCTTGTGGGAAAAAATGTGAAGACCTGTGCCAACTATGAAAATCCATTGCAGAGTTGTATTAAATAAATAATGCCCCAAAAATGCCCTTTACACCATATTTACCCTTTGCACAAATGTAGGTGGAAGCTTACAGCTACCAGTTTAGTACTGAACAAAGTCTCAATAATCACACACTCGCTGCATCGAGGTGACAAGCTTTTTTTGTAGTTTCTGACATTTTATGATTTGTTGTTAGATAGAAACAAAGGACAAAAAAAAGACATCATAGAGCTAAAACAGTATCACCGAATCACTTCCTCAGCACAGAATGTTGTGTCAGCTGAAAGTGAATGGAATGATAATACATTCTCAGTTTAAATTTGAATATGTACCATTTTGGTCTTCTGCTATTGTGGCACATCCACCTCAAGGTTCAACGCCTGCTTTTCTTCTCACCGTGGTTGTAAAGAGTGGTTATTTGCGTTACCGTAGCCTTCCTGGCAGCTCTAACGAGACAATTCAATTCAATTCAATTTTATATGTATAGTGCTTTTAACAATGGACATTGTCACAAAGCAGCTTTACAGATATAAATGGATTCAAAATATATTGTAAATATGTGAATTTATCCCTAATGAGCAAGCCAGAGGCGACGGTGGCAAGGAAAAACTCCCTGAGACAATATAAGGAAGAAAACTTCAGAGGAACCAGACTCAAAAGGGAACCCATCCTCAGCTGGGTGCAATGGATAGTGCAATTATAAATAAATCCCTTCTATTATTGTGTACTATATGGACAAATAGTGCAAATGTGCAACCAATAAATTCATCACAGTTATCGCAAGAACTCTGGTTGGTTAAAATCTATCCACTGTCCACTGATGGAGTCCTGAGTACGAAGCTGCTCGTGGCAACTGCAGTCCCAAAGCCACCACAGCAATCACAGTCCCAAGCCATCACAGTACAGCTCCCCATATAAGATCCCCAAGCCATCTCCACAGCCCCCACGTGGCACCATCACCAGCAATCCAAACGGTTCTTCAGGCCGTCCATATGGGGCCACCCCCAGCAGCAGCGAGCAGTCTCAACTGATGAGAACTCCAACCAGAAGTAGAGCATCAGGATGGGTCCGGAGAGCAGAAGGGGTCAGGATCACTGATATCTCAGGAGTAGCATGTGTAGCTCGACTAGCCATTCACTTCTAAAATCTCACAGCAGCAAGGTGTTTCCATCTGCAGAACTGCCATTTACTGGATATTTTTTGTTTTTGGCACCATTCTGTGTGAACTCGAGAGACTGTTGTGTGTGAAAATCCCAGGAGATCAGCAGTTTCTGAAATATTCAAAGCCCATCTGCACCAGCAACCATGCCTCATGTCAAAGTCAGTCAGATCACTTTGTTTCCCCATTCTGATGTTTGATGTGAACATTAACTGAAGCTCATGACCTGTATCTGCATCTTTATGCATTGTGCAGGCTGATAATTGGTTAACTGCATGAATAAGCAGGTATACAGGTGTTCCTACTAAAGTGGACATTGAGTGTATAAAAACTGTGAGAGTTGATTCAGCACTGTAGATTTTGTTGTAGGGATGTGCTCATTTTAATGCATTGTGACATTTCTGGCATGCACATCCTTTCTCATAGTTAATTACTGCAAGCCCCCCTTCCTGGTTTATTAAATAAATCCCAGAGTTGCCAGATTGGACTGATACTCTTCCAGCCCAGTTACTGTTTACAAACCTCACACCAGGGCCACTATAAAGCAATCCCAATTGAACATTATACTATTAAAAAAATGATAATGAACATGACATTCTTTCCTCTACCCATTAGATTTGTTTTCAGTCCTACAGAGATCTGCCAGAGTATTTATTTAATTTTTAACTATTTATGCCAACTCGTAGTTGCTTATCCCTTATGTACTAGATATCCATTCCATTAAATTTTTTTATGTCTTGGTGCATCCATGCTTCCCACTTGGGAAGTGGAACTGACTTCCCAAATCACAAAATGTGATTTTTTTCCCCCATTATCTTATAGTGTAAAAATAATAAGTGGTACAAATGGGGCCAACAGAACTTGGGATTGTAGTTAAACTTGAGAGATGAGTGACAACATGAATGATCATTTTGTCGTGCAATGATGCATCACCCAAAATATGGTTTCCCCTTTTCCAAAAATAATTTACACAATATTCCCCTTTCTCACAATTTAGTTGATCAGTGAAGAGATGTTTTTTGTCTGAACTTTGGTTCTTTAGTTTGCCACTGGAGCTACAAGGTTATGCTTCAGTGTCAGGCAGTAATGAAGCCCCAATAAGCTCCAGTGCTACATGGTTTGAGGCGGGTGCGTGATAATTAACCTGGAGGAAACCCATGAGGGCACGGCAAGGCTGTTTCTTGCTCTAAATGGTATAAGTGGTTGCTTAGGGTCCCCAGATAGATATACAAAAAATAAAAAAGTACACTTTAATATAATTCAGCAAAAAGGTTTATATGTCAGGTAGTCACAGGGGGTCACTCTGCGGTGTCAAAAGAATAGAAACTGCAATTTATGTAACTGAATTGGGTAACTAAAATAAGTAACATCAGAAGATCACAAAGAAGTGATCATGAAGTGTTTGTGTCTACACTATATGGCCAAAAGTTTGCAGACACCTGACCATCACATTCATATTATTCATATTTCATATTCCCATGTCAGATTTATTCCCCCTTTGCTGTTATAATAACCTCCACTCTTTGGGGAAGGCTTTCCACTAGATTTTGGAGCGTGGCTGTGGGGATTTGTGTTCATTCAGCCACAAGAGCATTAGTGAGGTCAGGCACTGATGTCAGATGAGAAGGCCTGGGGCGCAGTCAGCATTCCAATTAATCCCAAAGGTGTTCAGTGGGGTTGAGGTCAGGGCTCTGTGCAGGCAACTCGAGTTCCTCCACACCAACCTTGGCAAACCATGTCTTCATGGAGCTCGGTTTGTGCACAGGGGCACTGTCATGCTGGAACATGTTTGGGCCTCTTAGTTCCAGTGAAGGTAAAAATGTAATGCTACAGCATACAGAGACATTCTGTGTAATTGTGTCCTTCCAACTTTGTGGCAACAGTTTGGAGAAGAACCACATATGGGAGTGATGGTTAGGTATCCACAAACTTTTGGCCATATAGTGTATTTGGGGAGGAAAAATGCAAAAAGAAAAAAACAGAAGAGGAGAAATGAATCCAAAACACATGACGTAATCAAAATGCAAAAGGTTAGTGGCTAACTACCTAGCTAGCTAGCATCTAAAGTAAGAAGCGTCAGGCAACACATGTTAAGCTGCTAGCTCCTTACTACTAGCTATGACAACAGTAGGCTTTTGACTTTAAAGATAATCAGCACTCAAATGGTTGAAACAAACATCACCTACAGTTCTTTGCATGACAATAGCAACTCAGATGATCACAATCAATAAAGAAATGAAACTTCCTGAGTTTAAACCTTTCACCATGGTAAGTATCCTAATTTTAGGAGAAGAATGGTCTAATGGTCATTTTTCAGATCCAGGATTAGAAACAACTGAAACAACTTTTCAACCTGGGGAAAACATGCGAAACTCCACAAAGAGATACAAGACTATAGATGCAAAATTCAGACACCAAACATGTCTTGGACGATTGACTTAATTTGGGTTAAAGCTTAAATCTTGCTCCACAATTCCATTTTCTCACATAACGCCTTCTGAAATGTTTTGTCCATGTAACAAACAGTCCTGCTAACCTGACATTGTGTCCAGTTGGTGCTGATCTTGTGCAGGAAAAAAGCACAGCTCCACTTTTCTCATTCCAAAGGTCCCAGTACTGTGTGCAGTAAAAAAAAAAATCCCTCAGATTCTATAGCTCCTAATGATCATTAATGATCTAATTTTCCTTTAGGTTTGTGCAAAGGAAAGTAGGAATAATAGAGGAAATGGTTAGAGCAAGGTAGTACAGTTCCTCTATCATATCATATAATACATGCACCAAAAACTGTATATTATTTTTCAGGTTTTATTTGAAGCTCAGTTTAGTTTTAGCTGGTATTCAGTTAGGCTTTGCCTGTTTGTATTATTTTTTATTTAGTTTTACCATTTATTTTGCGGAACAGAGTCTCTTTCTGTTGTTTTTGTATACGATTTTCAAAAAGGAAGGCATGAAGACACAGTGAACATTGTGTAACTTCCTTGGAACAAGCAAAGCATGTTTAACATTTGTTATCAATGGTCTACAAGTACACTGTCAGCAAATTATCTGGCTGAATGTGGGGCAATAAAATTATCTTTGTCTCGCAGTACAACGTCATTATTATAAATCAGACATGTAGCCTACTTTTCTGCATATTTTAATAGTTGTAGTATAGACTAGTATAACATCCACAGAGCAAATCTTTTTTTGTGGAATGTAAAAATGTACAATCAGAACAGACTCTTAATCAATCTGGCAACCCACACCATTCTTCAGATGCATGCCTGGAGCAGAGCAGCAGGTGGGAAATAAATATATCACTGCTGCTGACACTTTTATCAGCAACTTGCAACAATTCTTATTTTAAACTTAATGTCATTTGTATTGGAATGAGAATGTGAGGTCAGGCTAGACACTGGAGAACATCCGCAGTGTTAATTCAGCTCATACCCTGCTGCGATAACACCTAAATTGTTGAATGAACAATTTCAGAGTTGCTAAGTTAACATCAACAATGTTAAATTAACTATTACAGTGAAGGATTAACACCCCATAGTTTTACATGGACATTTAGTGTGCAGAATTAACAACTACCATTTTACATTAACTAGTATTCAAAATTAACACCTATAGTTTTACCAGAACTTTTATTGTGCAGAATTAACAATGACAGGTTTACATGAGTTTTTGGACATCAGAATTAACACTTATATTTGTACATGAACTTTTAGTGTGCTGAATTAACACCAAGAAGTTTGCATGGCCTTTTAATATTCAGAATTAACACCTATAGTTTTACCTTTTATTGTGCAGAATTAACACAGCATTACATGAACCATTACTCTGCGAAGTCTATTGCTGAATGAACGCCAATCCAGAGCTGAATTAACACAAGTATTGGCTTATCACTACAGTATTTAGCTTCATTCGTGAATTAACACCATACAGTCTTAAATAAACACCTACAATGAGGAATAAACACTTACTTTACAAAATTAAGACCTACAATGTTGAAAGCACACAAACCTATTATTGAATTAACATTGCTAACACTGTAGGTGTTAACTAATTAGTGTAGGTGTTAAACCAATACCCTAGGTATCTGTTCAGCAGTGTTAATTTAGTAATGAATCTGTGTTCAGTTAATTAACTAAAGCAGTAAATAAGTAAATTAAGAGTACATTGTAGGTGTTTATTCAAGACAGTAAGGTATCAATTCATGAATGAAGTTCATACATGTTATATGGTTCATGTAAGTGTTAATTCTACACAAGTTCATTACAGCTGTAGGTGTTAATTCTTCAGGGTACATCTAATACCTTTGGAATGAGAATGTGGGGTCAGTTTAGACACACACACACACACACACACACACACACACACACATTCCAAACATATTAGATGTACCCTGAAGAATTAACACATACAATTTTAATGAACTTGTGTAGAATTAACACTTACATGAACCATATAACATGTATGAACTTCATTCATATACTGATACCTTACTGTCTTGAATAAACACCTACAGTGTGGACTGAACTCTTCATTAACTAAAGTAGTAAATAAGTAAATTAAGAGTCCACAGTGTAGGTGTTTATTCAAGATGGTAAGGTACCAATTCATGAATTCAGTTCTACACAAGTCCATTAAAAACTTCATTCTTCAGGGTACATCCAGTACTTTTGGAATGGGAATGTGGGGTCAGTCTAGGCGCGCACGCGCGCACACACACACACACAGAGAGAGAGAGAGAGAGAGAGAGAGAGAGAGAGAACCATTACTGTGAAGAATGAACACATATATAAACTTTAACGGTTACAATAAACACATATATGAACTTTAACGGTTAGAATGAACACATATATGAACTTTAACGTTTAGAATGAACACATATATGAACTTTAACGGTTACAATGAACACATATATGAACTTTAACGTTTAGAATGAACACATATATGAACTTTAACGGTTAGAATGAACACATATATGAACTTTAACGGTTAGAATGAACACATATATGAACTTTAACGGTTAGAATGAACACCTACAGCAGTCCATGAACCAGCACTGTGGCAAATCTGTGGTGAATGTAAACACTATGGATGCTAATTCAGTGTTTGTGTTAATTCACTTCTGAGTTCGCGTTTCTTCAGCACAGTAATGGTTCGTGAAGGTGTAGGTGTTAATTCTTCACAATAGTATCTGTCGAGGTTAATTCAGCACGATGTCAATAGTAATTTAAGTGTTTATAAGTTTAAACGATCTCCTCAGCTGTGTTTTTTTTTAACGGTCTCTGAATGAAGTTTCTCCGAGCGTGCCTCGCGCCGGTTTGAATACCACGTCTGTCCGCAAGCGCGCGGATCGCTCCCTTATTTGCATATACATACCTGGTGAGCCAATGGTGTGCCACAGGGCGTGGCTTTCCCCCTCAGCGCGGTGCTAGCGGCTCGCGTCTCGCGCAGGTCTGTATAAATGGGAGCTCAGTCGCGCGCACAGCTCATACAATAACACATGCACGCACGCACGCGCCGGCACACGCACGCTCCGCGTTAATCCTTCTCCCGCAGCAGTTTGGATGACAGTTGGGGTTTTTTGCCGAGAAGCGGACAACGATTTTTGTTCGTGCATCCAGGTTTGTGTGTCACTTTGGACTTTTTATCTTTATGGACTTTTTTTTCTGCACAAGCTTGATTTATCTGTGTAGATCCGTTTAAAGGGTTGAGAGTCGATATTTCAATAAGACACAGGTGCGTAAGAGGAGAGCGCGAGCTCCTTTCCTTAGAGGAGGGAAACTCGGGTTGGTATGTGTCATTCAGTGTGCACCTTTCCATATTTAGGCTCGTGCAATTAAGGGATTGCCTGGTTTTAATTGGAACTCGAGTTTGCATTTTAGCATGCACAATATTTCACAGGTATAAACCCAAAACAAATCATCTTAAATGTAGTGCGCTGGAGTCACTCATTGCACAGTTGTATTGTGGCGACCTACTTTTTAAAAATCCAATCCCCAAATCCTTATTATTTAATTACGCTCGCACTGAATCTCCCTATTAAAAATTCACGTGAGGCTGGTTAAAGAGCTGAGTAGAGTCAGGTGTGTTAATGCACAAGATGTACTGGGCAGAGGGACTAAAGAAGCAGGACTGGGAAATCCAGTGCACTTTGCCTAGACTGGCATAGAGAGAGAGAGAGAGATGAACAGCTGATTTTGAGCTGTATGCACGTGGTCGCATTCCACGCTGCACTAATAATGAGTTTGTTAAGTAAGCGCACTTGGGAACCTGAGTCCTTGGTGTGATGCTGAGCTGAGCGACCCTGAGAAGAGCACCTGTTACAGCATCGTTGCATCATCACACACAGAGGTGAGTGCACGTTTATTTGTATTCTTATGAGAATTCGTTATGATTAAACATTTAATGACAAGTGTTAATTGAATAAATACCTGAATAAATTGCTGTGGAGGAGTATCAGTGAGAAGCAACTTATTTGCACTGCAAAACCTTCAGTGTTGGATTGAATACCTAGTTGACACCTTATAGTGAATGAAATAATGCAGTCTTGGCATGAGACCTAAGCATAAAGTCTGAATTAACACCTACGTTGTTGAAATAACTCCTATAGTACTAAACATCTCCAATTTCAGAACTGTGTAGATGTTACTTCAACACTGTATGAGTCAGCTTAACACTATAGGTCAGGGGTGTCCAGTCTTATCCGGAAAGGGCCGATGTGGGTGCAAGTTTTCATTCCAACCAAGCAGGAGCTACACCTGAGTCTACTGCAAGCCCAGATCAACCGATTAAACAGGTGGACTCAGGTGTAGCTCCTGCTTGGTTGCAGCGAAAACCTGCACACACTGGACACCGTGCGTATAGGTGTTCATTGAAAACTAAGTGTAAATTCTACCTTAGAAATGCTCAGCATTGTAGACATTAAGTAGACTTTAACACTGAAGGTGTTGATTCAACACTACAATTATTAAGCCTGCATTACAGGTGTTAGGTCAACACTAGTTATTAAATCAGCATCGTATGTGTTAATTCAACACTGTAGTTATTAAGACAGCATTACAGGTGCTAAGTCAACACTGATGGTGTTAATTCAACACTGTAGTTATTAAGTCAGCATTGTATGTGTTAATTCAACACTAATGATGTTAATTCAACACTGTAGTTATTAAGTCAGCAATGTATGTGTTAATTCAACACAGATGGTGTTAATTCAACACTGTAGTTATTAAGTCAGCATTTTAGTTGTTAAACAAACACTGTAGTCACTAAATCATCATTGTATATGTTAATCTTGAACTGTAGTCATTAAGTCAGCATTATATGTGTTAATCCAACACTGCAGGTATTAGTCAATACTACTGATATTAATTCAACTCTAGATGTAAATGTAATACTGTATGAGTCAATTTAACACTGTTGGCATTAAAACCTATGACATTTAATTCAACCTGGCAAGAGACTCCAACACTGTAATAATCACTTCAACATTAGGTGTTAATTCAACCCTCTAAGAGTTAAAGAGATTTACTGTGAAGTCTGAAATGCACAATCTCTACCATAAAACACCCAGGTAATATCCAGTAAAATTTCTCATGCAGGTGTTTGGTGTTGTTTTTTAGCTAATGCCCACACCCACACGCGCACACACACAATCCTGTGATGTGATGGAGGCCGACAGTTGAGAGCTGATCTGTATTTTTCACATCTAGCAGCTGACTGATGAAAACAATTGTCAGCTAGTGTTATTTGTGAATGCTGTGGGCCAGGTGGGTACACAGGAGCTTCATTTATGAAAAACGTTTGCGTTTGGATCTGTAGTCTTTCTGTAATGGTTATTCCATAGGCATTTGGTATGCAGCTCTCAGTTTTTAAGATCAGTCTTTCCCTGGCTGAATTTCCCCATGTGAAGTTTAGGGTTCTTCCAACCTCAGTCATGCCCATCATACTGGCACACATCAGCCTATGGAACACTGGCATCTGTAGACTCACAGCCATTATTGAGCTTTTATAATGCAATGGGCGCCGCACTTTGCCAAACTCACTGACACTCACTGTTACCAAGTCCACTGGTATTGAATTCCCAGGTCTGCAGTTATTGAGTTGACAAGTGCACTGGCATTGGAATGCCAAGCCCACTGGCATTTGTTTGCCAAGGCCATTGTTATTGAATTGCCAAACCAACTGGCGTTGGGTTGCCAAGCCCACTGACATTGGGTTGCCAAGCTTACAGACATTGGGTTTCCAAACCTCCAACTTTGGTTTGCCCAACCCACTGGCACTGGGTTGCCAGGTCTATTGGCATTGGGTTACCAAACCCATTTACTTTGAGTTGCCAAACTCATTGGCATTGGGTTCCCCAGCCCACTGGCATTGCTTTTCCAAGCCTACCGGCTTTGGCTTGCCCAACCAACTAGCACTGGGTTGCCAAGCCCACTGGCATTGAGGTGTTTGTTGTTTTTTTTTCCATCAGTGTGAACTTGCAGCAGGCTGCCAGAAACAGCTTTTCATTCCTCATCCAGCAGCTACTAAATGGCGTGTGAAATTATTGAGAATGGCGATCCTTTTCCCACACACTCTTGGAGCTCCCACTCCTGTTCCCTCTAAGTTGTTAATTAACGGCAGAGGCGTCCTCAAAATGAGTGTTTTAATGAAATTAGTGCCGCGTGTGTGACGGTCTGCATCCCATGCCTCACTAATGACTTATGCAATCACAGCATGCTGGTTTGCAGTCACCTACTTTCTCTCTTGGCTCCTCAGAGGAGGACAGGAATGCGGCACATAGAAGCAGAGACCATTGTGGCTGTGTCTTATTCATATAAAGTAGCCCTCAGGGCAGTGGCAATTAGTTTATTGTAGGGTAGAAGGAAAAGTAGCAGTGGCTATAATTCTGCTTTTCCTGTCTGAAGGTTATTTTAGGCTGTACATTAAACACAGACTGGCTTCAGAGTGACCTAGTTTTACACACACACACACACACACACACACAGGTGGAGGCTGACAGATGTCCTCTCACTCCACCCATGCCCTTCCTATCCCTCTGATCCTTCTCCTGATCCTTCCTCCTTCTCTGTTTTAGTCTAAACCCATTATTTATTCTATTTCTCAGTGTCTATCTTTTTCTAAAATGCTATAGTTTATGTCAGGTGTCCTTGTTAGCAGGTTTTTAAGAACACCAGAATACATAGAATCAGCTGGAACAATAGTTGAAATTTAGTTGAAATAGTTGAAATTTTCATGTCTTGAAAAAGTGTAATCTTGGTGGCTGTAATATTCCCATAATGCACAGCAAGCATATGCGGATTTTAAAACTGATACATACTGAGGTGGTTTACGAGTGTAACATTGAAATGATTATGCAGTGAGATAAAAAGTAGAGTTTTCTATAACATGTAGCTAGAGATTGTTTTTGTTTAGTATCCTTACATTGTGTCAGCCTTTTACAAGCCGCTAGTCAGCAGGTTAGCAAGCTGGCTTTTAGCTACAGAATAGCCTGCAGTACCTCAAAATTATGAAGTTTTATTTTCTGTTTTTTTCCATAATACTGCTATGTAAATTGTTCCAAACTACGTTTTCATTCACATTTTCTTTATAAATGTGACCGCATGAATTCTGCTAAGATCCTTTTCTCCAGCACTAGCATTTTGGATGTACATTAGGTCGCCCTGATCATCTCTGTCTGGGTTGGGACTGGAACAAGATTTATGTTACATATTTAGCTCCATGACTGGGATGAGCAGGTGCAATAAAAGCTAATGACGAAACACAATGTAAGCATTTGGCACGATATTTTTCACTCGATTGTCGAGCAGGCCGAATCATGATTTATGCAGGCTCACATGAGCTAACATGAACAGCATGTACCAAGAACCTGATAAACACTTCTTCAATAATGCATGACTCATTCCACACATCAGTGTTTGTCATGGTTTCTGAACAAAATTTAACAACATGACTATCTCTGGGTCACCACTTTATACCCAGTCTCCTGGAAAAACACATTGTTTTTAGCCAGGGTTAATAAATACTGTTCCTGTGTATCAGTGATCATGCTCCTGCCAATTCACTTTCAATCACTGTTGTAGGAACAGATTAAATTTTTTTCACCTCCTTTTTCTTCCACGTTTCGACCTTGCCAATTCCCACTGTCGCATGGCAAATGCCAACCAGGGAAGGTGAGGACTTCCTCAGATGCCAGACACCTAATCTTATCTAACTGCTGCTCATGTAACAGGGCCACTGAACACACTTAGAGGAAAGTGCTGATTGTCTTCTAAACTAGAGACAAGCTCACAGACTGGCTAGAGTCACTTTGAGCAACAGAGAAAACACCTAGAGAGCAAAGCCAATTATGCATTAGTGGATTTCCATCCACGTATCCATCGGGACTTCCATCCACGAATCCAACGGGATTCGAACTCGCAATCTCCAGGCGTCATAGCGGACGAATTATGCTTCGTCAGTCATCTGCCAAGCATTTTTGACAATTTTCATTCACATTTTCTTTACATTTATTCGTTTGCCAGATGTGTTTATCGAAAGAATTAACTCCGTAAGTCCATAACTGAGCAGTCAACATCTAAGGGTTTAGCTCCAGGGCACAACACAACAGTGGCTTTCTGGCATTTAGGGATTTAAAATTAGAACTGTCTGGCTGCTAGGACAGAACCTTAACCACTTTGCTTTCATTGCTTTCTTCTTCAGATCTGTGCTCAAAAGTCAGGTCCGGCTTCTGCCTCACTCCTTTCCACTTTGACTCATTTCCATGCAAATGAATACTAATATGGACTCAGGACTATTGGTGTGAGCGTTGAATATTGAAAGCAGGGCTGGGAAGTCACAGTGAATGTAGTGATTAATATCCGTAGGGGAACTGTCTCCATTTGTGCTTCATTTTAAAGGTTTAAATTACTTTCTTTTTATTAAATTTTCAGATGATGATCAGATAGAAAAGGCTGCTAATGCTGCTTTCTTTAACATAATAATTAATCTGCTTGGATATTTGTGTGGTGTTATGGGCAGCGATGCTACATTCTTGTCAGGAGGGCAGCAGGGCAGTAGGCTTCTGAAGATGTGCCCAGGGGCAAACACTAGCTATAAAGCAGAGGTGAGGACTACTGGGCAGGAATACAGAAAATACAACTATGTTCATACAGTGGAGAGAAGTGCTCTATAACTTACTGTTATATTTTCACGCATTCATATAGATGCCTTTATCTGATGCAGGATGACAGAAATAAATGTGTAAATAAATAGCTTTGAGGGGGGGTCCACAAAAGTCAGCACTTCCCTGGATTCACAGGTTCAGAGGCCATCGCTCTTTGATGCCTAAAAATAACATACAAGTGAAGTAGAATCCAGTCATGCATAAAGCTGCACAATTCAGGTTTAAGCTTTTTACACCAACACTGGGATTTGAACTTGCACGTTCTGGTCACTAGTGCTAAAGCTAAAGTGTTGTCTCAGTAAGCGGCTCTATTTGAAGCAGCAACTTTTGTCATTCTACTCTAATAGCAGCATGAGTAGCTGCTCGAAGAAAAAAATGCAGCGGTACACCGCAATCTGCCTCGGAGAAAGCACGTACACACTTCTAGATTGGATTGCTTGGAATTGGAAAATGATGAAATCCAGCGACAAGTGAAATGCATAATAAATGGTTCTATTTTTTGTGTGTGTTCTCCCGCGAGCAATTTGTTGAAACTGTGAAAGACGAATTGCTAGTCCCACAGGAACAAATGACCCGCCTTATCGCTCCACAAATGCTCACATGATAACCGCGTGACTTCTTATTCATTATGAGCTACTTAGAAAGGACCTTGAGTTCAGGCAGAAGCTAATGTTGTTTGTGTAGACTTTATGCTGATGTCGCAAGATGGGTGTTACGACAGCCTTGGCTCATTGTCTGCATATTGTCGACAGGGATCGTACTTACCTGATGATATGGAGTGACGGGAATTGAGGATGGAGAGGTAACGGAGCATTGCCTGCAGCCATTGTCAGCTTTTCTTTAGTGTCAGTTTTCTGGAGGTCATGTGGGGCCAATTAGTGTGTTTTATGCCTGAAATAGATCTGCTTTGTATGAGTTTGTGTGTGTTTTTATTTTAAAGTGCTCCTCTCATAGGTCTGAAAGTATGTGCACTGTGTTAGAAAGGCTGGCGTGTTCATGCATATATAGAGCACATGCGTACACGATAAGAACGACCCCAATAAATTCCCTCAATCTGCTAACAAATTGAGCCGTGTAACATGGAGAGTGTGCGTGTCTGCACATCACTTAGCACCAAAGAGAGAGCGAATGTGGTGGAAACAAACCCCTAAGGTTATGAATTTGCAGGTGGATACAAAGGTACCCATTTGTCTGCCGCACCCTTTTTCAATCTGCAAATAAAACTTGTCAAAACTGCTCTATTTCAGTCAAACATGGAAGTTAGAGAGGTATGAAGTTACTCTAAAGTATAAAAGCGCTTCTATTAAGGTAGTTATAAACTATAGTGGATCACAATATGCATGTTACGATGCATGTTATTCTGTTTTGCATGTTAGTTGTCCATAAAAGGTAATAGTGTCTTTGACCACTGAACTGTTGTTTGCTCGAATCTGATTAATCAGAAGGTGTTGATGAATTTTCTGTAACTGAACAGCTCTGACAGAGGTGCTTGTATGGCAGACGCTTCAAATAAGCAGATTCAAAAATAAGTGTAATCGTCGAAATGGGGAAATTTTCTGTGTGGGGTTATTTAGCAGTGTCAGAGCTTTGTAGTAATCAGGATGTTGCATTTTCTTGGTAACAAGCTGCATTTTCTTTTCTTATTAAAATGGAACAACTGGTTAGGGAGTGACTGTTTATAGGTTTATAGATGTCATAATGTAAGTGAGAACAGGAACTAACTTGTTTTGCAGGTGTTCCACAGAAATGAATAAAAATTGACATGCCATTCTTTAATAAAAAAAATTGTTAGCATTGGCAAATTATTGTTGTACAAGAGCAATCAGTCATTTCAGGACATGCTGTTATAGGAAACTAATCAACATTAGGGTGGTAACATATCACGCCACTACGTCGTTGATTATTTTCCTATAACAGCATGCCTGATCATTTTATTTTGTACATAATTAAAGAAATGAGAAGTGTTGTACTCCGATTTATTACTGTATTTATGAATCATTTTTGCAGTTCAGGCTTAATTACATATAGCTGCATGTAAAAAGGAAGCTGTGATTTTATGATGTTAGATGTACTCCAGAGTCTAGATGATTGTACTGTGTCGCCTCAAGTTGTAGAAGTGACTTCCCGCCCGTAGGAGCGTGGTAAAGGGGCAATGGAATGACAAGCCGACATCTTTGTGTAGCACGAATGATTGCTTACTACGGGGCTGGTTGTGTGTACCCACACTCACCTGCTTTGCCACCAAGGGAATCGGTTTTTGGTGTGAACCTGTAATAACACACAACCCCGGGCTGCTTATTGACAGCTATATAGTGTCAGACCGCTCGGAGTCTTTGAGAGTCACTGAAGGCTGTGCCATAACTCTGCGGTACCTTCTGTTCAAAATAGGGTGCTGGTTATTGGAACAGGAGAGGATAATAATCATTACTTTTACTTGTAGTGTGCCTTTCTCAGGTTGTTTTGTGAAAGAGAAGATCAATACATCTAGACATCTCATCAACTTTAAAATGGGACTTCTGCTTATTGCCCAGTGATGGTCATAGCTTTTTTTTTTTTTTCTTTTTTTTTTTTTAGAGTTCTAAATAAAAGGACCCACTGCACAGACCATATACACCTAGAGCTATACATCCCGTACCACAGTAATAGATATACACTTCTTACACACACCTTTTTCACTCCTCCATGATCAGAATTTTGTGTTGTGGAACTGATTGACTCTGAATTAACAGAGCACATGTTAGCTACCTAGTTATATAGCTAATGATCGTAAACCCCCTACTAAATGCACAAGATGATCGCTAATTTAATAACATATTGTGCTGTTTATTAGAACATACAAGCCCATGCCCCAGTAGCTAACTGTTCTTGTAATTTGTTTAGCTAACTAGCTATCAAAGCTAACTGGGCTGACTAACACATTAACTTTAGCTTCTGCTTAAAACATAGTTGCTAGCAATGTAAACCACTAAATAAAACATTAGCAGGAGACTTATATAAATAGGATGCTGCTTTTTGCTAAATTGACTCTATCATTCATGCAAAAATAAAATGATGTTCCTAATTGTGATGAAATTGTATGCCATACTCAGGCAATAGCATATTTATTTTACACAGCACTTTGGAGTTCTTGAATCTGATTGGTCAGAAGTTTTTTTTTTTTTTTTTTTTTAAATTAATAATTTTCTAGGACAGATCCTCCAACAATAGTTACGGCTGCAAGACAAATGACAGGTTTATATAAATGCACTCGTTCTGATGCCTTGTTGTTTCTATAGTAACAGATAATTCATTAATTATTATTATGCAGCGTACTTATTATGCAGCGTGTCTGCCATATCTTACAGAAATAATAAACTCCATTTTTAAAAGTGTTGTTTTTAACAAAGCAAAGTGTATACTCAGTGATATGATGAAGCTGAGTTTTTATTTATTTTTATTTTTTGGAAGGAGTCTCCAGTGTACAGCACTTTACCAGTAACATGACAAGATGCAGGTTTTTTTTTGTATTATTAACTTCAAGAGATGGGGGAAAAAAGAGATGCTGGTGAGGGAAGAACTGTTTATAGCTGTTAGATTCAATAAAATCCCTACAATCCCTATTGGCTTGCGTCAATTAGGTAAATTTAACATTTTCTAAACTGCTAAATGGTCGGACATGTCTCCTGTGAGAATGATGAGTATAAGCATGATGAGAGAATATATGTAGTTAAAACTGCAAAAATTGCCCCAAGTTCACCCTATGGGAAAGACGGGCACTGATTGAAACAGGAAATAAGAGAGGTATGTAATAGACTCTTCTGTGCTGTTATCTCCCCCATCATCTGCAGTAAAAGCTGGAGCACGGCGGAAATGAAGCCATCCAGCAGCCAGAAATGAAGCCATATATCTGAACACACACTGACTCACTTACAAGTGAGCAAGCTGCATTTCTGCTTTATTTTGTGTGTGTTCAGCATGGCACTTTGCTGATGCAGTTATCCCTTTACATTATTGATGGCTATAAATGAGGCTAAGAGGAAGAATGACAGTTGAAAGAACCAGTGATGTCACTTTGCATCTTTCTCACACAAATGTGTTCATTTCCAACCCTTGCAGCATTAATCTGTGCGAATCAATTATACTGAGGGTTTGCACAGGAGGAATATTTGATCTGTAATCTCGCTTGATATGCTGATAAACAGAGCAGCAGCAGGCAGACGCTCTGATTAGGAATCACAGTGGTGGAAGAGCTGAAATGCAAAGCAGTGTTGATTGTAGTGACAATGTTTGGGGAGATTTGAATTCTTGTATTGTGCTTTTGGAAGTTGCTACATGACAAAATGTTCTTTCTACATTCTACAAATGCCAACATTTTTTAGGAAGTTGGAGAGCGGAGGCTTGCCTAGTGTACACAACCATGGAGCAGTTGAGGTTGATCAAAGGCTCAGTGGTGGCAAACTGGTAGTGCTGGGATTTGAACTCACAACCTTCTGGGCACATTAACCACTGACTTGCATCTATTACAATGCTTTTTTTTTGCTAAACAAAAGGTACTGTTCAAGTAGATTTTCCTTTTCTAATGTATCCTCAGAGGTACAGTGTAAATGTAAGTAAATTATAGATCCCTTTGCTGCCTAGGAGCTAAATTCTACAATGAAAATATTGAATTTCTCTTGTAATGAAAACTATGCATGCCTTGTGAGTTAACTGTTAAGGCAGCTTTGTGCAGATATAAGGCCAATGTAAAAAGAAGAAGTCCTAAATGTAGAGAGTCATTGCATGGTGATACAGCAATTCATTTTTTGTGAAGTATATTTTTAAAAAACAGCCAAAAATAGAAAAAGAAAAATATATGCAAGGCGGTTGGGGAAAGCCATCAAATGTCGCCGTATCTGCGCAAGTCTGTTAAAATGAAGAAAACTCAGGTTTCGACCATAGTTGAGTTTCTTTGCTGCTACTATAGGTCTTTAAGTAAGCATTTTTATTTTATTTTACCAATACAACATAGAAATGTTTTTAGTTATGCCTTTTTCTACAAAGATCATGTCACGTAAGGAGCCAGTTTTCCAGCAGGAGGCGGAGTTCCATACATGCACGGCGTGATACATGGCATATCCCGTATTTATAAATATTTATTATGTTAGCTTTTTTGCTGCAACTTTTCACGGCAACTAGCTCAGCTCGATGTTGCACAGCATTGCACACATCTGCACTTTATTCCACATAGAGTCCATACTTTTTTCTGCCATGTATCATGTATATCCTTTATATTATATTTTTAGATTTTAATTTTTTTTATTTTTATTTTTGTAAATTCTGTTTAATGTCAACGGACATTCATAAAAAGCATTTCACTGCACGTTATACTGTGTATTTTTGTGTGTGAGACCGACAAAATTTGAATTTGAGCTTGTTTCCAGGTCAGAAAAATGTAAAAAGACATCTTAAATGGAGACAAATCTTAAAATGCATGGTAACATTGCAATTCATTTTTTTGTAACGTGTCTTTAAAAATACAGAGAAAAAAAAGGAAAATTTTCAAACTGGACCTTTCAGGCCTAAATACATATTTTGAAGATATTTGAGTTTTAAAAGTAAATCACTTAAGCTCTAAAATATATATCCTTGATGTGTTCATATATAGTTAATTCCTTTTCAGAGATCACAGTGATCACAGTCAGGGTCAGATCACTAAAAGTCATAGCTCTTATGGAAAATCCATTTTTGCTTGGGAGGCCTGGCTACTGTATTCTTGTGTAGCCTGTTTTTTGTTTTTTTTTTTTTCATAAAGGTACATTCTGTACCTCCACACATCACTCAGTGTTTTCAGTTCAGTGGAATGCACTTGTGATTATGTGATTCATATTTCAGCTGCTGACCTCTCAACCTGCGAGATGTGTTTATGGCTATCTCTGATAATGGGTTGGGGATTGTACACAGTTTATTTTAAATACACAGACACAGAACATCTCTGCAGAACATCAGTTTCACCAGTGTGGATTCAGTTTAGCTTATTTTGTAATTGGCTGCATATTTGGTAGGAGGACACAAAGATAAGTGTAGGTTGGAGAGGTGGAACCCAGGCTCTAGGGTATCTGAGAACTGTGCCTTTAATCTTTCAGCCCCCTTATAAACCTTAATGGCTCGGTTCTTGCATTCCTTAATGGCACGGCTTTTAAAGAGAGTAGAAATAAATCATAAGATCACATGGAATTCAGTCATATGCTGTTTAATGTACAGGTAAGTTAGCATATATACTACACTCCTCTGACTTTAGCTAGTCCTCAGACTTGATTAGTGATGTCAAGTTAATCACTCCATCCATACACAAACGCAATATATGCTAAGCTACTCGACTCAATCACGAATGCATGCACTGAAACATTCATGGCTCCATCTGTCTGTTGTTGTCCAAAGAGCCTCAGCAACAGATGACAGTCCTAAATTTATACACTTCGACTCATGCATTCCAGCTGCCTCCTTTCCCTGTTCCTCCTTCCACATTTCATTCATCATTAAGTAAGGCTTCTGTGTGGATTTCGTAGTCCATCTGAGAATTTGCAAATCATTCACTAATGGCAAGAGTGTACATCTGTGTTTCTCCACAATGTAACTTAAGCAACATGGGTTGCACTGAGAGCTAATGGGCTCACAGTGCAAGTACTCAGTTTGTTTTCCATTAATGTAGACAAGATCTCTAGGATGCAAGGATTTTTGCCAGCATGTCACCTTATTTCTGTTTGCTGTCACATTTCTCACAGCAGGAGTTAAAACCATGACATGAAGAAATGGCTGGGGAAACAACATCGATAGCACTTAGCTGTCTGCGTGAATTCTGATTTGTGCATACAAATCATTATTTCCATTAGGAGTGACGATTATGAATACTACGAACTGAAAAAAAAGAGAACTATCTGGTTAGCTAGAAATCTGTGAAAGGGAAAAGCCAAGCCAGTGACTTCCTTCTTTCTATTTGACAGCTTCCCAATATAGACTCAGAGGGCCGGATGTACAGTATGTACATCAGGAAGCATGAACAGCAATTTAAAAGCCACAGTGACGTGGTGGAAGTGGTCAACTATCGACGAGCTAGGGACTATCGAGAAAAGGCAAGTTTAGTAACAAAGATGTGTTCCTAACTAAAGTCCTTATTAAATTAAATCTCACGTCAAAATTAGTAAGAAATATGGAGGGCATTAATTATATTTAATTAAAAGACTGCATACAGAATAAGCTTCAGGCAATTAAACTGTATTCTTTTTTTTTTTTTTTTTTTTGTGGTCAACTCCAGCTTCTATAGCATTTAGAAAACTGGCAGCATTACAAAATCCTGTTTAATGTTTTGAATTTCTTTTACACAGGAGGAAATTGTTTGTGTGCTATGACCAGGTTTGCCAAATTTGACAGTAGCAGCCCAATTAACAAGCAGTATTTAAAAAGTTTTCCTGAATAGTTCTTTTACCACGATCCATAAATGATCTTGTAGTATTACATCCATCCATCCATCCATCCATTTTCTGAACTGCTTATCTTGTACAGGGTTGCAGGGAGGCTAGAGCCTATCCCAGGGGGCTGATGGCAGTTTAAAAGTACATTGATTTTGAGAGTAAATCATACATCTGGCAAATCTACCTATAGCGCATGGTGTTAATTTACACCTGGATTTGGGAGGAGGAAAAGAACTCATGGAAAACACTGGCTGGCAAAGTTTAATATGTCATCAGTTCCCATCACTACCACATTTTTAAGCGGTCAATCCTCCCTCAAATGCATATGTATGAGAGGAGAAGTGTGCTTTGTGTGCTGCTGCCTTTACGCTGCCTGTATGCCTTAATTTTTTGTGCAGAATGCACATCTAACTACACCTGAAAATAGGCTCCAAGCTCTTAGTCTGGCTCAGAGCCACGCCCAGTCTGGACCACTGTCATTTCCATAAATGCTTCTGTAGTCTGATATGCTATTGTGAAAACAGAAAAAATGTTTGTATGCTTACATTCACATTGCAGGGAAGCAAAACACTTATTTCAACAGCAGCTGAGATTGGAGTGAAGTGCATTCAACGTTGCTTTATCTGTTCAGATTCAGATAAAGTCTGCTGAAAGTTTGTACAATTTTTAATCAAGAAATTTATCTCCTGTTGGATGTGCCGTCAAATACTGACTTCTTTATTCACTTTGCATTTACATACATTTGAAGAATTCTGTACTTTATTCTGCTCGCATTCAGCTCTGTCCTCTGTGCAGGATATTAGCCTGTCTTTATCCGAAATGAATGGGAAGCATAGCAAAAAAAAATTTCTGCTATGTGAATGTTATAGGCATATGCATTAAGAGGACATGTAAATAATAAAGGGTGTAACAGATGCTCTCGATGACATTATTAGGATGATATTCTTATCATCCTAACAGTAGTTGATGGAAATACTCAACTATTATTATTTTTTTTCCAACTTGTACAGAAACCTCAGGGCACTTGGAGCTACCCAGCATTTCTCCCTGAGATCATGCTGTGTGCTACTGTCTGGGAGCAAAGCGTCAGCCTCATCCCAGCCAGAGTTTCTCAAGAACATTCCCTCTGATGTCCTCAGAGAGCCTCTATTCCTTGTGGATGTTATTTCAGACAGAGCAAAAGGCCACCTGTTTTCTGTCTCCCAGCAGATTTCTGTCACAAATCCCGATAGCCTCGTAAAACAATCAGCTGGCAAAGGAGGTGATGTCATCACGAGGCCGTGAGTGACTTCTTCACTTAGCTTTCTCAGTGTTGTGTCTACTACATTCAATCAGATTATGATAAGAACATACTGCTTGAATGTTTCAAGACCCAACTGTCTAAAATTTCCATTAGGAGTGACGATTATGAATACTATGAACTGGAAAAAAAAGAGAACCTCTCAGGAAATTTGTGGTTAGCTCATGTTAATTAGAAATCTGTGAAAGGGAAAAGCCAATCCAGTGACTTCCTTCTTTCTATTTGACGGCTTCCCAATATAGACTCAGAGGGCCGGATGTACAGTATGTACATCAGGAAGCATGAACAGCAATTTAAAAGCCACAGTGACGTGGTGGAAATGGTCAGCTATCGAAGAGCTAGGGACTATCGAGGAAAGGCAAGTTTAGTAACAGAGATGTGTTCCTAACTAAAGTTCTTATTAAATTAAATTTCACGTCAAAATTAGTAAGCAATATGGAGGGCATTAGTTATATTTAATTAAAAGACTGCATACAGAATAAGCTTCAGGCAATTAAACTGTATACATTTTTTTTTTGTGGTCAACTCCAGCTTTTATAGCATTTAGAAAACTGGCAGTGTTACAAAATCCTGTTTAATCTTTTCAATTTCTTTTACACATGAGGAAATTGTTTGTGTGCTATGACCAGGTTTGCCAAATTTGACAGTAGCAGCCCAATTAACAAGCAGTATTTAAAAAAATAGCTTTACTGAATATTTGCCTATAGAGCTTGGTACTAATTTACACCTGGGCTTGTGAGGAGGAAAAAAATCATAGTGAAACTGGCTGCCAAAGTCTAATATATTGAATGTAATATACATAGTTTCTTCCTATCATCAGATGATTGCAAGGCAAACTGGCATCCCAGCAATGACACAGTTGAGATATGTGGAGACCTAGCTAGTGGGTGAAAATTGGGTTTGGATAATTTTATCGGAAATATCCTTAAAGGTGCCTCATCAGCTCTGCAGATGTAATATCTGTACCGTATACCATAAGTATAAACGCTTTTTGGTGCAAATATGCTAGAATGTCTATTGAAATTCCAACTCGATCAGATTTTTAATCTTATAGTGATTCTATCTGCATAGCAAAGCAAGCACAAGCCTGAGCCCACACCCTAATCTACTGTTTCTATAGTGAACCATAGAAAATGTGCTTTTCGTGATTTTTCAGGGGAATTTATTTGAGTGCTCCGACTGGTCTAAGTGTGAAAATTGCAGAGGTTTGACCACATTCCTTTAGTCTCAAGGAACCGTGAATGTCTCCATATTTCCACTCCTCGCTGTTGTAATAAGTGGGGAATAAAACATGACGGGGTGTGCGGTTCTAGAAAAATAATTCATGATGGGGTGGTGTGTAACAGAGTTACTGTTTCCACCCCAAAGGTGATTATTTTACTATAACAACATATCCTGAAGGTTCCTCTTATAGTGCAGCAATTTGCCAATGATCACAAGTTTTAATTTATTAATGAGCATCATTTTTAACGATGTTTATAGTAACATTTAATGTTACCTGCGATGCAGTTAGTTCCTGTTATCACTTATATTATAACAACTATAAACTTTCACTCCTTCACCAGTCTCTCTTTTTTTTCTCTCTCTTGAAGTTAATAAGATAAAAAAAGCAACCTGAAGTCTCTCATGGAGCAAAATTCCTGTAACAAAACACTGACACTGGAGACTCCTTCCATAAATATTAAATAAACAGCTCCTTACAGAACGTTTTCCCATATCCCCCCATGGTTATGCATTTTTTTCTTTATTAAATAGAGCATTCAGTTTACTATTAGTCTTAGATTATATAGCTCGTCTGTCATACAAGTCCCTGTGAATGAGCTGTTACTATAGAAACGATAACTTATTAGAATGAGCACACATACTGTATATAAACCTGTTATTTGATATACAGCTGGAAATATTGTCTGAGCCATGCTGTTATATAAAATTAATCAACACCTTGTCTGTGTGTGGTTTAATTTTCACATTCAAAAGATAAATAGATTTCTTGATAAGAGCAAATATACAGGTGTTTCTGTTCAACTGAATTAAGTTCAATACTTAATGGAATTTGTTCTCTAATGCCATTTTTTCTGGAACTGACACATCAAGCAGTTTATCATTTGATTTAGAAAAAAAAAGGTCCTCAAAACAAGCTTGGGGTGACTTTAACTGTAACATTCGTAACAAATTCACCTGCAAAACTCCATAATTGCTGTTTGGAAACTGTACTTCAGCTTTCACATCATGAATAATAAGAAATGCGTGACAGGTGTGAGATCAGTGTTTTGTTTACTCCACCTGTCCCTGCTCACATCAGTCCTCTAAGCTAAATTGCAAATGTGCACCACTTCATGAATTCAGGGCTTGTTAGTGAGTGCACATATCCTGTTAGCAGCTATGAGTGGAGCTCACATCTCTTACCTGTAGTGAAATAAAAGTAGGTTTCTGTGACTGAAGTGTTCTTACACGCAGTTAAAAAAGCCTGGTGGTTGTGAGGAAGCTGTGGTAAACTGGGATGATGGGTTGATCTGCTGGAGTAATTTGCACCATCTGGCCCAGTGTGTAAAAACTCAGCAACTGGGAAAGTGTTTAGTGCTTTAAAAAAAAAAAAGGTACAACTTGTAGACTCCCAGTTGAATCTGTTCCAAATAAAAATGGATCTGTTTATTAGCATGTTGTGTAACTCCTGGTTCCAACCGGTCTTCAGAAGGAGGGAGGCAGAATTTGCGATTTTAAACAAACCATAAATGTCTACCGGACGTGGTTTTTATCAAAGCCTCTGATTGAACATTCCTCAAATCCACAAAGTTTCTGTAAGTCAGAAGCCTGTCTGATGCTGAACCTGTTTGTCTGACCATTTCAGCAGGCTTAAGCTGATTTGTATTAGAGTAATGGACCGTCCTTCATTAAATTGCCAAAAAGAGCAGCGAATTAAAGCGAGCCTCTGTGTGCAGTGTGATTAAAGTGAGCTTAAATGGAAACACGAGCAAAAGGGTCGGTGCAGATCCTTGGGGAATATTCACACCTTAGCAAATCATTAGCATTCTTTAATAGTATTTTTCCCTTCATTTGTTAGATAATACTTTTTAATACGTTTATTGGCTCTACAGTTTACAGAAGGTCAAATTTCTCAGGTTTCTTAATAAAATTTGGCTTGATATTTTTAGATTCTATTGTTGTGACGTGACGAGTCGCTCATCAAGGACTTAGGGACGAGGGACATTGTCTTTTTGTATGAATAGATATCTGATTAGTAGCTTATTAGTTACAGACGCTGCGGTGTTATATTAAGTAAGTGTAATAGGAGAACAAATGCTGGTGGTTTTGTTCTGTTCTTAAAGGTAGCTCTTAATTCTGATCAAGGTACATAGTGAATGGAGAAAGTTTAATTTTTAAAGACTTTACAAAGGAAAATGAAGCAATTATAATAATTAGTAATTACCTCTTCTTAGCATGTTGATTCTCGGTATTGGAATATGTCGTTTTCAGCAGTGGTCTAGACAGACTGCTGCTTAATGATGGTAATTACAGCTTTTATGAACAGAAGATTGGTGATTAAATAGGATAAAAGAGAAAGCAGTCGCTTGTGTTTTGGGTGTGTTTGGTATCTTATTTGGTGTGAAGTTTCTGGGGCGTCTCTGATTTGATGAAGAAGTTTGTTATATTAATACTGATGTACAGGTTT
Organism: Pangasianodon hypophthalmus; assembly: GCF_027358585.1. Classification (NCBI taxonomy): domain Eukaryota; kingdom Metazoa; phylum Chordata; class Actinopteri; order Siluriformes; family Pangasiidae; genus Pangasianodon; species Pangasianodon hypophthalmus. Next base: position 9,672,282 of record NC_069720.1, read on the forward strand.
GGCTCGTGTGCTTGGGGTGCTAGGGGTGTCTCCTTCCATAAAGCTCATTTTCTTTTGAGTTTCTCTGAATCCCTTTGTTGCAAAACTAACAAGTTGCTACGTCCTAGCATTTTGCATCTACGTAGCTGTCCTTCATCTACTATACCATCTTTCTCAGATGGCTGCTGACCTTTGGGTCAAACCAACCCAAGCTTGTAAAAACTTAAAGAAACAAGCAAATTAAAAGTCTGTGGCTGTAATTCAGTAGGAGTGATAGTAATGCGGGTACCATTGCCACCTCACTAGTCCAGTCTGTGTAGAGTTTTGTGAGTGTCCCTGTCTTCACGTTGGTTTCCTCTGGGTTCTCTGGTTTCTTTGCACTTTACAAAAACACGCAAGTAGGTAGATTGGCTATGCCAACTTGCCCCTAGTTGTGTGTGTGTGATGCCCTGTGATGGACCAGCATTCGATCCAGGTTGAATTCTCCTGCCTTGCGCCCAGTGTTCCTGGGATACTCTCAGCATCCACTCCAACACTGACAAGGATAAAGTGGCTACTAAAGGTGAATGAATGATAGTAATGTAGAATGAAATTTGTATAGTCAGTCAAATCCTTGCCTACATGTGCCATTTGTGGATGCCATTATAGGTCTTTGTCACATTCATGCACCTTTTGACCCTGCTTTGGAAACAAATTCCCTGTGAGCAGACCACTAATGCGCAATAATGTAGAATCCCTATTGACCTTTGTAGATACTACAGCTTGAATTCTAATCAGTTTCATATGAATAAGGTCAGACAAGCTGTTTTAACCTTAAAAGAAATTGACAGACTGCTGTTTGGTTACTGCAATACACCCTTTTTACCTTCTTGTGAAATAAGTTTAGACTGTTGTGTGCTTCATGCTGCCTCCACCTGATCAGTACTCTCTCCTAAGCAAAATGTTAAAATTCAATACTTTCCCAATTTGAAAGACCCAAGTGGATGGAGACATGCCTTGAAAAGATATATGAATAGGTCTCACGTCAGTTAAAAGTAGCATTGTGAAGAACATGCAGTCTGGTCATGAGCCAAGCCAGAATAAGATGGATTTTAGGACTGGCTTAACAACTCACTGAAGAATGATGACAAAATTCATTGTAGTAACAAAGCCTAGATTCTGGCTTAATCTTAGTAAGATGAATTTGTACTGCTCATGAGAAGAGAAGTAACCAAGGCCCAGAGAAAACTATTAAACATATCTGAAGTCGCTTATAGAACCAAGTGGAGAAATGATGAATAAAAGGAAATAGCACAACACAGGTTTTTTCCCCTCCTTTTTATAGCAGTTTTCTCCTCCTTTTGGTTTAGTGATGTAGTTACCATGTAGGATGACTAGATGGTTACATCAAAAGCTTCAAGCCCACACTTCTGCCAGAATTTGTAGGAGTAGGAGCACAGAAATAACTAATAAATTATTTCATCATGCTTTCTGTAATTGCTAGCAGTAACAGCATCTTCAGTGTGCTGTATTCAGCAAACGTTATCTTAAGAAGCGCCACATTTTTTTTCATTATTATACAAGTGTACTCCTTTTGACTTCTGGTTGCAGCAAGAATCAAATTTAAAACTTGTGTCCTTGCAATGCATCATATTGTCTATGGACCATGGTTCAGACCCACAAACCCACACACCGATCAGGTCTACAATGTCAGGGTGCTTAAAATTTCAGCATGATTCTGAGACACGATCGGGCTGCTACAGTATCATAGTTCCTTATTGGTGGAATAAGCTTCCTCCTCACACCTGAGTGGTCCAGTATCTCCATTTGTCCTTTCCAGGTCTAAAGCCCTACCTGTTCAGAAACTATGACTACTTTGTATTTCTTTGTATGCACTGATATGCTTTATGAACCTAAAAGTATGGTAAAAGTCTGTGATGGCACCCACACCATGAAAGATCATGTCCTACATATATAGGAATTTTTTATATAGAGACTTGCTTTAAATTGCATCTTGTCACAGAGATCCGTGGCTTACCTGGAGAATAAAATCACAAATCCAGTCCTACAGTTTAGCAGGAAAAAGGATGGTTTATCTATTTTGTCTGGATTATAAAACAAGCACTCTGTGCAGGTTTTGTATGTTTATTCCTTGTTCGATTTCAAGATGGAAGTTAACTGGACTTTCTAACAACATCTATTGACCAATCATAAGTCATTCAGCTACAGGTGTCAAGCTATCTGTGGGGAGAACAATGATATAAAACACCACTGAAACATGCATAGACCTCTAAAGATTAAGTAGGCCCTCGTATGGGTTTTGAAGTTTCCAGACTAGACCATTCTAGCACTTTGCTTAAGACGGCATTAGTCTCTAGTCTTTCAGGTTCTGAATCCTTCCAGATTCTTGTATCTTTGTGCTTTTTTTTATAAACCACTCTCTGTAAGATTAATTATAGAACATACTGTAAGTATAATTCACTATATCCTTGGAAAAACCAATGCATCTTTAACTAATAAACTTGAACATCCTTTCCTAAATGAGCAGTTTACTTCAGCTTGGTCAGTTAGGTTTATACAGTAAGCATATATACACCAGCTCGACTGAATGTGTTCTCTCATCTGGCTTCTCCTGTGAAAAACAGGCCATGAATGGAGCCCTAGCAGCAGTTTAGGAATCACAGTGGGCCATTCACTTGAAGAAGTGAGGCAGAGCAGCCTACTTTGGGTCTTTATGCTACATTTATATGAAAAAGTATGAGAAATATTCAGCAATAAACAAAGAGGGCAGAGAGACGGAAGAGCATGCTTGTTTAGTTTAATACTGAATGAGCAACCTTCATGATCATACTGCTGTTGTCTCTTTCATTTTTACTCTCTTTCTTTCCCTGCATCAATTTTTTTCCCTTTCCTGCCAAATATTTATTGCAGTTGACACGTCCGTAATGTGACTCCTCGTGAACTGTGATAAATATTTGCTGGCCGAGAGATTGGGCCCTTTGCTACGGAGGCATGGATATGTTGCGTGGAAGGAATATTTATGAGACGACGAGGCAAACGTCTGTGTCCGAATGAAATTTCCACTTTTCACTTTCAGTCAGCGGGTCAGTGGGTTTTAGCTCAGACAGCCCTGCATTGTGGCATTTCTCAATATCATGCTATTGCTAAAATCGCATGGATTTCTCAAAGTCACATCATTGTGAGGTGTCACTCGGTGAGCAGACGCAGTTTTGTAATATGGACTGTCTTGCTACTTTGTCTGTTCAAAATGCCATTCCTGACATGGTGGAAGTGTCAAATTTGACATGGTGTAATCTCTGGTGGCAATTTTCTGATTTTCTCCCTTTTTCAAACACATACCTGCATCCAGGCTTGTGCCAATAATCGGCTATTGTAATATACAGAACCCTGATTTTAAAGTGCACACTTCAAACTATCACCCCTTATGCCCTGCACTCTGTTTGGAAAGAGACAGTCTAATTAAGCAGCATTGGTTTTTTGCAGCATAATGACAGCTGTCCAATTATTGCCAAATTATTGCCTGATCCTTCTTGATGAATCCACTGCCATTATTCTCTTGATAATTTTGGACAGACAAAACTGTCACCTTGAATCTTCAGGCTAAATGCTGCTCAGTGAGACCAGGCACAGGTTATCATGTAGTCAGTACGAGTTCCCATTGGGTTTATACTAACAACTATTTCAACTGAATAAAGGTAAGTATGGACTTGCAAATAAATGAATGAATAAAAAAAAAAAAAAAAAGCTAGTTAGCGAACTATTACCATAGCTGATGGCAAAGTTTCGTCAGTATTTTCATACATTTAGCTTGCCGTCTGATGCTGTAGCTAGTGCCACATGGATACCCCAAACATTTACACTTCCAAAAACAGTTTATGCCCAAGTCTCACCCTTGCTTCAGTGGATAATCTCACCTGGATACTATAGATTTATATCTATGACCTGCTGCTGTAATCATAAAGATTGCCCTGTGCGCAACCAAGGACTAACTAAAGAGCAATTGTAATAACTTGGCTTTGCACAGATGGAAGACGTTTCTTGGTTTATTACCACACAAATCCAAATCTAATTTTTTTTTCAGTCATTTTTGGCTTTAGAAAACCAGCAGCTGCTAAGAATTGACGGACCAAGAAAATAACTGGGAACAGTCAGTTGCGATAAAATTGTAAATCATAATAAAGCTTTGGTTATTGGTGGGATTTAAAGAAATAATATAGCCACATTCCTATCTGCACTTCACTACTTCAAAGTGAGCTCATGCTTTATTCAAAAAAGATGTTCGTGCAACAGAAATATCAGACAATTGCGCAGGTGCGTGTGTTTTCTGGCTAGCTCAGGATGGGTCTGTAATGTGACTAGGATCACATTTGTGCTCGAGTTTGGATGTTTGCAGTAATTACAGTGTGATTTGCATCGATCATGAAACGTACATTTTTCTGAATCGTAATTAGGAACATACAGGTGCGACAATAGCTAAAGTTGACTGCTTGTGAAATGAGTGGCACTAATGAATTTGGCACACCAGGTGTGTGTGCGCGAGGTTGTGTGCCCTTGCTGAGCTCTTTTATTTAGTGTGAATTCTCTCTCCGTGTGTCCACTTGGGATTCTCTCTGGATTAGTGCCAGCCTGCTACTCCCACACAGCCTCCTCCTTATCCTCTCTTATCCACTCTCTTGCTGTGTTCTCATTTCTTTTGCCCTCTTGTTCTCTCTCTTGCCATTTCATTCCTTCTCCTTTGTATTCAATAATTCCACTCTTTCTCTCTCCTATCTTCTTCATATTCTTTCCAATCCTCACCTGCTTTCTGGACATATCAGTGTGAAAGATAGTAATGTCATAGAGGAAGATCTAAAAGTCTGAGTCCAAGAACTTTTTATTTAAGGAGTTATCAAATTCTAATATAACTCTGTTGATACTTATTATATATGGATAACTTATTTAAAACTGATACATCTGTGAGGCTTGCAATATGCATATTAGCAGTATAAAAATCCAGTTTTATATGAGCAATCTGACATAAATCAAGGCATTCGCGTGATCCAAAAAAGACCAGTCTTTACTACTTTGTCTCATAATGCAAGGCATACTGCGATGTGTGTGTTTATTTCTGCCATTATTCAGCCATTCTTCAAGAAGGGTCAGTTCTGTAGCTCTTAGTCTGGTCAATAAATATATATAAGAAAAGAATATAAGAATCTGTTTATAATTATTCTGTTTGTTTTTGCTCTCGATATTTCTAACAGATTAATTGGTTTTATGTATACCCAAAATAAACTAGTAAAACAAACTAGTAGCCTAATTTAAACCAGCACACCCCTGACCAGGCAGTTACTAAGGATGCTGTAAATGCATCTGCAGCACCACACATTCATGTTAATGAGTGTGGCTTTTGTTTGTCCCATGAGCTTTATCTTAACACGCACTTGTGCCCAGATGAAAGTAAAAAACGTGCACTCAAGTAACCTACGGTATCCCAGGACACCTCCAGTTTCAACAAGATGCCCTGTTGAATAATGTGATTGTATTCTATTACATTCATAATACATGGAAATATGGAGTTCCAGTCAGGTCGCAACCTTCAAGATCCTGAAATTTGTGGCTTAAAAAGTGCGCAAAAGATATCAGATGCTCTGTGAACAGTAGGCAAAGTGTGTAAGGCTGAAACTAGTGGCTGTTGGACTTCTACCCACAGTCACAATGTGTAGCTTTGTAACTTTGTCCTTATTATGTATACATAATCATTAACATTAATGAACAATGACGAAATCTGGGATTTTAGTGAAAAATGCTCTTATTAGTTGTTCATAAACAAAATACACAAGATGAACTCAAAATTTTAGGACACGGCTATACACAGTAGGAATCTGTCTTTGCTCTTGTATGTCCAGACAAAATTTTGAAAGTGTAAGACAAAGGGAAGGTTCTGTGTGCAGGAAAGTGCACAGGGTGTCTTTGTGTATGTCTAGATCTCCACCCAGTCCAGTGGCTTTAAAATGATATTCATCTCTCCCATGAAATGGCAGTCTTCTTCTACAGCAAGCTTGCAGGACTGCAGTGTAAGCTCTTAAACCCAGATAAGCAGCCGCCCTGTTCTGCCCTGTTATTATCCTCATAGGTGGGTTATTCCTCCAGCCTTTACAATAACATTCAAATCCTGGAGTGTGTTGATTTGTGCTTATCTGACTTTGTGTAGCTTGTTGAAAATGGCAGATGGTGGATTTTGAAATGCAGTCTCAGCACTATTTACACTTAGCGACATTTTGTCCTGAAGCTGACCTGACCTTTTGCCTTTTTGCTCGGTTAGAGTGTGTCAGAAAACGCCACAGCCCTGCAGTTTGTGGTTGTTGGAGAAGCTAAATCTGGCTTCCTTTGACTCTGTGTCTGCATCTGTCTCTGAGTTTTTCTTACAGTGCATTTTTTTAAAATATTAACATGATTATTCTCTTTTTAATTGACAGACTGTGTTTGCAATTTGCATACATTTGCATAGGATTACACATATAAGGCATCTGACACTGTGGCATTTTTTCAGCTTCACAGCAGTCTACCTCTGAACATGGTGTGATACTGCTATTTCATCAAACACCGTGTCTGTCCTCTCCTCCACTTATGAGGAGTGGTTATAATCACTGTAATCACTACCATCACACTTCACAATCACACAGTGCAGTGTAGGTCTGTGTGTACAACATGATGTTGTGTATCGCTTCTCCACCATTTGAACGTCTTAAGAGAAGGGAGGATGTGTTTTCAAAGATTTTACACTGCCTTTTCTAGTTTCCAGACTATAAATTGTTGTTGTTTTTTCTCTCTAGTAAGTGCTGAGACTTATAAACTGTGTATATTGTAAGGAGCGTTGGGTAAAACACTGAGGAAATGTAATTTTTTAAACAAATGTAATATAATAGTTTAGATGCATAATCTCATTGTATGATCTCAGGAGATTTGTTTTGGATTATCTTTGAGCTAATTCGGCAGTCTTGCTAATGGGGTTTTTGCTTGGTGAGGCATGGTGACCCAGTGGATAGCGTTGACGCCTCACAGCTCCAGGGTCCCCAGTTTTGATCCTGAGCTCAGGTTACTGTCTGTTTGGAGTTTCATATTTTCTCTCCGTGTCTTTATGGGTTTTCTCCATGTTCTCTGGTTTCCTCCTACCTCCCAAAAACATAATGGTAAGGGGATTAGCTATGCTGAATAGCCCCTAGGTGTCAATGAGTTTGCAAATGGTGCCCTGCAATAGTCTGGCATACCATCCAGGGTGTATTCCCACCTCAGGATCCACCATGACCCTGACCAGGATAAAGGTTACTGAAGATAAATGAATGAATGGTTAAATTAAAGCACATTTTTACGGGGGGGGGGAAGGCTAATACTTTAGCTTTAAAAAATGTAACCAAGGCATCTGTCTGATTATGGATGTTGGTTTTTCTAATCAAATTTCATGATTCAGATATCACGTATACTCCTGGGCAAAATAAAAATGGGACAAGCCCATGGTAAAATATTAAGCTTTGAATGGTCTTAACAACAAATCATTGGTCAGGAAATTAGCAAGAATTAAACAACTAGATAAAGGAAGTTAGTGTGGGAGCTTTTTCCTTAGATTTCTTTAAATGTTTAAGCCTCGTGGCTGTTGATGGGCTGCATCTGGTGTGGCAGATAACCAAATAATGACTAATCTTTCAAGAAAAAAACATCCCAGAAGATATTTTTGGAAAATTCTGTACACATAGACATGTGTTAGTTTGAATTTTAAATCAAACATTTTAATCATTATCATGATTATACCTTTGCGTACAAGAAGACTATAGAGGTGAATTTCCCTGTTTCTAGCTTTTCCCCAAACAGACAGTTCACTGCAGCAAAAGTAAACGAACAAATGGTGGCACAGGAGCTCTCAGGAGTGCATTTGTTCAATTCTTGCTAATCTTCTGACCAATGGTTTGTTGTTAAGACAATTAAAAGATTAATATTTGCCATTTTGGGCTTGGCCCAATGTTATTGCCCAGGAGCATAGTCCAGAATTCTGAGTAAAGGGTGTGCCTTATATACTGGTATGACCTACAGTGTGGGAAATACAGTACTTTAATTCATTCCTTCTGAAGCACCTAGTAGTGTTGTTTCATTTCAGTGACATCCTACACATTGGCACCTTTCTGCTCCACACAGCAGGTGTTGAGAGGCGAATCGTGAAAAGAGCATGTGGTCGTTTGGAGGCTTTTTTTTTTTTTTTTTTGTGGCATCGTGGGAGTTGTGTATTGTTTAGTGGTGTCTCTCTCTATCATGTGCCTTGTTTTATGGGGTGATGTTGGGTAAATCCCAGCCATGCTGAAAGGAGTGTGTGTGAGTGTATGTGAACGAGAGAGAGAGACAGAGACAGAGAGAGTGTATGTACATGGCACATCAGCGTGATAAACCCTTGCAAGGAAACCGAGGTGAATGTTGGCGTCTGACTGATCTCTTGAGAGAAGCAGAGGGTGGCACGGCTAGAGATACGTGTTCAGAGCCTGACAGAGGAAACAAGAGACGGGTGGAGGAGGATGAAAATCAAGCAAACGGATGGGAGGAACAGCTGGGTGTACTGAAAAGATGCACAGCAGGATGGAAGGAACTGGGTGTGTTAGACTTTGTGTGGAGATAAAAAGCTGACAGCTCTCTGAAATGCAATGCAGACTATATTACACTGACATTCACATGTCTATGTTTTTTTAGGGAATAAAATGTAGCAGTTAGTAGCAAGTATTTAGTAAAAAAAATAAAAAGATACACCTGACATCATATATCAATTTGGACCAAGCGCTCAGAAGCAGAACCTAGCTAACAGAAATATGCTTTATTTGACATTTTCTACTACATATAGTTAACCATATGTACCGTATATATATATCTCAACCAGAAGTTTAAAAAGTCTGGTTACACACGGAAGCGAAGAGAAAATCATTCATATATTCCATTCCAGGAGTATCACAGACATTTTGACAGCTTGTATCTGATTAGAAACTAAAGTGATTAGGCTTATGTCAGTCACGTAGCTATCTAGCAACTTGGTCAAAGTCTGACATTCACTGTCTGAGGAAATCACTCAAACCCATTTTTAGCCAAAATCTGATTTTTCGTCATTATTAGCTGTTTGCCAGAATTGTGCCACAGCGAAATCCGACAGGTTTTCCCAGACCACCACACAAAAAATGAACAGAGAAAGCAGGGTATACAAGTCTATATGTTAAACATACACTATAGGGCCACAGGTTTGTGGGCACCTGACCATCACACCCATATATGGGTCTTCCCCAAACTGTTGCCACAAAATTGGAAGCACACAGTTGTATAGAATGTTGTTCGATACTGTAGCATTACAGTTTCCCTTCACTGGAACTAAAGAGCCCAAACATTACAATGTTCCAGCATTACAGTGCTCCTGTGCACAAAGCAAGGTCCATGAAGACATGGTTTGCCATCAGTGCCTGATCTCACTAATGCTCTTCTGGCCATGCTCCAAAATCTAGTGGAAAGCCTTCCCAGAAGAGTGGAGGTTATTATAACAGCAAAGGGGGAAGTAAATGTGGAATGGGATGTTCAACAACATATAGCAGTGTGCTCATCAGGTGTCCACAAACTTTTGGCCATATAGTGTATTATTATTATTATTATTATTATTATTATTATTAGAAGCTACCAGAAAATCACAGGTGTGCCTCAAATGTAGCCATTTCTTGTATGATCTGAAAACACACTGGTTCTCCTGTCCTTTTTTTCCCCTGAATAAGTGCCCCACTGCACTTTATCTTCTTTTATTGCAACATGCAAGGTTTTTATATTCTTATTCTGCTTTTAATTGTTTGAATGTTTTGCTGGGCAGCAGGCTGGTACAGTAGATACCACTGCTGCCTCACGGTGAATACTGAAGAATGAATGAATGAATGAATGTTTTGCTTGATTTATACTAGCCTTGCCTTAAGGTGAGTGTGGGTAAGGGTCAGAGTCATGTTTTACACCTTCTAAGAGGGGAATGTGTCAAAACTCATACACAAATGCAAAATTACAGACAAAATAATGGAAAAATGTAAATGGTAACAAAGAATTAGTGAGGCTTTCATATTGCTTGTATTTTTTCTTATGGGTTTTATCATTTTGTTCCATACTTTTCATAAACAAACTATCTCCCTATTTTCAGCTCTTCTAAAAATATTATTACTGGATTCTACAGTATAGCAAAGGGTCGGAAGCGCAACATGAGAAGACCAACGGAGATGCAAATGACTCTCTGAAATGGACAAATCGATTGCTGTAAAAGTCTAACCCATTGGCATTGACCATAATACTGTCAGGATCGATATTCACCTGTTCAGAAACACAAATAGATACACACCAAACTCAGCGGATGACGACAGGGAACCTAAAGAGAGACGTCTTCAAAAGATAATACATTAACGTGGTTCAGGGATATGAAATCAATTCTCTTACTCTTTTTAGTAATGCATCAACACATAGATATTGATTTCTTTAAGGGTGTGTCAGGTTCTGAAGCTGCTCCCACTCACAGAATTTAAAATACAGACAATAACAGGTGAAACCAGACCCATATATCTTTGCTGCTTTCCCTGCATTGTCCTGAAATGCACTTTGTTGCTATCCTTACAGTTATACTTTATTGGAACTGATCAATACACAGACATGATCTGAGTTGGTGATCTAATGCTGAAATTTGACCACACAGCATGCAGAAGATGCCAGAGAATTCCAAACCTCTTATAGGATTTATTTCCAGAGTCTCATTGTGTGTCTGCCAAAGTGTCATTGACTTGCATCCTATTTTCAGGGCTTTTATGTAAAAATCTGTGTACCCCATTGTTGTAAATACAGCCCTCTTTTCCTATTTTATGCTCATTCTGGTTCCATTTAGGCAACGTAAAAGGTTATTTCCTTACTTCCTATGCGCCAATGTCCTCCTGTCCTTCTCTCCATGCCTCACTTTGAAGCAGTTCTTGCACAACAGATTGCCTGATGGTAACATACCATCCTTACTTTAGTGCTTGCTACTGTCAGTCTGAACTGTTGAGTGCATATTTGTTTGATTCTCTGGTAGAATGAGGTGAGTTTGGGTCCATCTTACGATATTCCTCTCTAGGGAATGAATCATTACATAATTTGTTTTGCAAGCTTTACTCTGCATAGTCTGAGAAGCCACCATACTTGTGCAAACTTGCCAGAGGAATGAGATGGTGGGGGAAAAAATGACAGCAATTCAGAGCCAAGTGTGAATATCTTACCATTGTTTTCTTTTTTTTTTTTTTTGTACTTGAATTGCTTAGTCAACAGAGATTTTTATTTATTTTTTTTGCCGTATACAGTTTTTAATTGGTGTGAAGGTACGTAAATACAAAAGTATACACTATCCCACACGTTTTACTTCAGCTCCAAGCCCTACAACCTCATTCATTACCTGAATTCCGAAAAGTTCATAGAGGTTGCGCTTTAATTGGCCCTCAAGCAGTGGGCTGTGTCTTGGAATCCATAATGGAGCATGCCCCCGACTTTGAGCCAGCACCTTGCATCAACGTAATTGCTTGTGTTTTTGAATAAATGAGCCTCTTCCCCACAAGGAGGAAGAAACATGCAGCTTCATGTAGCACATGTTAAGATTTCTGCACTCTGAAAATGCTCCGGAATTGAATTTATAACAGTAAATGGATTGTGGATGCATGCTGCACCAGCCCAGTGTGAAAATGTGAAGGGTTAAATCCATCTCACTTAGTTTGACTATAGGCCATAATGACCAATACCGTTGCGTCTGATGCATCCCGGGGAGCTAGAGTGTGCACATAAATCAAAGTGAGCAATTGAACCTTTAAAAGGCAAAATAAAAAGGGATATTAGGGTGTTATTTGGGTCACACCATTGGCATCCTCTAGTTCAAGTATTGAAGCAGACCCAGAGGCGAGCAGTGGAACGTGTGGAGGAGGTGAATTTGCAAACGATGAGTCTCTTTGTAAAGAATTGTGGTCAGGAAGTAGAGCGCTGGTCAGAAAAGTGGCAAACAAGGATAAAGTAGGTAGAGCCTTTTCAGTAGTGTTCTGAGAGACTGTCAGGGGCAGGTACATAAAGCATCTACACTAGGAGTATTCAACTAAAATTTAGTACGGAACAGTTGGATAAATTGCTTCTAAGGTCCGGATAAGCAACTATCACGAGTAAATGGCAACGAAAAGTTGCCTTTTAATGCTTAATCATTAGTGATTAGTTTATGGCTATAAATAAGACAATTAAAAGTGGTTGTTTTGTTTCACAGTGGTGCTTCACTTTACCACTTTTGACTTGTGTGGACTCTGAAATGAGTCTGTGTGCAAATGACTTTTTTTTATCCCACTTAAAGCCACTCTTACAGATAGTTTAACCAAAACTGCCTGGTGCTCCAGTTATTATTTTTGTTTGCACTTGCCTGTGATATTTTCTAATAAACTTTACTGGATCTGTTCAAAAAAATCATGATTATCACCATGATTATGATCTCTGCATCACGCAGATCATTAATGAGACCAGAAAAATTAGACCTTTAGCTAGTCTCTTGTCCAATGAGATGCCTTCGACTAAAAAATTTACATCAATACATGTGTTTGGATAAGCCGAAAAAGAGAGCCAAACTGGATTTTTTGCAAACCAGAGTTGCTACTATGGTCAATTTTTTTGTTCATATGTTTATCAGTATTTTTTCAAGTGCTTCATTGATTTTCTCAAATAATATCTGTGGGTCGAAAAGGCAGCAGTATTATCATTGGTGACGAGCTTCCACACACTATCTATTGCAGTTAATGCCACAATAATATGTAACATTAGCCATGCAACGGCTCAAAGTTTTGTGTCAGAGACCTTTATGAGACCTGCATATCTAATGTGAAACCTAGAAAAAGGTAAATAAATAAATAAAACCAAGCTGTCCTCCACATATAAACACATATGGGATAGTGATATATCTTGTCCTGGTTTGATACTGCCAAGAATCGTAGCGATTTTTCCAATTTCCATGTGGCTCACATGCTGAGGACACACATTCCTGAATCAGCCTCTTCCAGTCCTGGCAGAGCATCAGAAGCACTGTGTGATGTCATTTCGAAAGATATATAAATAAACGTTATAAAACATACCCGCATTCCATTTTTTTTTTCAATATTGTGGCACCCATGAAACCACTCGTGAGCTAGGCAACAGTGTTCTCCGCAGGTGCAAACAAGAAAATGAGCTTGGGTGAGCAGAGTAACAGATGGCATCAAACTGGTGTGTATCTGGCACATTTTCTAAGCGGCTTCATAAAGAAACAATGAGCACGGCAGGTGGTAAATTTTCCAGGAAGTGTTGGACTATTTCCTAGGGTGCAGTTTTCCTAGGATATAATACCTTCCTGTTTCCTGTTACAGGATCGCTCCTTATCTATTTTCCATCTAGATGATCAGGGCATTTTTGCGTTTTTAATCAAAGGAAATAGTCATGCAATCTCCATATATTTTGGCTTAAATACGTTTCTTGGACATAAGGTAAAAAATTTACAGTAACAATCATGCTACAATTGTGAAAATATCTATGTGATGGTTAGAATTATGATTTCGTGAACACACATGCAGCGTACAATATACAACTCGGGCATGTCATGTATAACATATGACTATATTAAAGAGTCTAACAAATAGCAAAAATAATATGAGTGTAATACAGCAATACTGCAAATGATAAGCAAAAGCCACGATGCTCAAAACTTCTAAGCAGAAGTCATAACACTCAGGTGTGTGAAAACTGGAGAACCCAGCTGAAACCCATGTGGAAACTAGAAAAATGTACAAAACCCCCCACAGACTGTAACCTGAGCTCAGACAGCACCTCTACCTGTTCAATTATCCTCATGATATAATGTGTTGCCCTTATATGACGTTGCCTTTTACTGCTGATTTAAAACCAATTTATAGTTAAAGTTATTATTTATAACTTAGAGGAACTGATATCAGGTTAAATAGCAGCAAAAATGAGTAACAGGTGTTTGGCAGAAAGGGAGACCCTTGATAGGAAACTAAGCTTAATTCATTCAATGAAGAAGGGTTTTCATCAGATTGGATATATAAAAAAATGATGGACTGTGAGTATTAAAATAATTCAGCTCAGAAGAAAGCAGGGAGCTTAATTTTTTGTGTGGTTTTTTTATTATTCAAATAATTCTCTGGCTGATCCTCCTCAAGTACTGACTGTGCAGCTCTGCTTCATGCAGTTTGACAGAAATGAAAATATTTCCGGCATTCCTCATTCCTTGTATGCTTACTAAATGTCTGAATCCATTCCTGTATAAAAAAAAAAAAAATGGCAGAGGGACAGCCCTCAAAAACAATACTCGTCCTTCAGTGCCTTTTTCACACTGGCTTTTATTCCACTCAGATGAAAAGTGTGCTCTGTCTTAGTGTAGTTAATAACAGGTCTGGCGGCTGCACAAATAAGTAATTAAGCTTTTGTGTTGCAGCTCGTGCTTCAATGTGAAAGGGACACAAATGGCCCTGTCGAGGATGGTTGGCATCAGAGAATGAATATTCTATGCAAATAGCCTTCATGAGCGCAAGCAGGCCTGTCATTTCCTACTGCTGCTGTGTGGGTGCGAGTCTTTATGAAAGAGGAAAACAATAACAGTAATGAAGCAAATGTGCCAACAGACGAATTGTCAACAAGCTAAGATTAGATTCTTCCATGATCATCTGCACGGCAATGTGTTCTCACCACGTTGAATGATGTGGAAGTCCTGCTGGCAGGAAGATGTGGGCGAAATTGGCGAGATGAAAGAAATGTGACCCTGATAAGGTCTGTAGTGAAGCCTTGAACTTAGGTAATAATACAGTGCTGAAGTGTAGCAGCACTAAATAACATAAAAAAATAACTGCACCAACAGGGGGCTGAAGTTCCATTTTAGAAGCAGTACATGATTAAAAATGCCTGACACATCTGTGCGGCTTACACAGTGAAGTGGCGTATAGATTGAATTTTCACAAGCAGACAGAGTTCAGGGTGGTGCAGCTTTCCGGGTGGTGTAAACAATTGTTTTATGTTATTTATGGATATAGGTTTTCGTGATGTTCCTCCCATTTTGTTAAGCTTTAGACAAAGTTGTTCCAGTAAAGACCATCTTACACTCCCAGGCAGTTATTTTCAGTCATACAAGACCAGGCTCTTATCCACTTGAATAGAGACACCCATATTTGATTTAAAATGTCAGGGAAAAAAAATTGTGTAAATAATATTTGGCACAAATAACATTTTCTCCGGGTTGAAACCCATGCATGTTTCTTCATAACTAATGGACACAAGCACGCTACATCTGCATATGAGTCTAAGAAGCTTTTCTAGTAACGTCTTAACCAACTAATTGCAAAAACTTCAACTTCAGTCTAATAATATGGATTTTAACATTAGTGTTACATTTTTCTATATGAATAAGGATACCGTACCCATTTGTTATACCTAGCATTATGAAATGGAAAAGGTTTTTTTTTTTTTGTTTGCTTTTAAACAAGACACTTAACTGGCTCAGTACAATATGATTGAGATTAAGGGAGGAAAAACCCATTTCCTTTTCCTACTTTTCTTTTAAATACTGCTTCAAATCCATACACAGTTTCCGACACTATCTTTTAATCCACTGCCTTCAGATTTGGCATTCATCTCAGTGTTTTACTGTTCAGTCACATGACTGTCATTCTAAATCAGTGTTCTTCAGCTGAATATCAGACAAGGTTAAGTGAAATTGCTGTTGATTTTACAGCACATAAATCCACCCTCTTGCCCTGTCAGGGACATGTGACATCGCAGAGACTCCTTCCTGTGGCTGAAATGAAGTGTTCCGTTTGGGAAATGCCACATTGTTGGCTAAATTAAAGATGGTGGATGGGAAGGAAGTGCATTATGTCTCCTGAATTTAATTCTTTGGTGAACTCTTTCAGTCCACTAGCCAGACTGACTCTTCATAAAAGAACCGGTTAGGTCACTAAGGAAAAAGGAAAATTTAAATCTCACAGGCAAGCATGATCAATACAGGGCTCTATGAGAGACTATACAATTTTTTTCTTTTTTCTTCTAATCACAGTTTCACAGACAGAAAGTAGAAAAAATCCAGGTTCTGTGTGTTCAGGAAGCTCATATAATAGGAACATGAACAGATGTACCTGGGTGAAAATGGTCCATTTTAGCCATTGAGCAGCTTTTGTGTGAACATGATGAACAATTAAGGCACCCTAATGTGGAGCTGATTGAGACCTGAAAGAGACCTGATTGGGGATTGAAGTGTCGACTGATCAGTCCTCTCGTCCCTCTTATCCTTCTTGTCGACGTGTGGAGTCGATGAATTTGGTGGCTGTACCCTGAGAAATGTTCAGCCCTAGGCTACAGCCATGAGCTGAAAATGTTGGACACAGACTATACTTTGCAGCTTGACTTTATTCCACATTAGTAGTTTTGGTAAAGGCTGCACAGACCTCAACACTAACTGCATACATTTCAAACCTGTCGAGAAGGTAGTCGTCAATTGGTGGACCACGGTCCAGTTGCAGACCCAGAAAATTATTTCAGTGGCTGTAGTTCAGCAACTCCACATGAACCAGATTGGCTTTTGTAGCAGATCCTCTGTTGCAGCGTATTCAATCAGATGCATTTATGAAAATTATTTAGCTGAAGGAAGCTCATCAGACCAGAGGCTAGCTACAAGGCTAGAGACATTAGTTCAGAAAGGGAGAGGTTTCACAGACTTTTCATAGATTTTTCATTTTGTTGACCATTTCTGGTCTGATTAGCAAACTGATGAGATGGTTTGTTTAAGAAAAGTTGATAATGATAATATTTAAGGATGAATGAACAAAGAAGTATGTGTTTATTCTCCCTGTGTATTACAAAATAGAGCTCATCTAGTCGAAAGCATTAGTCAGAAGTGGGAACGTGAAGCACCTCCATGAAACATAACAACTTCAGACTGTCTTATTTGTAGCCATGAATTAAACATTAATGACTACGCATTAAAAGGTAACTATTGTCACCATTCAGTCATGTTAGTAGCTTTTCTGGACCTTTGTAAGCAAGGAATTTTTACTGGACTTTAAAAATTTTTGACTACGCCTGCTGTAGAGAATAAGACTCAACACAGAAAGCTTGTTTCAGAAGGTTTGACTCTTCCTTTTAGTCTGACTATTTTTTTTTTCAAACCTCAAAGTCAGAAACTATACCCTGGAGAAGCACGAAGAGAAATTCTGTCTGTATTTGAAAGACCTCACTTGCTCTATTACCCAAATTATTACAGTAACCTTCATCGTCAAGGACAAGCATTAACTTAATGTGCCAATTGCCATCAGTACTTAAAGCCCAAACTGAACAGGCCTTGGAGAAGCAATTACAGACTATGAGATAAGCACCCTTGTCAAGATATTCATGCCCTGCTGTCGAGCAGAAATGTGAGTGCCTCAATTTACAGGTGTTTTTGCCCAATAGTGTATCTCAGTTCCTTGAACAACCATTTGAATTTGACAGCTTTGCCAAAGAATGACTTAAACGAGTTGAGTGAAGTGAGCAGGTTTTAAAGGATTAATCTTCAAACTCCTGCCAGTCCTCAGTTTCACAGGGCTTTTAAGTGCCACAGTGGCTTTTCAAACAGTAATGGGAGAATGGACGCAGTGACCAAGGAGCTTGGAAAAGGTGCATGTAATGAGGAGAGAGTGGAAGCCCATCATCACTCCACATGAAACAGCGATCCATTTAGGGCATCCTCTAGGCTGCCTGTTCTTGTGTGACTTAGAAAAAAAAACTAACTGCATGAAAAAGGAATGCATAGCCAATTAGACACGCCAGAAACCCGGTAAGGTGCTGAATACCTCAAGCTTTTAATTGCAGTGAAAACGAAGGTGTCCGGTTTTTGAAGTATTATTGGTCTTTGTAGTGCTGTATGGTTTCTCTTTTCTCCTCTTCGCCCAATGTTTTCTCAACACTTTTTATTCTTTTATTTCTCTTGGGTTGGGCCTCAAGCTCATTTTAATTACCTACACTTTGAGCACCTGCTTGTTTGAAGCAGCATCCTGCTAAGAGCTTTGATTCTCCTGATGGTTTCTTAGGTGCTGATAGAAGCACGCTTTGAAACAAGATTCTTAAAGTAGACTCATAAATAATGTCGTGTCTTAGCAGACGAGTTACCAATCCTCCGCCTCATCCCAATAAAACATAATCTGCAACGACCAACAAGTCAGAGCATTCAGAGGAATGACAAATGAAACCTTAATTTTTTTTTGTCCACATGACAAAACATGATTTATTGAGATGTTTTTTTTGCTTGTCTTTTTTTTTAACATCCCTAATCTTCCATTTAACAACTGTTCTTATAAACTCTGACTGACTTGGTATGTGATAACATGGAAAGTTTTTTCTAAAGGGGAGAGAGGGATGTCAAGAAGCACAGAATGTACAGAATGCTATTCAGCTTGAGACGCCGTGAGAAGGAACATGCATGTAGAACAGAATGACGCTCTTGGCAAGATAGAGCATGCAGCAATCAGTGCAGACATCAGTCTAAAGTTGTCTTTTTTTTCTCCGCTTTGCCCAGCAGCACCCTGTTGTTAAACAGCCTACCTGCATGCCCGGTTGGAGACTCTTGAGCACCTCACTTTTGAGAATATGGATCGCTGTTGATGGCTGCCGTTGCTCTATATGAGCTCTGGTAAGCTCAATGTGAGATAGAGGGACGAAATAGAGTGCATGCCATCATCCCATGTAGACGTGTAATAATTATACAGCATGGTATAAATGTATAAACACTATAGCTTTGGTGGGATTCCTGTATCATGAACAAGCATCAGTTTTGAATTCTGTTGTAAAAAAATGAGTGTAAAAATAGAAATTAAATACCATGCCTTGCATAAGTATTCACTCCCTTTCCACATTATGGAATGTGGAAACTGAAAATGAAATGGACAATTTCACTTACTCCAGAGGTAATGGATCAGCCAAGACATACTTGGGATCTAAAGTTTGCTTTATTAGCAGTGAGGCTAATGAAATTGGAAATGAAATGAACATAACTGTCATGAATCTAAATGAAATAACCCATAATGAAGTTTGCAAAAACATACAAGTTGTGATTGCATAAGTATTCACCCCCTTTACTGTGACATCTCTAAATTAGTTCCAGTGTAACCAGTTGCTATCAGAAGTCATATAATAGTTTCATTTCAAGTGTCACATGTTCTCAGAAGTATAAATGCACCTGTTCCTGGAAGGCCCCACAGTTTGTTAGAGAACGTACCTAAACACAATCATGAAGACTAGAGCATCATGAAGACCAAAGAGCTGTCAAAACAAATCCGGGGCAAGTTCTAGTATCCTTTATCTACCAAGCGCCATTAAATCCATTATGAATGAATGAATGAATGAATGTCGAACATGATATCCACAATCATGAATCTGCCTAGAGGAGACCATCCATCAAAAGTCAGTGTCCTGTGTATGGAGATCATTAGTCAGAGAATTTGAATGGACTTCACCTGTGTGCCATAATATGGGTAATTATGTGTAAAGTCTATATCCATTCCTGGTTGGAACAATACAAAATATGGAAGAGTTCAAGGAGGTGAATACTTATGCAACACACTGTATCACTCCCTTCTTTATACCCTTCATACCACCTCTTTCCCTCTTTTACTGGTGCTTTAAGTCAATCATCCATCATAACCTGACCCTGAAACATGTCCTTGTTGATGCTTTCACTACTTATCTTATTACAGTCTCTTCAACTTGCTTCACTGTAAAATGGATAATAGATCATGGATATCTGCTCTAAGCACTTTGCTATATTGCAACTTTGTGAGGAGCAAGCCTGTCAGTGTCGGTGGTAGATTAATGAGTAAGCTCCAAATTTCCATCTTCTACATGCACCAGGACAGCAAGCTAACCAACCATTTAATGCCTGTATCAGACTTGTAAATGGGAGACAATTTGGAGAGAGGCCTTTGCATTAACGCCTGTCTCGTGTGGTGATGAGGTGAACTTGTTGTAATGGCGGAGTTTGCCTGTTATCAGTGTTGCGCGTCAGGAGCGATTCATCAGGCGCTTGCTCGAGTTATTTGTTAGCGTGTCAAGCCATGTTAAGACCCAGAGTTTGAAAAGAAAAAGCATCAAAACACAAAAAACATCCTGTTGTATGTGAACTGTGCTTGTCTGATTCTGTTCCAGTTCATCCATTATGCATAGCCAGATTTGGCGGTGATACCTGAATATTCAGAAATGGATCAATCAGTACCTCATGTGCTAAATTCTCATTGGTGATGGAAGGCCAAAGAAATGAAGGACACATTTTCACTTGTGATTGCTCATTCCTGCCACATCAGTCTTTAATTTGATTGCAGGCAGTCATGGCACGCTGATTGCATTGGCCTTGATTCTTTTACCTGCGTGCAAAGTGTGTATATGTATGTGCAAATGCTGTCACTAACTTTCAAAGCGAGCATTCTTTGCATTCTTAAATATGAAATGGGAGCAAGAGGGAGATGCGAGGTTAAAATCATTCCTTCAGACTGTGGTTACTCCAGTGAGTGAAGATCCTTTCTTACCGGACCTTTATCCTGCTGACTTGAGGGCAGATGATTAGCATAACCTTGTACGCTGGTACGGAGTTGCACCTCAGGGAGAAAGCGACCTTCAGCATCTGTTAAGCATGATTTTACCCAGCTCTCATACGCTGCTGTCATTGTTTGTAAGGCTCGACTAAGTATCGGGCATTACAAATCATGACAAGTGTGTGGATGTTGGAGAAATGTTTGTGATAACGAAGCCATGCTGAGAGAGAGGTGGAATTATCATCTCTAATTATGACAAGTTGTTTGTGATTGATGTGATATTCTAAACAGTGGACCGGTCACAATATTTATAATACGGCAGCCCCGATTTAACAGTGTACATTTATTTAGACACCTCCCCTGCATCTCTGTGCCTGGCATGTGTAGGAAGTGCGGCTACTTTTCTGTCAGTCCCAGTGAAGGATGTGTGGCCTCTGTCAGTCTGAATGAAGGAAACATGGCACTCCATTCCTCCCTTTAAAATCAAACTGCTTAAACAAGCCCGAATTACATTATACTGCGGGTTATTTTGCAATATAATCATAATATAACCCTCCAAATTATATTGTATTGAATCATTTCATCTGGAACGGACAGATAAACACAATAAAACAAGTGATTATTTAATAATTCATTCATCATTTGTGAAAAAAGCTGAAGATGATTGGTGGCCCAATTGTGTGCTTTTTTTTCAGTAATGCTTCTGTCATACACGCATCCAAGTTCTTGTGTGTGTCATGAATTCCTTTCAAATCCATTCATTATGTGATCCTGCATGGGAGACTCTTGAAGAATGACTCGTGAGCTATGAGTCACTGTCACAATATTAAAACTCATTCATATGAAGTCACTGCTTGCTAGTTTCCTTTTGAGGATAATTTAAATGTGTGCATTGACCCAGTTATTAGTACAAAACCTGTTTTCTAAGGCCAACAATTTTGGCCTATTCTTACTGAAATTCAATAAGCAGCATGTGGGTATGAGATCATACACTAGCTATGTGTTGAAAGTGTAATTTTATGTGAAATATCTTTCCTTTATTAGTCATATAATAAGTACATTTAATTTTTTTTTTCCTTAACAGGCAAGGTTCTCTTGCTGTTATTTGACTTGAATTATTTTTTCACTAATGACCGTGACATTCACATCTCCACATACGCCAAACTCTTAAGAATGCACTGGCGACATCCAAGCTAGGATTCCTCTCTGGCCTATTTTTCCTCTCTCTGTTTCTCTCTGTTTCTCTCTTGTTATGTGCAGTGAGTAGAGACAGGATGCAAGAGTGTAAACTGTGTATAGGTTTTATTGGGGGTAAATCCAAGAATAGTGATCCACGTCAAAGCAGAGATCAAAACACAGGCAGGCAAATTTAAACAAGGATAATCCATAATCAGAAACTAGCAAAACAGGCAGGGGTCTAAGCCAGGAGAATACGGATCTAGGAAACATGGAATGTTTCCTTACTTAATGACTTAATGAAACAAAAGCATGACAAAAGACAGGACAGGAACAATGACACACAGAGGATATTAAAGAAGCAAACTAAACAAGAACTAATACAGGACAGGTGAATACAGTTGAGGACAGACCAACAATGACACGACAGGGTGCAGACTGGATCAAAACAAACAAAGGCACATGACGTAGAACAAGAGCACATGGAGAACCCGAGACAAAACACATGACGTGACATGGGAACTGCCAGTCTCTCTAAAGAGGTGGAATTGCATGATAGGCATCAATGCCGTTGCGAACCGAATCAAAATAGACTGTACTGTACTGATGCTATTGTCATGTGGCACAAAACAGGAGCCCTGTTGGATGTTGTTGTTGAGCAGTTGCTCAGTCGTTGGACTGCAATGTCCTGTGGCAGTTTCACTGACTTGCAGTCGGAGTCTTGCAACAGTCTTTCTGACGTCTACAGACTGTCCTGTGGCAAGCATGTATTGTATGCAGCAATGTCTTGGGACAGTGACTATCCTGTTTGCCCTGCTACAATTTAATTTCTACAATTTTATAAGCAATTGTAGAATGGCAAAATTAAATAACATTTGTCTTTTAGATCATAGGCTTCTCTATAAATAAAATTGTGGTAAGTTGGCTGTATGTACTAGCTGAATCATTGTTTTATTTGCTGTTTAAATAGCAGCAAACTGGACATCATAGCTCTACATAGAGAATTTTTTTTCCCTTACCATCCTGAGTTTTTGTATTTGACTTGATTCACTCTTTCTCTAATAACTATGACATTTACATTCCCACATAAGCCAAACTCTTAAGAATGCATCAGCAGCATCAAAGCTGGGATTCTTCTCTGGCCTGTTTGTTCTCTCTCTGTTTCTAGCTAATGATTAAGGTATCAATGCAGTAGAGAACTGAAATCCACCCTGAACAATCAGAATATCAGAAATCTGAATATATTTATAATCAGTATGTTACATTTATGGCATTTGGCAGATGCCCTTATCCAGAGCGATTTACAGAAGTGCTTTGAACCTCTATCAGTAAATACATCCTGAAACTAGTTCACTAGGTCACAGACTACGAGTACTATCAGTCTAATAATATGTGATCTTCAGTGGTGCAAAAGTGGTGATTTTTTTTATTAATAACTGATTTGACTTATTTGGTTTAAACATCTTTCACTGACAAGTTGGTCAATGAAATTCAACTGCCCAATGATAGAGGTACGTAAAGCGACAGATGCAGAGGTGCTTTAGTTCTTTAGTCAGTCCAGTTCTCTCACCTCCTCATCTGAACACTGTGCTCAAACAGATGAGATTGCAAAGCTAAAATGCCCGAAGCCGTTATACTTGTCATGTCATAGACTGCTAACTAGCCGAGCAGAGTCTCTGCCGTAATTCAGCGCAACTATGTTGTATTGCTATATTCTGAAAATTGGACTGCAACATGCAAAATTATTTCTGCGTTATTTCTGTAATGTATGTAAAAGCCGCTGAGTGCTGAGAGACACTAGCGATGTGACAGTGACAGTCTCTGCAGTTGTGGTCCAAAAGTTAAATCTCAAAATAATGAAAACTCTTAAACTTGATGAAGAGAAACTGAACTATTCAGCTGAAATGAGCGGAACAGTGTAGTTTGAGTTTCCTTTGATTTGTGACATCTGTCAAAATGCATTAATCAAGCCCTCTTACACCATTTTAATGGGATTTGCATCAATTACATGCATGTCTCAGTTTCATCACTGAACTTTCACTCGTATTAAATTTGCAGTTGTGGTGTAAATTCAGACAACTCATTTGTGCATATTTTTGTTCTGAAACCATCTTATGATTTTGGAGCAGCGAGGTTTCATCCTTGCCTTTTACATTTCATCACTCTAATTTCTCATTCTTTCATCGTCTACTTTGAGGCTGAACTTTTGCTGCTGAAGGGACTTTTTCATAATGAGGACCGTTTGCTGACAGTTTTCTCACAGCTTTCACTGGTTTCCATCTGCACGTTTCCTCACGGTGTGAGATTAAAGCAGGGAAGGTGGTTGGGAAAAAAAAAAGCCTTTCTTCCTCTCACAGATAAATCTATTCTGCAAAGGGGAAAGAGGTTACAAATCAGTTTTTGATGGTGGCAGAAATAAAAGTCTCTGCCTTCAGCTGAGTCTGACAGGTGTAAAAGTCTTCTGCAAAGAATATCACAGTCTGTGTGTGCTTGTGTGTGTACACGCAAGTGAGAAAGACCGAATGTCAGGAAGAATGACAATGCCTACATATGTGTGTGATCAAGTGGGCTTTAGTGTTTAGTGTCAGTCTTTGCATATGGACTGTTTGCCTTTAGGCTTTGTGTGTGTGTGTGTGTGTGTGTGTGTGTGTTTGTGTGAAGGGTGAGTGCTTCTGTTAAATGTACCTTTATGAGGTGAATCTGTGGGTTTTGCTGGGACAGAGCAGATTGTACACTATGTGGGAAAGGTATTTTTGTACAAACACATCTGGCTTGTTTTTTCCTTTCCCCTTCTCCTCATCTAGTTTCCGTCCTCATTGCAAGAAGCACATAGGTCTTTTCAAGCAGAAAGGGAAGACATAGAGTGTCTGCAAAAGAGGAGGGGATTGGGCAAGCTGTCTGTGGGAGAGGACAGGATTGTCTGTGGGTGTAGGTGGGATTGGTCAAACTTTCTGGCTGATAGGTCAGAATTCCTCCAGGAAGGAGTGGGATTGAAAAAGAAGTCATGCACATACCTCTACTAGAGTCTAAGGATCCCGCACTGTCACCGCTGCAGCTCGGGTTCGATTCCTGGGCAGGGATCCAATCCAGCCACCGGGAGTGTACTCTCTGTGCTGGTCCCAAGCCTGGATAAAATGGGAGGGTTGGGTCAGGAAATGCATCCGGCATAAAAACTGTGCCAAATCAAATATGCGGACCAATGATCTGCTGTGGCGACCCCTAACAGGAGCAGCCGAAAGAGCAACATATGTTGCCTATACAGTACGATGAAACTCAATAGTGTTTCTGCTATATTCCGTAAAAAATGTACTCATGTACTCTTTACAATATATCTACTGTTCTCTTGCAAATTTCAGAAAAAAAAGAAAAATGGATCATTGAACATACCTTGTGTCAGCATATATTTACATGAAAATGTAGCTCATATGCTTTTGACTTTTGCATTACAGTGGACCCATTGTGTGTATTTTGATGACTATGTTTGGAAAAATAATACATCCTTGAAAGAGGCCACACCTGCTTACTGGCACTGACAGGCACAGGGCTACGTCTTCTTACTGGGGCTTAGTCGGATTTAGAGTCTGTACATCTGTATCATCAATACTGAAACCAGTGCACAAATCGAATCAGTAAGTTTACACCCTTAACCATGTATGCTCGAAGCAGATATCAGAGCTATCATCTATATAAATGTAAAACTTTAATTCACAAGACAGAAAGGCAATTTTCATACAAGCATACTCTTGTTAAAAGTTACGTATTAATAGCTTTGTTTAGGTTGAGGGGAGGGGTTAGCACTGAGCAATCAGCTTTATTCAGATGAAGTACAACAAAATCAGTCACTTTTTTTTTTTTTTTTTGCGTGAGATCAAGTTGTAGAAAGCAGCTCATGTGCCTTTGAGATGTGTGTGTGTGTGTGTGTTGGTCCAGGTGTTCGGGAGCTTGCAGGTGGTCTACTCCGCCATACAAACATGCCGCAGGCTGTTCTCACTGTCCATTCAGCCCTGTCAAACTGTGATTGAAAAACCTTTTGAAAACTTGAAAAACCATAAACTTCAAAAAAAAAAAAAAAAAAAAAAAGCTCAGCCTTGGGGATGTTCTTTTTAACTGTTTTGCTTTTTGTCATAGCCCACCTTTAAATTAATTAAACTTATAATAAAGCTGGCAGCCTTAGTCCTTTTAGGAAAAGTGCTTTGTGATAAACACACTGCTACTTTCAAAGAGAACGAGGGATTGTGCTGCCATTTTTCCTTTCTGAAAGAGCTTGAAACTTATATCATTTTGAAATTCAGCATTGTGCTTGCTGGCCTGACAAAGCTTCTCTTTAATCCACTATCCCTGGCTCATATTCTTATCTGTCCAAGCACCATCTGTTGCGTTTGGGATAAAAAAAAATTATTTTTGCTGGCTGGCCTGCTGCTCAGTACTTCATGGAGGAGTTGAGGGAGCATGTATGGCATTTAAAACAACCTGCTCCTTTTCTCCCTTTCCTGTACACCCTTTTGTTCCATAACACGCTGAAACACAAAAAGAGTGTAAGCCAAAACGATGTAAGCAATGCCTGGAGTGGTCTCGGGTGTGTAAGACAATCTGTACAGGCTCAATTTGCTTCTGAGCTTCTTTTCAAGGTCTTGTGAGTTCACCCAGTAGCTTGCACACATTCTGCACGTTTTCAACTTTCTTATCTCATATCTGAACTTTCCAGAGCCTCTCAAAATCCTGTCTCTGCTCTTCATGCCTGAATGAGAAACTATCTCAAGTATTTTCCACCTGGCTAACATGCATGGTTAGAATCTTTACTGCCGAGATGTATACTTGCCATGCTTATGTGTGGTCGTGTTTCAGCACTTGCTGTAACCTGGGTGGAAATATTTTCATGTGGATATATGACATAATTAAGTGAGTTTCCCATTCACTGTTTTAATGTGAATTACATAAGTTTCAGAAGAAACATATTGGTTGAGCTTTAAAATGATGGTTCCCTAAACTGACATTATTAACACATTAGTTAACATGAAACTTCAGCATTAAAACACCATAAGTAACATTAACAATTTAAAAAAAATGCATGCATGAACCATTTTTATCCCATCAATGATTAAAACGAACCCCACAATGACCAATATGAACCAACACCTTAATGCACTCGCTATTGTTAACATGCAAGTTTCAATATTTACACCCGGAAAGTAGAGTTCAGTTAGTCACCAACATTTAGGAGCAAGCTTTAATGTAATTATGGACTTAGTCACGGATTATATAAACATTAGACAATGCAGGTGTATTTTGTTAACATCTAAACAATCAATTAATGCATGCATTTACTTAATTTGATGCTTTGTTAGCATTACTTATGGTATATTCTGAAGCTTATCATTTCTTAATGTTAACTAATGCAGAAAATGATAGTTAAAGGAATCTTAATGTAAGGCGTTATCAAAATATTGTTAGGAAAGTACATACATCTCTTCTGAGAAACTCTGAATATGTGATCATTGATCTGATGTTATATTCAAAAGAAGCTATTCAATTAAAATACAATTTATGATTTAAAATTAAAGTTTAGGTTTGAGGAGTAGGAGCCTTCACTCTTGACCTTTATCTGTGTGATTTTATACATTGCTCTGTGTAACATGATTGAATAAGTGCGTGCTTCAGCAGGTGGATTAATAGGTGTTCCTATTAATGTGGCCTGTGTGCGTATATTTAAATTAGCCACATTCGCTTATTTACCACATGGCTAAGGAGGAAAAGTTTGATAGTAAGAGACGTGTGATAAAGGGGGAATCTTCTAGATCCTTTTCCGACGTAGTCAGTTGAACAGTAAGCTGAAGGACACACAATAAGTCATGATCTTTCTGACAGTTTGAATCAGAAGAGGTCCAGCTAATCATCTAGAGATTACGTAACAGTTGTATACTATGACCTTTGTAGATGTTGGAGTTTGAAGGTGATATGATGTGCTGTGTTAGCAGTGAAAGCTCAATCCCGATGCCTCTGTCAGCACTCCTCCATGTTCCATTCTTGGCTTGGATCAGCTGTATATAAAAATAGCTGTAAAAATAGCTGGTCTAACAACAGCACTGCCCGAGGTCTCGGGTTCCTCAGTGGCCTCTGGAGGACACCTTCAGTATCTTAATACTGAATCCAGAATCATTGCTCATGACTCTCTAAGGCACAGGCTTTATGGTTTCAGCTTGCTCGTATACCATAGGGTATAAAAGTCCACTACACACATACCAATTTTGACTGGAGTCTCTGAATCAACAGGCAGAGCTAAAGTTTAAACTTACTTGTTGTTGGTCTAATGCTAGACAGCTTTCTAGCGAATATGGATAGCTATTTATTATCAGATAGCTACTGCTCTCTGCAGAGATAATGTTAACATTAGCTAAGCTGACTGGCTAATATTATGCAGTGGTGTGCATAGGTAGATGGCTAGCCCAGGTAATATTACAGAAAGCCAGTATTTCATGCTAATCGATACAGCAGGTGAACGGCTAGTTGTGATTTGCAAAACGAGGATGTGCAAAACAGCATGTTCATATTGACTGAAAGTAGTAAGGATGACAACATGACACACAGAGGAGCATACAAAATGAATCATTGGCATTATATGGCATTTTTGTAGCTAAAAATGGATTCGTATCATTCATGCATTCTTGAGTAATAAAGAGCCATGCTAGTTTGAATGCTAGTTTTTGAGTACTAATAACATTTTTTGGTAGGCGGGTCAGACGTTATGACCCTGCTGCAGGTGTCTTGAGTTATGAGCAATAAGCAGGAGGCTAAAGCACGAGGTTTGGTCGTCCCTTGTATCTGTTTGAAATGGACATTTTCTGAGCTGCTGTTGTTGCCAAAAAGTCACATGGAAGCAGTTAAGAGTGCATGTTTTGCCCAGTTTTGACGCATCAGCAACTTTCTCCACGGCAGCTTTCATTTTTGACATATGGAACATTCCAAAGGCTCCTGTTTTTCTTCCACACCCCTCTGCTGGATTCCCTGTGTTGAGGGAAGTGGGTTATAATCTCCCGAGCCATTCACTGGCCTCACTCTTTTATAGCTTTTCCTAATGACACGGTGTCGTAGTCTCACTCTGTATTTATATATTAATGAAGTCGTTTTAGTCAGCATGCCTCTTTGGAGTGTCTCCAGCGTGGTGGCTGGTTATTCTGTCATGCCAGCTGCAGTGATCGGGAGCATATGAGGAACTGAACACAGCTGCTCAGGATGAGGAAAGAATCAAAAACCAGTAGCGTTTTCCTTCCCTTAAGGTCACGTCCACGTGGAAGCGTTGTGGCTCCTTATGCTTTTACTGGCCCTCTGGGTTAATAAAGTTCTTTATAATTGCTAGTTGACGTCCTATAAAACAAAAGTGTGTGCTTAAAATATACTCTTCCATTGTAAGAGTTATGAAAGGAAAGCATTTCAGAAGCAGGAGATCATCTTAAATTATAAGTCCAGAGAGAGCCTATAATGTATAATTTTTCTGTTGTTTAAAGTAGTTTTCTTGAAGAAAATATGTGATTGAGATAAAAAGTGAAAGAAGATGGAAGTTGGTGAGAAGGGGACTTCTAAATAATTTCCAGGTAATAGAAAACAGTAAGGTAACTAATCATAAGGGTGATCAATTAGGGTGGATTCATGACTGTGGTGCCATTTAGCCCTTGTAATTCTCAAAAATTAAACTTTATTGGTTGATTGATTGAACCATTAAAGACATTATAATGATTTCCTTAAAATTAATTTTTAAAATACTTTCAAGCTGTACTTTGGGTGACCTGATTACTCAATTTCACAATATCATTGGAAAAAAAAGAATGAGAGAACTTACATTTTTCTCGTCATGGTACTCAGGAAACTGAATAGAAAAACAAATCGACACAAATGAAAATGGCCTTTAACATCCTGAATTTGTGAACCTTGAAAAAAAAAAGTGTTCTGTGTTTTTTGTAGTTAATAATTAAAAATTTTGATTATTACTATATTGTATTTATTATTTATTTATTAGATAAAATATTTTTTCTCTGTATCTCCAAAGAACAAAACAGAAAAATAATGAAGGCTGTGTCTTCTTGACTTTTGTCTAATTCAAATTAAATTAGCAGTTTTTCACCCAAACCAAAATGAGATTTCAGAATCCTATTACAATTCTTTGCTTTGATTACCTACATAGTATTATTCCTAATTTACCGGCAGCCTTGCATGGTTTATTGAAAAATTGAATGGTACTCGAAATGTATTTGAATCCACAGGATACACTTAAGAGCGTCCCTTTGTGTACTCACAGATGCTGATAAAGCAGGGTGAGCTTTAAAGGAGGATGTGGAAATGGCCTATCAGGCTGGATAGTGGAGAGCAGTGCAGGTCAATGGTTTCTCTGAGAAGATAGTCAGCTGTGTCAGAGATATTCAGCTTAAAGAGGGATAGCATAGCAAAACCAAATCCCAAGAGCCAGGCCGTTATCGCATTGCTTCTGCTCCTCTTGTGGTGACGTATTGCTCAGGCAGAGAGACTTCCAGGCCTGGTGAATTCACATAGAGCTGTGTGGAATAGAGGTATACAACAATATGAAAGTGTGTGAGAGTCTACAATAAAGAGTCTACAGTGACATTGCCAGTCAGGTTGAATCTCTAATTTAGCTAGCTAATTTAGAAATGGTCGTGAAATGCACGAAATGTTTCCCTTCAATCAGCCAAGACATGTTTGAAGTTTTTTTTTTTTTTTTTTTTTTTTTTCTTTTTCCAGTTTTCTCTTTAATTTGGTCATTTGGTCAGCCACCAACCAGGGAGGGTCAACATATGTGCATAGATGCGTCCTCATGTGAGACACATGAAGCCAGCCACAGAATCTTTTCAATCTGCTGCTCATGCTGAGTCACAGGGCAGCTGAACACACAATACCCTCTTCCGCATTCGTGAAGCTCATGATTGGCCAGTGTAACTCTGATCGACACGGGAGAGACTAATGCCATCTCTTCCATCAAGAGATCATGGCCAATTTTGCTCTCTTGGATTCCTGACCATAGATGGCTGTGGCATCGTCAGGATTCCAATCTGCAATCGCCCAATGATGAGGTTGAGCACTTTTTTCTGTTACACCACTCAGGATCCCTCATCTAAATTACTTGCAATGTAAAATTCCATCTTGCAGTGTAATACCAAACTACATGTCAAGGAAGAAAGTGATTCTGGCTGCTACTGCTTTTAGTTCTTTGACATCATTTTGTCAGTGTTTTATAGATAACAGTGTGGCTGACAACATCAGATACTCCTGAACTACATGTTTGAGATTAATGAACAACCCAGTGTGAGTGCTAACCTCTAGACTGTAGAATCAGTTGGGAGCTCCAACCATTAAGTCTTGACCTGAGGCTTGTCTTCTATTTCAGATGTAGTTTGACCTGATGAAATGCACCTCCTGTGTACCTCATACGAAGTGCTTGTTTTGTTTGACTAATGTAGAAATCTCTGTATTTCTCAATACATAGTCTTGAACTGAGGAGTCTGATATATGCAGTGAATTGCATGTATTAGTAGGTTGAGACCTTATTTGTGCTGTGTGCTGAGCTAGTTTCCAAAAGAGTTCAAGT
The DNA here is from genome assembly GCF_027358585.1 of Pangasianodon hypophthalmus. Lineage (NCBI taxonomy): Eukaryota > Metazoa > Chordata > Actinopteri > Siluriformes > Pangasiidae > Pangasianodon > Pangasianodon hypophthalmus. Next base: position 9,703,638 of record NC_069720.1, read on the forward strand.
CGAGTACTACATCCTTATTCCATATAACAAATCTGAGCTCATAGCTAGCTGGAAACTTCCAACTATAGCTTAATTTTTAGCTGAGCTTAGATTTTTAAGAACAATCATTTCTCCTACATTTCTGAGAAGGCTTAACAGATTCTTTGCTTCAAACTGCCAACACTTACGTGAAGTGTGACAAACAATGCACTCACAACAAAACAAGTCTGTCAGTTGATAATTTACGTACGTGGTTTGCCCAATGCTAAACTGGAAGCTATAAGCTTCCCTTTCTTGTTTGCTGTATTAGCGTTGTAGCTCCAAGCAAAACCAAAGAAATAAACCTCAGACACCAAACATTTGGGGTAAGAATAAGTTCATTCAAAAGTAAGGCTGAGCTATTGCTTTAAGCATGGTGATCTGCAACACACTGTCATTAATTTATCTTCAGTAACCGCTTTATCCTGGTTAGGAATGCGGTGGATCCGGAGCCTATCCCAGGAACAAACCTAGGAGCAAGTCAGAGTTGCCAATTCAACTAATTTTTGGGAAGTGTGAGGAAACCAGAGAACCCAGAGGAAAACGCATGTGGTCACATGGAGAACATGCACAGACAGTAACCTGAGCTCAGGATTGAATAAATGAAAATGTTCTTTGTTTTTCAACGGTTTACCTTTTTTTTCAAGTGTATTATATATGATCATGCTTGTTGAAAATCATGATGTACTGCATTGTATAATGCTGTAGTTGTCAAAATCAGTCCTGTAGAAGTGTGGAGAACAGTAAAACAAGGCCAGTGTGTCCCATTGGGAAACTCCCAATTACTGGCGCATGCCTATCGATTTTTGTGCAGATCAAACCAGAAGCATTAAAGCACCCATAAACAGTCTTGTTATTAATGGTATTTCCACCATCACACTATTCTGTATGCAGATGAGTGTGTCATAAACTATGTATCGACACACGTCTGAAACAAATGGGCAACAAATCAGGATGCACTCTTCTGCTCCTGCACTTTTGATTCGCTGATAAAAAAACAACTCTTACTGCAGTGTGTGTGTCCTCTGCAGGTATTTGGCTCAGGGGAAATCAGTCTGTGCATTAGCAAACCCAACAAAGGGATTTTCTTTCAATCTTCATGCATTTCTGAAGTCGCAAATGAGCCTGGCTAAAAGCTCAGCCATCTGATGGGGCTTTTTTTTATATCTGAACAGCAGGTGATCAGGGAGTGAGAGAGGGAACGTTATCATCACTAGTTGATGTGCATAAGTGTAGAGCAAAATCTTATCATCCGTTTACCTGTAAAGCAACTGCTGCAAATGTAAATGTAAACTTGCACTCTAATGCTATCTACATTTTGACTTCTCTGATGTTCCTACTCCCAGCATTATGAGTGCAATCTAAGCATCCACATAGTTTTGGAGTAGTGTGTGTGTGTGTGTGTGTGTGTGTGTTAGAAAATGACAGAGGAGTGAACTTTTGATATGTGTGGAATTTGCTGCAGTGGTGGTTCTGGTGATTGCTGGTTCATCTGCCCTAAACTTTGTCTTCATTTCTCTGCCCTGCAGCACTGATCTGATTGTGAGAGAGACGTGGTTTGTGTGACCCACCTGGACATTAGCTGCCCTGTGGGAAGGAATCCACCTGCACCTGATGGTTTCTGCTTCTCCAAAAAATAAGCATGTGCGATCTCAAATAAAGTCTCCTGTCTCCAGTCTCCACTTATTGATACTTACACATATAAGTGCAGTGGGAGCCAAAAGATATCAATGTCTTCTCTGACTTTTGTACCCCACTGTGTATTCACAATAGAGATGCAATAAGGAAGTGAAAGTGGCTATAGGAGGTTATAACAATTCCAGTTGCTCACAGTTAGCACAGTGAGTCCTGTCTTCAGTAGTGTGTATACACAGTGGGGTACTGATACATACACTATATGGACCAAAGTTTATGGTCACTTGACCATCACACCCATATGTGGGCTTTTTCTACAAGATCAGAGGCACATTATTGTCTAGAATGACTTTGTATGCTGTAGCATTAAGATTTCCCTTCCCTGGAACTAAGAGGCCCAAGCCTGTTCCAGCATGACAATGCGCCTGTGCACAAAGTCAGCTCCGTGAAGACATGGTTTGCCAAGGTTGGTCTGGAAGAACTCGAGTGGTCTGCACAAAACCCTGACCTCAAGCTAACTGATCGCCTTTGGGATGAACTGCTCCAAAATCTGGTGGAGAACCTTCCCAGAAAAGTGGAGGTTATTATAACAGCAAAGCATGGACTAAATCTGGAATGGGATGTTCAACAAGCACATATGGGTGTAATGGTCAGGTGGCCATATAGTGTACTTCTTCCAAGATATGTGACACCACTGCATCTTTCAGCTTATGCAACTGCCTTCATAGGGATACTGCCCTATTCCATATACATGAGCCAACAGAAGCCCACAAATAGCTATCGTTCACTCTGATCAACGAAGCAATACCTTGCTTCCCACCACATGCAGTTAGGCTCTCATGGACTTCCAACATTTTCGAATAGCAAATCCGTGCCTTAGATAAGATTTGAGAAGTCATGGTGTTTTGAAAATAGAGTGAACACTTGGACAGTAGTAGATGTGTGCTCAAGATGTTTTTTTTTTCCCCCTCCCATTTCCACCCACTCCCGAAAGAATTCTGACCAATTCCGTCCACTCCCGGAGGAAGGCCGTTACTGATGATGAATGAATGAGAGCAGTAATCACATGAACGTCATATGTATCCGCCTGCATAGTACAAAAATGCCTATTCCCACCATTTTTTTGTTGAGTTTCACAGGAGAAGAGTCCCAATGCTCACCTCTAGACTGTAGAATCAGTTGGGAGCTCCAACCATTAAGTCTTGACCTGAGGCTTGTCTTCTATTTCAGATGTAGTTTGACCTGATGAAATGCACCTCCTGTGTACCTCATACGAAGTGCTTGTTTTGTTTGACTAATGTAGAAATCTCTGTATTTCTCAATACATAGTCTTGAGGAGTCTGATATATGCAGTGAATTGCATGTATTAGTAGGTTGAGACCTTATTTGTGCTGTGTGCTGAGCTAGTTTCCAAAAGAGTTCAGTACTACATCCTTATTCCATATAACAAATCTGAGCTCATAGCTAGCTGGAAACTTCCAACTATAGCTTAACTTTTAGCTGAGCTTAGATTTTTAAGAACAATGATTTCTCCTACATTTCTGAGAAGGCTTAACAGATGCTTTGCTTCAAACTGCCAACACTTACGTGAAGTGTGACAAACAATGCACTCACAACAAAACAAGTCTGTCAGTTGTCGTTAAAATTACTGAGCATCTACTTTTGTTTGTTTAGCTGCCATAATAAATTGTCAAATTTAACCTGGCAAGACTGACACAGCCTTTTCATAGAATATATGTAATCCGAGACCTACTTATGTAAAAAAAAAAACTGCTTTTAAAGCATCTCAGTATATGGGTATAATATCTAAACAAAAAGTGTGTATTGTATCAGTTTGTTCAGCATGCCATTTGCCACATACTTTTTCACTGACACCACTTTGCAATGCATTTAATGTAATGTAATTTAGAGATTAATGAACCCAAATAAGCTGAAAAGCAGAGAGATTTTCAGCACAGCATTAAGGAATTGAGATAATAGACAAGACACATTACCGTGTGGAGAGACAGGAGGCTGTTAGGAAGAGCAGAGGAATATTTCAGAACAGAAACATCACTTAGAATATCAAATAAAGAGGACAAAAAGATAAAAAGTGTCAGAGGAACTTGAAGGAACTGAATTTTGAAAAGAATAGAAGCTCAAGTCAAAATTTTTTTGGAAAAACATCTTTAAAGTACTTTAGCCATGTGTATGCCAAGTCGTGAGTGAATTTACCTCTAATAACCACCTTTAAATTAAAGTTAAAAGTAAAACTCTTCTGAGCACATATATTTTATCTGAGCATATATATATATATTTTTTTATTAATTTTTTTTTAAGTTTTGTAGTGGGCCATTGTAGCTAAAAAGTAAGCTTAACTATAACTTTAACAGCAGTAACAGGAGTGCAGGCTGCATCTGCTTTATGCAGTGTCTGTGTGTGTGTTATGTAACTCTTTACATAACCATAGTTAAACAAATGCACGACTCTTAATCTCCTGCCTGTCTTTGAAGTTCTTTGATCTATGTATGTGTGTATGTGTGTAACTAAAATGGCAAAATATTAAGCTTTTAATGGTCTTAACAACAAATTATTGGTCAGGAAATTAGCAAGAATTAACAGTAAATAAAGGAAGTTAGTATGGGAGCTTTTCCCTTAGATTTCTGTAAATGTTTCAGCCTCGTGGCCCTTGATGGGCTGCATCTGGTGTGGCAGATAACCAAATAATGACCAATCTTTTAAGAAAAAAAAACATCCCAGAAGATATTTTTGGAAAATTTTGTACACACAGACATTTGTTAGTTTGCATTTTACATCAAACATTTTAATCGTTATCATGATTTTACCTTTGCGTACAAGAAGACTATCTGTCTTTGTTTGTCATGTTGTGTTATCTGTGTCAATGTGAGCAACTCCTTATTCAAATCTCTCTCAAAAGTAAAACCCATTCAGATCTGTTTTTGATCTGAATCTGATTCCACACCTTTCACACAGGGACACACACCCAAACCAGCAAACACACATTGTGTACTAACGCAGCCTGCTCGGTGTGGCCCAGAATGATTTATTGATGTCTCTTACTGCAGGTGCCTTGAAACTCTGTCTGGCCGAACTCCACTGATAGCACTGAAAAATGAAGATCTGGCTTGTACTTCTTGGAGCTTTTCTGCCCATTATTCAGGCCGGTACGTCTCTTGTTTCTGTCTGTCTGTCTGTCTGTCTGTCTCTCTCTCTCTCTCTCTCTCTCTCAGCATGCTTTATTGACACACAAATCATGAGAGGTTCATAATGCCAAAGAGTGAGAATATTAAAAAAAATGCTTGAGTATGGTAAAAATGAAACTTATCAGAAATTAGATGTTAGATCAGACATTAAACTTGTGTCTCTTTGTCTCTCACTGTCTCTCTCACTGTTTTTGCCTCTGCCACATACCCACACTATCATATGCTACTCTGTTCATATGTGCTCAGCTAATCGTCAAGCAGGAGATCGTATATCGTATATACATGTGTGTGTGTGTGTGTGTGTATATATATATATATATATATATAAAATTAGTTTGGCTGTCATATGCCACAGCATGGCAGGAATAAAAACAAAACCCCCTTTATGTGCCTTGCATATGTTTTCACCCCCTTGAACTTTCCAGTATTTAGTAATGTTACACCCTGGGCTTAACTGGGGTTATATGTCATGAATTTACACAAAATAGCCTATAATATTGAAATGTAGGGAAAAGTCAATATAGTTTTAAAAAATTAAAAAGTAAAAAAAAAAAAAAAAAAGTTTGTGATTGCATAAATTCACCTGTATGCAATTAAAGTGCGACATGATCTGAGTATAGAAACCCCTGATACTGGAAGGCCCTAGAGTTTGTTAGAGAATATACTTAAAGGAACATACGCAGGGACATAACAGGAGCATCTATCTCACTTCAAAATGAGGAAGTTTATATTGTACACATGAACGCAGGACACACAGTTGTAAATCACACAGCCACCAGGTTAACGTGGTTGTGAGGATCAGTATTTTGGTATCAGTCGATACTCAGTGCTCTGCTATCTATATCGTATGAAAAAAATATATATCTCAGGTGTTGATTCATTTTCTATAACAGCAGCTCTGATAGTAGTTCTGGTAGTTTTATATTAAAATTACTCATTCTGTTATCCTTTTTATGGTAACCATTTACATATGGACTTGCATGATGGATGCGCCACATAAATAGATTAAAAAACACATGTAATTGTTGTTGTGAAGTTTTCTGTGAAGAGATGTTTACCATTTTTAGAAGGAGTCTCCAGTATCAGCTCTTGTAACAGTTGGAGGTAAAGCTGTAGTTTTCCAATATGGGACAGCGGATGTATTATTCTTTAATAAATAATAAATGTTAGCACTGGCAAAGTGCTGTGAAATAAGGGGAATAAAACACTTTAGAATGCCATTCTCCCATCACTGAATCCCAGAAGTAATCCTGTTGTTGATTACTTTCCAATAACAGCACGCCCCAAAGTGCTTTATTGCTTAGATATTGGATGTTAAATACGAAAGTCTTCCAGAGAAAGCAGCCATCTGCAAATTCCATGTCTTTAGCCAATTTTAAAACTAATCCAGTTGTAAAAACAGTTTTTTTACAGTAATGGAAACAGTCCAGTAATTCCAGCGACCCAGTCAAACTGCTTTACAGAGATAAATTGGTCTCTGTGGTCTTAGTTCACTAAAACATGCAAGTTTGAGCATTTGTTTTGATTATCTGCTAAGAAATCTGCTCGAGTTTAGTAGTTACCCCAAGTCACAGAATTATCTAAACCACGTAATCTACAGGAACTTCCAAAAGTCTCAAAGAATTGCCAAACGGCCGTGAAAGAGAGATGGGGAAAGTGCTTTTGAATAAGCCCCATCATTTATCCACTTGTTTCCTTGTGGTCCAGGTTTGTTATGGACGTTCAAGGTCAAACTCAACCTTTTCATATTTATAGAGGTATAAACATCCTCTTTCCTTTCTTTCAGCCACTTTATTGTAATTGCAAACAATAATCAGCACTGGAACCTTTGCTCACTTTCAGTAATTACGACCATGAGCATTTTTCCTCTGCCATGGAGAAATGATTCTTCATCCTCTTTATAGGATGGCAGAGAAATTTAATGCATCAAAAGTACCTTCACTCCTTCTTTTTCATGCTTAATTTTATGCAAGTAACAAAGATGGCAAGGGTTTATGTAATTGACCAAATGCATAAATGGATTTTTTTAAAGGATTCAGAAGCAGGATGAGTGTGTCTGCTTTGCTGTAATCACAGCAGTGCTCGTGTCTGCTTTTAAGAAAGATGGCTTCCTACAGAAAATCAGTCCATTAAGAATGACATCACACAGAGATTGATGGGGGTTTAGGGTGAGTGGGTTGCTTTTGAGTAAATTGAGTAAAAATGGCAAGGCCAATTCTTTTGATTTTGCTATACACTGAAGGCATTTGAGTTTGAGACCAAAATATGAATATAAGATGATCAGAATTTCAGCTTTCATCTCCTGATATTTACATATAGATTTGTTAAACAACTTAGAACATGGCACCTTTTGTTTGAACCCACCCTTTTTCAAGTGATCAAAAAAATATTGGAATATGTGACTATCAGGTGTTTCATGTTGCCAAGGTGTTCCCTGTTAGATTGTTTTTTTAACCATTAATAGCTCTGAATGTCTACTCTTGGATTGAGCCCTGGGTTTCACCCGTCAAGACTGCATTTGTTGTTCAGAAAGATAAACCTACATGAAGCCTGGGAGGTGTCTATGGGAGAAAAGCCATTTTGAAGCTGAGAAAAGAGGGAAAAGAGCCATTGCACAAGCATTGCCATTGCATAAGCATCCTTTCTGAAAAAGGAAGAAACCACTGGTGTATAAATAACCAGACATCAAACAGGTCAGCCACGGAAAACAACAGCAGTTGATGACAGAACCATTTTGAGATCTGTGAAGAAAAACCCCAAAACAGCAGTTAGTGACATCACCAACAGCCTCCACAGGGCAGGGGAGAAGGTGTCACAATCCAATGTTCGAAGAAGACTTCGAGAGCAGAAATATAGAAGCCATACCACAAGTTGCAAACTACTCATCAGCAGTAAGAAGCAGTTCTGGATTTGGTTCCAAGATTAACCTCTACCAAAGTGATGGAAAGGGCAAAGTGTGGAGGAAGAAAGAATCTGCTCATGATCCAAAACATACGAGCTCATTGGTCAAGCATGGTGGAGGTAGTGTCATGGCTTGGGCTTGCAAGGCTTCTTCTGGAATTGGCTCACTAATCTTTATTGATGATGTAAGTCATGATGGTAGCAGCTGAATGAATTCAGAAGTCTACAGAAACATTCTGTCTGCCAACTTACAGAGAAATGCATCCAATTTAATTGGGAGGAACTTCATCATGCAGCAAGACAATGACCCAAAACACACTGCCAACACAACAAAGGACTTCATCAGGGGGAAAAAGTAGAAGGTTTTAGACTGGCCAAGTCAATCACCAGACCTTAACCCAATTGAGCATGCATTTCAACTCCTGAAGGGGAGACATGCCCCAAATAAACAACAACTGAGAGAAGCTGTTGTACAAGCCTGGAAAAGCATCACAAAAGAGGAATGCAACAGTTTAGTGATGTCTGTGTGTCTCTGGCTTGATGCAGTTATTGCAAGCAAAGGATATACAACCAAATAATTATTTTTTATAATTTACTTTAAGACTAAAATTGTGTGTTCTGCAACCATAGGTGCCGTGTTCTAAGTCATTTAACACATCTAGATGTAAATTTCAAGAAATGAAAGCTTTTGCTCTCAAAACACAAATGTTGTCAGTGTATAGCAAAAACAAACAACTGGCCTTGCCGTTCCAATATTTTCGGACGGACTGTATGTGTGTACATGCTAGAAATGTGACAAAATTATCTCTATTTTCTGAGAACAGGTATGTTTGCACAGTGCTCTGCCATGGACTGGTGTCATGATGAAACTGAAGTTACTGAAGTTACTAAAAATTAATGACTGAAGGAATGAATATTACTTTTTAAAATGCTTTTAAATTGTTTTCTTACCTACACAGAAGTAATTACAGTAATAAAATTAAAATAATGTGTAAACCAGGAAGTCCAGAGAGGACCTTTAAAATCTTTTGTAATTTATGACTTATGAGAAAACAAAGTCACTTAGGCAGCCCAAACTCCATTCTGAACTCCATTGTGCATGAAAATACAGCGATTAAAGGTAGAGAAATGTTGGCTTTTAACACTTTTTTGTCCTGGTTGGTTGGATGGTGATGGTTTACCGAGCCTGCAGCATCACAAGTTCTTTTTCTGAGCAGATATTTTTGACCACTAATGAAATGTGAGCCAAATAGTACAACACTTTTTTTTTTCTTCAATCGCATTGACATTGTGTTTACAATAACCACACTATTTGGGCTGTTAGCTGTCAATTAAGGACATATTAGATATTGTAGATGTGTTAGGGATACCTACAGAATTAATTGTAGCTCAGGCAGAATCGTTTCTGTGTGGAGTGTTGAGCAAGTAGGTGATTTCCAGGCAGAATGAATTGAACAGGGATTCAATAGATTCAACAGCTCTTGTCTTGCTGTGCCTTACCGTCTTTATTGTTCGTGTGATCTTAAGATAACAAGGCTGAAAAATGCCAGATATCTATGTGCCTTGTTGGGTATTTTAGTTGCAAATTCAGAATGGCATTTCATGTGAACTGAAGATTGGGATTTCTTTTTTCTGAGTTAAAAAAAAATGAGGGAGAAATAATACACAAAAAATACATCAAACAATAAGCAAGACGGGAATATCTTAAATGCTTGCTTACATGATAAAAGGGCACTGCGATAACACAAATGACTAAATCACCTTTTTTAATGAACAAATAATTTTATTACTCCTTTTAATTACAATTTTTTTATGGTGACCCTTGCTGTTAAATTTGTGATAAAAACAATGGTGGTATGATGAACAACAGAACAAAAAAAAAAGGTTTGTTTTATACAATCTGCACTGTTGTAATTAAACCGTCTCTTAAAAAACATGGGTTGTTTTATAAAATCTGTGCTATTGTAATTAAATCATCTCTGAATTTATCAGTTTTATCTACGTTACTTTCAACATTCATAGAGCAGGTCATGTTAACATCTTCACAAGATAAGAAAGAGAAATTGTGTTTAGAGAAATTTTGTTCAGGTATCATCAAATCAGTCAAGAAAATATTGGTGTATACACCCTCCCCCCAACCCACATACACACACACACACACACACACAATCTGTTCACATCATACTGTATACAGTGCCAGAAGACTTTAGCCAAAGGAAATTAAAGATATTGACCCAAGGGGGTAAATAATTATGCTACCATTTACTTCAAATGTTGGACATATTGTACATATTGTACGTATCATATGTCAAAATCCCAATTAAATCTTTTTCAATTGCAGGTTATAACAGTACAAAATATGGAAAAGTTCCAAGGGTGTGAATACTTATGCAAGGCAATGTACATCATGCACATTGCACTAAATTGTAATTTGTGTGTCTGGTTACTTAAGTCAGATTTATCCTGTGCTGTATGTGTTTGTCCACATTTTGTGCACAGTTTGTCCAGACCAGATGCCCGGGTTGCAGTCCTGGACTCCCGGCTTCAGCGAATCTCACCGCGTCACCATCGGCTACGGCCGTAAACTGCTTCTTACCTCCTCTGCCACCGTCCACTCCATCGAGATCCTCAACGGAGGTATTTCACCTTTCTACTGCTTTCCTTCAAGCATCATAAAATCAATCACAGGGGATTTAAAGTGTGTTTAACTGAAAGGATCATGTGCTTCACTTGAAGGAGAAATCCATTCACATCTATCCTGCTAGTAAAGAGCATGTTTGGGTTAATGCTGCAGCTCTGGGGCCTTAAAAGGAAAGATCACGGGTGTTTTGAGTTTGAGATCAAGTCAAGGAAGAGTTCTGTGTTCTCTGTAGGAAAGCTTGTGATCGCCGACACTAACCAGCCCATCTTACTTCGTGCCAAACACATCCTCATTGGGAACAACGGCGAGCTGCATATCGGCAGTCCTGAGTGTCCATATAAAGGAAACCTCACCATCTCGCTCTATGGCAGGTAATGCAGGAGCATCACTATCTACCTAAGACATTTCACTATAATATGCAGGTATTATATGTGATATTGCTTTCTGTAATAAAGTTTGGACAAAAATTAAATTTACATAAAATTTAAAAAGCAAACATGGCTTGGCTGATTGACTACAAGTTTTCCCAAAGTGGAGTCAATCAGCCAAGCCATGTTTGCTTTTTAAATTTTTCTCTGGAGCTACAAGGCTAATGTAGTTACAACATATGAAAGCTTGTAGGCTCTAGTTTAGCATTGTGCATACAGCACACATAAATCACCTTTTACTACTGTTTGCTTATGTAATTTGTGACACAGTATGACACTTATCTTTAAAAAATGGATGTCACAGATATAAAAACAGTAGCAGCCTTTCCAGCTTGAAGCTGGAATCACTGTCATCTTCAGCACATAGACTGGTATCAATCTACTTGATCATTTATCTCAGATAGGAGTGAATTCCGATGTCACTGATTCACCCTTTGCGTTGTCAGTTCCTTGTGCTCATGTTTATTGATTTGATTTTGATTTCCACCCATATCCGGTCACTGGTTTGCTGCCATTTTGTATCCACCTGTTTTGTTTTGGTTCTTTATTAGTTTGTCTGGGTATACCCTGCTGTCTCCTTGTCCTCTTGTCCTGAAGTCTTATCATGCATTTTAGTACTGATAAGTCCAAGCCCTATTTTTCTAGTTCAAGTTCCCTGTTCTATGTATGTAGTGCTCCCTGGTGTTGATAATTAGCCTGCTGCACAATGCTAAACTGGTAGCTATATGCTTCCCTTACTTGTTAGCTGCATTAGCTTTGTATCTCTAGTACAGCACTAAAGAAGCAAATTTCAAAATCCTGCCTAATCAGCCACATTTACAAGGAAAATTGAATAAATCACAATTTGGCTGAATTATTGCTTGAAGATAATGCTTTGGTGAATGGCATCGAATATGAATAATGTCATAACATTTTATTTTCCAACTCAGGAATGGTGTTTTACAGTATTATTATAAATGTATAGAAATTTAGCCATATACCAAGCCTTTTTGATACATCAGCATTAGAATTGGCTTTTTTGCCATTTGCTTGTCCATGTGGTATCCGTGTTTCACACTAGAGTGCCTAATATCTCTGGAATAAAAGTATTATGGTTGTTTATACCTCTTCATTAATGCCCATCTATACTTAATGGCCATTTTAGCAGGTAAACATATAGCAACACTCAGTAAGGATACAATTACTGACTAGCCCTTTTGTTGCTATGCAGTTTTTCAGAAGATCTATTCAATCCATCAGAGGAAATAACTATTATAGGACCAAAAGGTTGTGGTGTAGAATCACTGAAAATAGATGCATGTGCTATCTGCTTATTTGCCGTGTTTTTCATAACAGATCTGATGACATCGATGATGACCACAGTTATTTTGGGAGAAAGTATGTTGGTGTAGGAACAGGAGGGACGCTGGAGATTCACGGTGAGAAGAAGCTGTCGTGGACGTTCCTTAACAAAACGCTACATCCTGGAGAAGGAAATGAAAACAGCTACTATTTTGAGAGGAGCTGGGGCAACCGAGGCATCATCGTCCACGTCATCGAGCCCACAACAGGAGAAGTGCTACGCACTGATAGGTTGGTGTTCTTGCTGTACTTCGTGAAAGAGGCGGAGCTTATGTTATTACACCTGCAGCTGTTTCTTAATTTGATGTTAAAAATGCTTTCCTCATGGATAAGTATCTCTCTCTCTCTCTCTAACTCTTGATATACACCTCTGTCTGTCTTTCCATCATGTATAAGCCACTGTCCATCTCAAGTATAACTCTATCTGTTCATCTTTATATAACTCCACCAGTCTGTCTGTCTCCGTCTCTGCCAATGCATCATGAATTGAACTCTCATTTCCTTTCTCCATCTATTCCTCTCAGTATCTTGTATATCTGTCTCCTTTGACTTTGCCTCTTCTATGACCTGCATTTCCTTTTGCTAAGCTATTGTCTGGACATACAATGGATTGTGGTTCATTACATCAACAAAATAGTGATTTATCGACTGTCTGGCATTAAACCAGGAAACAGAAACTTTAGACCAATTGTCAAAACAAAGCTGTCCTTCCAGCCCTGCATGATTGGCCTGCAATCAGTTTCTCATCACAGAAGAATAACCTAGCCTTTAGCTTTACTTTGCCTTCAAAACAACAACTTACTCCAACTCGCCTGGAATGTTTGTTTGGCTTCCAGAACCTTCCATGGCAAGATAATGATATTTCTCTCTGACCTACTTTGCAGGTTTGACACATACCGGAGTAAGGACGAAAGCAGGCGCCTGGCCCAGTATGTAGAGACAGTGGAGGATGGTCAGATCCTGGCCATGATGGTGAACGATGAGGGCTCGAACAACCTTGAGGACTCAGCTAGGAAAACTCTGGCCAAGCTGGGCAGCCGTCATTTTCATCGGCTTGGCTTCAGGTACACGTTTAGGAGTCCCATTGAGAGAAAGAGAGAAGGAGCTAGTCCAGAATTTTCCTTGAAAATGCCAAAACCTCAATAAACATCAGAGTGGAAACTGGACAGGACATGTCTCAATCCCATTAGTGCTTCATTAGTGACTATGTACTGTCATGACAGTCATTTATAGTCAGACATTTATGGGATGTCCATATTTCTGCTAGAGTGAATATTTTTAAAGCTTGTTTTGAGGATGTGGAAAATGCAAATGTCATAGATGTATACAAGTACACAAAACAGACACTCTTCGAAAAAGGGTTCTTCAAGGGTTCATCAAAAGATACTTCTTTTACAGTTAAGGGTTCTTAACGCTACCTGAACAAGTTGCTGCAGGGTTTGAGAACTTAAGGGTCACTAAAGAACCTTCAAGGGAGCTAGATTTGACTTTTTTAGGGCTCGTTTAAAGAGGACCAGGACCAACTTAAAATTGACCACAAGCACAGGTTAGCACGTTTTTGTGTGCAGTGTAAGTCAAGCCCATTTTATTTCTCACTTTTAGTGACTGCCAGTTCCTCTAGCTAATTCTCCCCTATTGTGTGGCAGCTATAAATCAATATACAAGATATGTTCTTCCTTCAAGACACATGAATCCACCTGTCATGGGACTGCTGAACATGCTTGGAGGAGAGCACTAACTGCCCTATTCTATGTATATACATTCACTAACAGACACCTGCGATTGGCTAGCGTCCCTCTGATTTACTGGGGAGAGAGGAAGGCTATCCTTCTTACTCAGAGATCAGCGGTGATTATGCTGTCCTAGATTCATGGTGTGGTTGCCAAAAAGATTGATTTGCTGCATGTCACTTTATTGCCAGTGACTATAGTAGAAAATGTTTTCTAAGCATTCTTACTGGTAAAATATTTGAGACCCTCCCACCGATGATTATTCTCAATCTTTGACAAGACAGACTATATGAAGTCTTCGCACACAATTTGAATAATTTTTTTTAAGTGAAAAGAAAAAGAATCAGCAGAATGAATTACATGATAATTGTGAACTTCAGTAGTTGCCCTATACATCTAGTCTTAGTGCTGTAAGGTATGGTTGATTAATTCGCCTGCTATCAGAGTGGCAATAGGCAGTTAAATGTGAGTGCAGTAAGCTAATTAAGCCAAAAGTGCTAACCGCTCTGCTTTTGCCCACTGGCTGTGCCTATGTCCTATGTTAATTAGCATAGCATGCCACATAGTAGCAGCAGCTATCAAAGTACTGGCGTGCCACTGATAGCATGCACAAAACAGATTCCTTAATGTCTGACTTTGTAAAAACTAAAATGTTGTGAGAACAGTCAAAATTTCTGGCTGTGCTGAAATTTGCAAGCTTTGGTGTGTTTTGTTTAAAATGTAAAAATGAAGTCTCTCTCTCTCTCTCTCTTGTTGTGGTGATAGTGGTGATTATCATCATTATAGTGAGGCATATAGAACTAATGGCTCCCAGCATACTATCCATCCTCAAACCTACATTCTTTCCAATACTGATCTGACATAATGTTGGCAAACCTGGCTCCTGGCCACAGATAGTTAACATGTCATGGGGGATAAACACGTCTGACCTCTCAACAACAGACCAAACCCTTAGATAGTTGTACCATCTGTGAGCTCAGGCTGGCTCAGTATTGGATGTGTTTAATCAGTCAGTGCTCACTGAGACTTTTTTTTTGACCATTTGAGGCACCAGGAATTGAATACAGAAATCACTATTTGAGTATTCTGGGTAGGGCTGGAGGAAAATATCATATCACAATGCTTAAAGACATTTCTATGATATACGGTATGCATCACCATATATAGGGTCACTATATATAATATAATATTTATATAAAGAAATAACAAAATTTTAATATCAAATCAGCTGCTTCCATTCAGTTTGTTTATAATTATAATAAAAAAAAAATAAATAAAAGAATATCGCAATATCCAGGATCTCTCAGAAAAGCATGTTGTTACACAATATAATAATATTAATATTATTATATCCTCATATCATCCAGTCTGGCAATATTTTGAGAGAACAGCAGTTGTTTTTATTCTCATGCAGGCAGGAGTGGCTCGTCAGATATGAAGCTTGTGGGACAGAAGAGAGATAAAGCATTTCCAATAATATTCAGTACAACTATTGCTAAAAGTCTCGGACATAGATTTTTGCAGATTAGGCCCATTTTAAACTGGATATGTCTCACTTGCTCTGTGACACTTTTGACTTTACAGTTTTGAGTGCTGTTCTCATGTGACGCATTCGTATCTGTGTTTTTATTCACTGGTTGGAAATATCAAGCTCAGTAGCACATTTTTTTTTTTTACCATTTTTTTGTCAAAAGACACTTTGAATGTGTCATTTGTCAGTGAAAAATGATCACAGATGGTTAATTAACACACTGTCTTCCTTTAGAAGCAAGCAAGGCTAAAAATGCTTTAGTCGTCCTTGCTAGTTTAGTATTTAGTTTCTCTGAGGAATTTAGATGTCAACACTTTAGTAAAAATGGACAATGTTAGCATTTGGCCGGACCCAAAGCTCTTAATTGGTTGCTCCTCTATCAGGCAGCACATTGCCTGTATCTGTCTGCGATCTGCAAACTCCTCGTTTTCTCTTCTAATTACAAATGCCATGATTAGGCTCAGGCAAGACAGTCCACGTCCAAGTCTCAGAGCAGCTGCCTCTCAGTCCTCAATAAATTCTACGCAGCACAGAGTCACTGTGTGAATCCCAGGCCGAGTCCGAGCACAGATTTAATAAACGGGAGCAGATGGTTTTCTCTCCAATCTAGGGCCTTCTCTGCACCTCGGAGGAATCACAAGACCTAATTTAGACCTGTTGAAATGCACTGCGAGTTTCTGTCTCATTCTTATTCTCTCATCCAGTAACGAAGTAGTGAAGAGGTAGTGGAGGAGGTGTGGCCCTGAGCCTGTCAGTCCCAGACAAGGAGGCGTGGCCTCCTACTCCTTGAAACACTTTTTTTCCAAACTGTTTGCATAATAATACATCACATCATCCTGAATTGTTGGATGCTTTAAATGTATCCTTGTTACATCAGATCATAGGTCAGTATCAGTATCATATCTTCTCAAAAGTAGACGTATATTCCTGGATGAATCAGCATTCTCTTGTTATCCAAGTGCACATGAGCAGCTATTTATATGAATGCAGTCTCACAGGTGTTGAATCAGTAATATAAGCATGTCTCAGGAACTAAACCAAAGATCACCCCTGAAACAGTCTCCCAGGAAAAAAACTCACTTGCTGCTCTGACTAGTGCATAAAGTTCTTCCAAATATTTCCACCTACAGTTAAATATTTACACCTAGAGAGAAGTCAAGGAGAAGGGAATAAGAAATAATGGATTGGGGCTTCTATCTTTTTTAAGCCACACACTTGGACACACACCATCACCAAGACATCTTAAAGATTGGCAGTGTGCCAGAGACCATTTCATGCAATGCATATGCAATAATCCTGCCATGGCCAAAGAAATATTGCTCTTACTCTTACTGCAATACAACTCCAAGAAACCAATTTCCATATTCTCCTGGTGCCCTGATGACTTTCTTCAAAGAATGGATGGAAGGAATAGAGATGGGGGAGAATTTGAGAAGTTCATTAGCAAGCCAGTAGACAACTATTTTATGGGAAAAAAAAATCGGTGAAAATAAGGGCTTGGGGTGATGTGATGTCGCGTGGTCAGGTTTGCAATTGGCTGATTAGCTTTCACTTACATGATCTGCTCTTGTTGAACCAGAGACGCCTGTCAGTCAGCAAAATTGCAGTGTGCATCTATCTCGTCTAAGTCCGGCACTTTCTCTTTTTCTACCTCTCTGTCCCTCAGAGGGGAAGATGGAAACATTTCCCATTATAATTACCCTTCCTGTCCAGGGATCCTTGAGACAGCCATCACACTTTATGTCACTATCATTCAAGCGCTTGTTTATGAGAGACACGTATCACTCACTTCTACTATTTAATACATTTCTTTATACTACAGAACTGTTGAATTCTCTAATCTGATTCGTCAGAGTGTGTTGATTAATTTTCTGTTTTTTAACAGCATGGATCTGACAATTTCTATAGTAACAGCTTACACAGGGATTTGTATGGAGGATGCTGCAAAAAAAAAGGGTTTAAAAACGAATGTAATTGTTGATATGGTGAGGTTTTTTTGATGACAAAGCACAATGCTAATGTTTCATTAGTATTTTCGGAAGGAGTCTCCAGTGCTAGCAATTTGTAACACTCAGAACTAAAGCTGTAACTTTAAGTTACTTTAACTTTAAGAAACTTTTGCAGTTTCTTGGTAATATGACAAACTGCCTATTAACTTACAAATAGCATAAAGATGTAAATGCTAACAGGTAGGAACATGTTTCATAGATGTTCCACGACATTAAACATAACTGTAAATGGATAAAAAGTGTGATATGTTATTCCTTAATAGATACAAAATTGTTAGCTTTGGCAAACTGCTGATATAAGTGGAATAAAACACTTCAGGAAATGGTGTTATTGGAAAGTAATCCACTTCAGAATGGAAACAGTAACTCGGCTTTGCGGTTCCTATAAAGATTTTCCTATTCCTTACTTATATTATGTTTGCATACAATATATACAGTATATAACACTCTGTCTCACACTCCACAAGTTGATCTTCAGATTTTTAGATCAGATTGTGACACTGCTCACACTACACAATGTTTGAACATGTCAGAAGTTTATCCTGACAGTTTGCTGGAACACATTTATCATCATTTACCCTTTCACACTGTCCAGTTCTCACATGGTATATCCATGATTTTTTTTTTTTAATTGTCTGTGCTTAAATCCTACAGTCTAAGCACATCTTTGTGTGTAACCCTCTATCTACTTGTCTCTATCTAAGTTATGTACAACTTTGTGACTATAATTCTTTCCATGTCTGTCTCTCTTTCTGTCTCACTATGTTCGTGTTCTTTGACCTCAATACCTTAATGTTCTGTATCAGTTTTTGCTCATCTTCTATTTTCTCTCGTCTCCACTTTTCCTTATCGGTCACTGTGTCTGCAGGCACCCGTGGAGTTTTATTACAGTGAAAGGGGATACGTCGTCAGTGGTGGAGGATCACGCCATTTATCAAGGTGAAGCTGTTCGTGAATTCACTCAGTAGAAAACAAATTCTGGTGACATTTGCTTAGGTAAGTTTGCTAATGCTGACATTGCCTCTGGTGTGTGTGTCTGTGTGTATGTGTGTGTGGTTCTGAAATACAGGAACCAAAGCATCATCAGAGGCTAGGAGCTCTCGTTCTTTCCACTCGGGTTATGGTGAACACTTCGTCGTCACCACTGTCAGTCAGTGGGTGCAGGGTGAGAATAATCCACTCTATTCCCTTTAAGCATTTTATCACCTCTATCCTATACCCTTGCTTTTTAATTAGAGTCTCACTTTCTTTTCAGCTCCTTAACTTCACAGCTTAGGACACGATTCCTTGAAGTTTGATAACGGGGTGAATCATTATTGGATTAGAACACATTTTCTCCCAATGTCCTCCCCTTTTTTTTTTATAGCTTTAGGCTCTCTTGTTGCACGACAGCTACGAATCTGGTATCAGGAGGGCCAAAGGGCTTCCTCTGAGATAATGTGAAGCTTGCCCTCCCCATCCTTTCAAACTGCCACTCATGTAACTTTATAGAGCAGCTGAACACACTTGGAAGAGTGTTAACTGCCCTATTTGGCATTCAATAACTAATAGAGGCCTATCATTGGCTTACATTGTTCTGACAGTTGAGTGAAAAAGGCTGTCCGTTCCACCCAGGGAGCAGGTCCAATTAGGATCTCTTTGACTCCTTGCCATGGACGCCTTGCATCATTAGGATTTGCGTTTTCAACTATAGGACAAAACAGACAATTATACCCAATTATAGGGTATGACATCAAATTATGGTAATTAAATTATTCATGTGAATAATTTAAAAGCAGGGTTATTTTGATTCAAATATTTATACACTAGAGAAAATAATGTACAACAGGAATCATCAAACTCGAGGCCCACGGTCTGCATATGGACCCAGCAAAATATTTCAGTGGACTGCACGAGTACTTGAAAAATAGTGTAACAGAGCTGATAAAGGCATAAAAGGGGAAAGAAAAAAAAAGTAATAGTTCAGTGTCTATCACATGCACTTACATATGTATTATTAAATATATATTATTTAGCTTATGGCAACGCTACAGAGAAAAGACAAATTGGAGTTTTCACAAATTTTCATAGATTTTTCATATATTTTACCTTCTCTGGTCTGATTAGCGAACATGGCTACATGTTTTACAAAGTTAACAATGAAAACAGAATGGTTAAAGATGTATGGATGAAGTATGAATTTATTCTCCTCGCTTCAGATTCAAAACAGATGTCTATGGTGTTATTCAAAAGTGGAATTCTGACGTGCCGCTATAAAATAAAATATAACCACTTCATAAATAACTGTCTTATTTATAGCTATAAACTAAATATTAATGGTTTATCACTAAAAGCATGCTGCTATTTAGTCATGTTAGTTGCTTATCCAGACTTTAGTAAGCAAAGAATTTTGTGTAACAGCACAGCTATAAATTTGACTTGAACCCTGCTGTACAGGAATATATAATTATGTATAATTGAAGGGTTCGAGATATATATATATATATATATATATATATATATATATATATATATATATATATATATATATATAAAATTGAAGGAAAGGGAGATTAACCATTCTTACTGTTTTAGTTCTTGATCTCACCTCAGAAAGCCATATAAATAATTAGATGAAAAATTTTGAGCATATTGCTTATTTTGTCATTTTCAGGAGTTTAATGGCACAACGGGCCTGTTTCATAATTATAGGCACCCTGAAGGAATTCGCTTAAATGAAAAGTAAATTAGGCAGCAGGGCTCTTGCACGACAGCCTGGATCTTCACCTGCACAGCAAATCAAGCTGTTTTTGCTCCTTGCTTTTTACCAGCCATTTTAACAAATCTGCAGAACAAAGTTGCCTTTCTTCTTGACTTTTAAGTTTCAAGACCAAGCTGCAGCATTAAACACAAGGATGCCTTCCAAAATCTTTATGGTTCCTAATTGAAAACAAACACTGTCTGGTCTTTGTTGCTGTCTGTATTACCAGGGAAAGTATGTTTGACGTCTTAAAATGTTCCAAGAAACTCAAAACAATTCACACTTTCCAATGGGGGATAAAAAAGGTATTGCAAGGTAGTTTTGTAATCTGCATTATAAAAAAACAATTAGATGAATCAACAGCAGATGACAGTCTGCTACCAGGCTTGGGGAGTTACGGAATACATGTAACAGTGTTACGTTACCAGGATACAAAAAAATGGTAATCTGTTACAGTTACGTCAAAAAAAAAAAACAAAGTAAAGAGGCACATTGAAACAGCTGGTTATCACGATGAGTTTGAAAAGATGCGGTTGGCTTGCTTCATGTGTTTTGGAAGAAGCACATGTTAGTCTTCACCCTCCCTGGTTGGTAGCTGTCACGTGATACAAAACTAATCATCTTTATTAAATAAATCATGGGTACAAATAAAAACCTTGTATTAAAGTCAATTTATATGCATTGCTTTAAAAAGGAGAAGTCAGGTGATGAGTAGAATCTTGTTTAGGCTAAAACATCAGTATTTAAGTGTGTGATGTACATGTGCAATAATGTTGTAATTAAGGATAATTAAGTGTGTAATCACTGTTCAGTGTAGGCATATTCGTTATACAGTTAATACAGCTGGGAAACATCATCAGTAAGTGAATTCCCTAAATGCACTTTATAGCGATGCTTCAGTGAGCAAGAACGTCTCATTTGGTAAATACATTCATTCTTGATTTCTAAATTCCTTGTTTCCTTCTCTTGCATCCATTCTCCATTTCCTTAGAAGAAGGAAATAAGAATCGAGGAAGGGAAGCAAGGAAAGGAAATGTGGAGACACAATTTAAGAGATGCAGCCATTAGGTCAGAAAGGGGAGAGTCAAAGACCATTATAGATTTTTACATTTTACATTATTTACCGTCTCTGGTCTGATTGGCGGACTGACAGAATTTACAGTTTCAGGCTCGCATCCATGTAGGAATGCTTCAGACAGGGATTTAGCCTCAAACAAAACCACAAGTGTGTCGAAATGTGCTCTGAAACTTCTCATTGCATTGAAAAGAAGTGGAGCAGACAGATTACAAAAAAAAGTTTGTTCTTGCCATCAAACTTTTGAAGAACTGATTGTATGCTCTGGAGTGTTGTGTTGTTCTTTTCTGCCAAAAACCTATAACCGTAATCAAGTGTGTCTCTCACCATGAAAAAGAGACTATTGCCTTGATCTGAGAGGAGTAAAGGAGCTCGTCTTCTGATTGAGCAGCTGCTTGTGTCCATGTTTGATTTGAGCGCTTGAGCTTGCTAAAGCAGCCAGAATTCCCACTTGCCACATGCACATAAGCTGTAATACACACACGAATGATTTAATTATCTGCACACAAATGCTGTTTGACAGGCAAGAGTGGCAAAGCAGATGTAGATGAGACTAATATCTATACCGAGCTTGTCCTTTCAGCCAGTCCAGGGGCTTAACCGTGTCTAGGTATTGGCTTTTAGTCTATCTGAGTGTGGGTGTGTGTTTGGTTTGCAGAGGCTGAGTGGACGGAGTGGTTTGATCGTGATGATGAGAGAGGCTCAGGAGATTGGGAGAAGCTTTCCGACCTTCATAAGGCTTTCCCAGAACGTCTGTGCAGCAACCCCCTGGATATTGAGGTAGACAAACACACACACACACACAGACGCGCACACACAAACCTCTTGAAACTACAATTTTGCCAGCATTACAATCTCCTTGATTCACCACAGCTCTGTCTATGAATTTCAATGTTTTTGATATGACAGTGCCTAACAGTAGCTGTTTCCACTGACTTTCTATGCATAATGCAAGCGATAAAATCAAATAAGTTTGTGATCTAACCTTTTGCAATAAACACACTGGAAGAAAAAAAAAACAATTTTTGCTTTATCAAAATAAAACCTGTGTATTTGACACATTTCCAGCAAAAATTTAATACATTTTATTGCCTCCCTGAATTTTTCCATCACCTGAGTAAAAAAAAAAATCCAAAACAAACAGAATTGATAGACATCTTATTAATATAAGCAAGTTTCTTAGCACTCTAATGTCTCAAGCAATCACGACATTCAATATCTAAAGAAGAAGTGCAGAAATTGAGCAATCACATCATCTTACAAGAAACTGCCCTTTTATTATGCTCTGTTTTTCCATAAAAAGGTTCTTGTCCTTTTGTCCAGCCTGCTGCCATCTTATACTTTTCCCACTGTCTTGTTTTGTTGCTTTGAGGTTTGTGATAAAAGTCTTGTCACATGACACTAAATTATGTGCAACTGTCAATTTCCACTGTATCTTTTTTTTTTTTTTGCAACATTTCTTCTAAGACCTCTTAAAAACCATTTGCTGAAGTCAAAAAAATTTATATTTGTACAATATTATCAATATTACTGCTTCCAAAGTGTTAAAAGGCAAGTTGTCATTTGAAATAGTTAATAGCAGCTATTTACGTCTTTGGGTTCTTCTTTCCTCAGGCTGAAACTGTCGATGGTGTCCCTGCAAACATGACTGGTGACGTGTTCTCCAAATTTGACAAGAACTATGGCCTTGTGTGTCTCAATAAAGACCAGCAGGGAGGGATCTGCCGCAACTACCGCATCCGCTTCCTCTGCGGAAAACTCGGTGCGTGCGCAATGTGTTGAACCCTCTGGGCCTGTTTATACCTTTTCAGAGATCTGATCACGAACACATGACATTTGACCGCATAACAAAAATGAGGTGTGGCTACACCGTAGGTGATGGTTCTAGATTACTAAAGGTGTTTTGTTTGAAACCTTTATCGAAGGGAACACCTCTATTACAGGGTTGTACGTAGAACAGAGGAACAAACCTAAGAGGTACACTGAACCCTGGGATAACCTTAAAACTTCAGTTTCGAGTTAAGGCTTTATTGGTTTGTTAAGCTGTAGACATTCAGTCAAATAAAAGTGGAATTAGAGGTTACGAAAGCACAAAGAAGACAGTGGAGTTAAGTTCACTCACACTCCCAGCTGATTTACACATTCCCAAAATGGTTCCAAATCCAAGGTCAGTCCAGACTCCAAGGTCTCGTCTGGTCAGTTCTGACTTCTGCAAGGTGTTGTTCATCACGTTTAGAGTCAGGACAAAGTAGATCTGAAATCCCGAAACATGCCACATATGTTCAAGTTCATGTTCCTCATTTATTTGATTTATTCACTCAAATAAATTTATTTCTGCATCTTCGTCAAATTGACAGCACATGCTGAGCCTAACTGAAATTCCCCCAGGAGTGCTTTTTTATGCAACTGAAATTCCCCTCAGCATGTGCTTTTATTTGTTCCCATGTTCTCGTGTACCAGCTGGAGGTCGTCTTTTGCTAGCGAAGTTCAGTTCCAATGCTGAAGAACACAAGCACCTAGATCAGTGAAAATCCTCAGTAGTTCTGGCTGCGAGACAACTCACATGTTTCTGTTCATGCACTCGTTCTAACATTATTGATTCTGTAGTAACAACATGCTCAGGGACTTGTATGGCACACGCTCCACATAAATGGATAAAAAAAATTTACACAGTGTGATATTGTGAAGCTTTCAGTGAGGAGATTTATTTAGCAAGTTTGGTCTCTAGTGTCAGTGCTTTGTAAGAGGTACATCTATAACTTTAGGTTTTCTGACAAGTGAAACATGACAAGCTGCATTTTTTTGTCTTGTTAACTTCAAGAGAGAAAAAACAGAGGCTGGTGAGGGAACGAGGATTTAAAGCTGCTGTAATGTAAGTGATAACAGGAATTAACTTATCTTGCAGACACAACATTACACACAGCTCTCACCGCTGCGGCCCGGGTTTGATTCCCAGCCAGGGAACCGACCCTAGTCACTGGAGTTGCGTGCAAGAGTGCGCGCTCAGTGCCGGTCCCAAGCCTGGATAAAATTGGGACGGTTGCGTCAGGAAGGGCATCCGGTGTAAGAACTGTGCCAAATCAAACATGCAGACCAATGATCCGCTGTGGTGACCCCTAACGGTAGCAGCCGAAAGAGGAACAACAGCGTTGTTAGTGTTCACAAATTGCTGTGGTAGAAGAGGAATAAAACACTTTCTCACATGCTGCTATTGGAAAGTAATCAAGTTTGTGTTGCTTTGCATCAGGCCACATCACATCATCCTTTCATATTTTCCTCCTTTTATCAACAACAATGAATTAGAAGATAATTCATACAGTGTAACTCATTGCAACAACATATTGATGGCAGAGGAGTCGACTGATTACTGTGAGCTTTTAAATCCTTTAATTAAATTGCAGTAAAACCTGCAATTTGGGTAATACAATTGTACAAAATGGGTAATACAATTGTCAAATAATTGATGTAAGCACTGTCTGCATGTTGTTCTGGCTTTCAACAGGATGAGACTTGGGTTGTTTATTTCTTTACGTATTTATTTAGCTGAGTGAAATGCATTCCTTGTGCAACAAGGGTAGAGCTTATGCTAGTCTGATCAGCTAATTGCAAGCGTGATCATCACAGGAACAGTTTGCTTAACATCTAGCTTGCTGTCAAATTTGGTTAGTTACTTAACAACTGCTGGAGAGATCAAATTAATGCTAGCTTAATGAACTAATTAGCTGGCTAACGTTAGTGCAGTGCCTTGGTAAGGTAGCTGGCTACCTTAGCAAATATTGCTATTCTGCTGGGTCTTTGAGACAAAGAAGTGAAAATAAAGACATGTCTTGTTGGCTTGTCGTTCAACAAAATATTCTTCTGTCGTAACTTTAGGTAGCTAGCTGTGTAGCATGAATTTGTGTTGACCAACAGCACTGGATGTGCTAAGTATTATTGTTTTAAAGCCAGTACTTTCATGATTGGTGAAAACCACTTGCATCAAATTTCTCATATTTTCATTACAGTGAAGTGCAGTATCTTGGAGTTTTACCTTCATCTCCTATAGAGCGTCATTGTAGCTGAGCCTGAATTGCTCCTCATAAAGACTTTTCCATTAAAACAGATCATGCTGCCGATGATTAAGAAACGGTCTTTAGTCACTGAATGGCTCTGCAGGGTCAAATCTGTCCATTCGCCATGAATGAATGTGGCTAATTGACCACACAATGAGCGAACAATAGCGTGTGAGGTCTTAGGAGAAAGGACCAGCCAGCAGGATAGAGACAAATCGAATCAGTCACACAAGGACCCCAAATAATGAGTGCTGGCAGTGAGAGGAAAGGGCAGTAATTACAGAAAGGAACTTTCCTTGAGAAGCTGGGTCTGAGCGAGTCTACAATACGTCTCCCTGCCACTTCGAGCCCAGAAACCGTGCCGTAGTCTTACTTCACTTAATCTTTGTGATTAAGCTTTATGATTTCCCCCCACAGAGCAACATTAGTTCCTCTGCCATTCATTTCCTGTCTGGATTTTCAAATGTCATTGAAAGTCAATCACCAGTGTTGGTGCGTATGCATCCATGTACACAAAGCATCGCTATGGTGGCTGGTGAAGTTTATATGCACTATTTGCACAGTTAAGCATCTAACATTCTGTTTGTGAGTACAGACCACGTCCTCAGGTAAATGACGTAAACAGCTACTGTGAAACCGTAAGAAGTGAAATCTGAGAACTTGGGCTGAAGTACTAGATAGCGTTTACTTTGTGCTAGGTAACCATGCCACCAGCTAAAGACTCTTGGGTAGGAGCTGTAGAATAGTAGGTAGGAGACTGGGAGGTGGTGGATAAGGAAAGAGAGAGATGGGAAAGTATAGAGATTTATAGCTGATATTTACATCAACTTAATGTGCTTTATTTGTCTATTAGAAATGGAGCTAATTTGGTGCCTAAATTCCTCTCATTTGTGGACAGCAGGTTTCTACATCTCTGAAAAACAGCTCCCAGATATACTTTTGTTTTTTTATGCATTTTTGCAACAGATTGTGTTTTCTCTCTGCCAAAGAGTAGCTAGTGACCCTGTCTGTTCAGCTCTGTGTTCCACCATGTTTGTATTTCTAAGCACTAAAGATGAGGGGGCATCTATAACATAACTACATTTTTTCCCCAGACGTATAGTACACTTGCTTTGATTTCATTGTTTCAACAATTATGTATCATCAGTTGCCTCAGATACTTCTGCAATACTTCGTATGAGTATAGGGCAATAAAAATATTGACTAATCCACCTTTAAGTATGTTAGATGTATGTTAGACACAACACTGGTGGAAAATCACCACCCTGAAGTTAATTATTTACCTATAACAGCATGTCCCAAAGCATTCTATTCCTCTTGTATGACTTGTCATTGCCAAGTTGCTGTAATATATTTTATTCCTTTATAGTTCCATTTAATACTGTGGACTGGATAGATCGATCGATAGATTGATTGATCGATCACTTTATTTATCCCAGAGGGAAATTCACCTATTACAGCAGCACAGAGAGTTAGAAGTATACTAGAGTAATTTAACCAAAATAAGAACAAATATATAATATATGTATAAAAAAGAATACAGTGAAAGAGTGCGATGTGGTAGTGCAGTGGGGTGTAAACATTGGAGATATAAGCAGCTGACTCGAGTGGAATTAAAGTGGCAGTGCAGTGCAAACGTTGTCAACAGTGTAAACAGTGATAAAACGAACAGGGATATACAGTATTGTATATAGTTCATGTTATCACTTACGTTATAAAAGCCATAAACCCAGTCATTCCGACACCAGCCTCTTTTTTCTTTCTTGAAGTTAATAAAACAAAACAGAAAAATCTTACAGCTCCCCCTCTGACTAAGTTCTGAAACTGAAGACTCCTTCCAAAAATGCTAAACAAATGTCTGCAGCCACACTGTAAACTTCACCGTATCAAGAATTACTTACATTTTTTTTAAATCCATTTTTGTAGAGCAGGAGTCTTCAATCTTATCCGCACAGGGCCACTGTGGCTGCAGGTTTTCATTACGGCCAAATTGGAGGTACACTTGATAGTTGATGGGAGACTAAAGTGGACTGATTAAACAAGTGAAATCAGGTTTGTGGATAAGATTGAACACCTCTGATGTAGAGCGTACACCATACAAGTCCCTGTGTAAGTTGTTACAATGGAAACAATAATGTATTAAGGATGAGTGCATTAATATAAACCTTGCAGCTGTCAAGGTTAAAAAAAATTCATCAACACCTTCTGGCCTTCTGACCAATCAGTGTTGAGAATTCTACAGCATGGTGGTATAAATAAATCTAATGATCCTTTATTCTTAAAAGGTATGAACTTTGCACATTAGAGCATTTCAATATACACTATATGGCCAAAAGTATGAGGACACCTGACCATCACACCCACATTGGCCTTCCCCAAACTGCCATAAATTTGGAAGCAGATAATTGTACAGGATGCGTTTGTATTCTGTAGTATTACAATTTCTCTTCATTAGAGCTAATGGGCACAAATCTGGTCCGCATGACAATGTCCCTGTGCACAAAGTGAGGTCCATGAACACATGGTTTGCTAAGGTTGGTGTAGAAGAACTCAAATGGCCTCCACAGAGCCCTGACCTCAACCCCTCTGAACACCTTTGCCATGAACTGGAGCACTGATTGCATGCCAGGCCTCCATGTCTGATATCAGTGCATGAGCTCACTAATTCTATTGTGGCTGAATGGCCACAAATCCCCACAGCCACATTCCAAATCTAGTGGAAAACCTTGCCAGAAGAGTGGAGGCTGTCTTAGCAGCAATGTAGAGACCAAATCTATACGAGTGGCCATGGTTTTGGAATGGAAAGGTGATGGTCATATAGTGTGTGTTTGTAAAAAAAGGATCATGAAACAATGGTTGTTTTGTGCATGTTTCCACATCTTCTCAGTGGAGTGCAGTGTCTTAGATCTTATAATACAGCACATTATAATAGAGTCTAGCCATTTCCCATTTATAATATTAGTCATAGATTGACTAAGAAATAAGAAACTCTGTGTGTGTGCATGTGTGTGTGTTTATAGTGCGTCCACAGGCCTCCATCTCCATAGACACCCTCTCGAACTGCAGTGTGCTGTTCCTGGCGGACGCAGCGCTCGGATGGCAGCCTGGGGATCGTTTAGTGGTGTCCAGCACGGATTATTCCATGTACCAGGCTGAAGAGTTTAGCGTCCTGCCCTGTGCCACCTGTACTGCACACCAGGTCAAAGTAGAAGGTCAGTGTGTGTTTTTTAAAGCCTTGACAAATAGCTCTAACAGCTAGTTGTGACTCAGTGTGTCTGAAATTGTGGTTTAAAATGGTTTTCCCGCCAATCTGATGAACTTCTCCCAGTCTCGCTGACTCACTACAACTACTACATAATTATCTGTTCTATTAAATAAAGTTAGAGTTTAACAGAAGCACCATTTTCCTCAGGCAACCTTATATTTAGGGGCAGATTAATTTAGATTCTTTGACACTCTTTTCACTCAAGCACATGGCCCACTTTCCACAGCTCAGTTATTTAGGTGTTTTCCAACCTGGTACTCAGGGGCCTACAGACAGTTAATCAGTTAAACAGTGTCTAAATTTGCATGCTTATGTACTATTCGAGACGATTTTAAGTATACATAACTGTCTAGTGTATTGATACTGAGAAATATGAACAAATCTAGTACAATAAAAAAGAGCTTTTAAAAAAGAGCTAGCTAACATCAGGCATCACTGAATTCAATCCAGCACTATTATTTGCTATTATTATTTATAATAATTATTATTATTGCTATTATTTGCGGTTTTTATTTATACTACAGTGCACAGGTGTTGACTGAGTTTCTCTAACAGCAGCTCTGATAGTAGTGCCAACAGCAAGGCAAGTCACGGGTTTATATTAATACAATCTTTCTAATACATTATCACTTCTCTAGTAACAGCTAATTCACAGGGACTTATGGATTATGTATCCCCGGTCGTATTTTATTCCTTACTTATCAGATAACATCTAACATTGTATTCCTTTTTTTTAAAATGAATGTAGTATTTACTTATATTCTAAATTTCATCAGTCACTACATAGAGGTTATGT
Source organism: Pangasianodon hypophthalmus (assembly GCF_027358585.1). Lineage (NCBI taxonomy): Eukaryota > Metazoa > Chordata > Actinopteri > Siluriformes > Pangasiidae > Pangasianodon > Pangasianodon hypophthalmus. The sequence continues at coordinate 9,733,003 of NC_069720.1, forward strand.
AACAGAATATGGACACATTATTCAGAATGAACAGGTACAGATATGAATAGGAGACACACTACTTTTTTTTTTTTTTTTTGAAAGTTTGACAGAAAGAGAGAGGTGTGCATTGGGAGCAAGATCCCACAGGAGGCAGCAAAAAGAGTCACAAGTGGGAGATTTTACTTTCATGCAGGCATGACTGGAATAGAAACCTCTGGCTTTTTTTTCAGTGCTTCCAGTGTTTTCGGTGACATAGTGGTAGAGCTCATACTTGTTTTTTTTTTTTTTTTAAAAAAAGGTACTTAAAACAGGTATGAATATTTAGAGCACTAAACAGATACAGATAGTGGCATTGCATTACACCCCTACTACATAGTATATACCTTTATGTACTTGATCATAATTTGCGAGTTAAGACACAGCTAGTGTTCTCGATAGCTTGGATTAGGTATGTTGGGAGCAGTAAAGTGGATTGCCTTGGATTCCCTGAGGAACAATTTGGTAAAGCTTATGTGCAAATCAAAAACAGCAAATCAATGCCAAATCAGAAAAACTAATGTCTGAGAATCTGTGCCATAGGCACTGCGAAAGTCTGCAGTGGTGTCACAGCTTAACAGTATTCTTGTATTTTTTCAAAGCATACAGACAGTCCTGTCCCCATGAAGATGTCAAGTAAATTTCATTTGAAGTTAGAGATATGCCATGTCTAATTAGTGACAAGGGTTTGATGCTCAGTATGTACCTACCTTTTCATAATGTTTTTGTGTTTTCTGAATAACTTCTGTGTTCTTTAGTTTAGTGCAATTTGTTTCTCCACCTCTGCATTTCTGTAAAGATAAACATGAAAAAGGTCATATTAAGCTAAGAATAACAAGCCGCAATTGAACTGAACTGAACTGAAGTGGTGTTTGTAAATCTGAAGCAAGGAAAGATAATGCGTTGATTTCCACCACTCAATACTGAGAGATGAGATATAGATTTGACGTGCATGTCACGTGAAGAGTTGCAATGCATTAAAATCTACTGATGGCCTGCATCAGAGGGACATCTGGTGCTAAGTAGTGAACAGAATGTGTAAGTTTGTTTTGCTTTGCCAGAAATATGTAACATCTTCTAAAGATTTCAGTGGAATAAATGTGAGTGGAAGTGGTTTAAGTAGCTGTTTTGCCAAGCGTGCTCTCTTGGATTCCACTGGGATGTTTTCATGGATGGGAAGCGTGATCAAATGGCAAAAACTATTAAGCCAGTAATTATATGAAATTTCATGACCCGGATTTTGGCAACATCTCACTCTCAGACAGAGTTACATTACACATGTCATGTAGAATCTCCCCCATTCATCCCTGAAGATTTTTTAGTTATGGATTGCATTACATCACACTTAAGAAGAAACCATACAAGAATAAATAGTTAGGGCTCGTCAGACTCTGTGGTTGAAGTGTTGGATCCACTGTGTGAAATTTTCCCCTGTGTTTTTTAGGGCGTTTGGACATGTGTTTGTTTCCCTCCCCGATTGACTTTCACAGGAATTGTGTACTATAGCACCCTGGCAGTCGATAGGTGCCAAAGACTATCAGGTCCAAATAGTGTTCATCGTGCAGAAAATAGATGCTGTTATGTGCAGAGGAATCTTTTTACTCATACACTTTGGAATGGGTCCTCGATGACTCTCGACGGGGGGGAGAAAATGTGCGAAAGTACAAGCATAAGTCTTTTCACAGGTCATAAAAAAGCAAGGTGACAAGACAGATAGACAAACAGCTAGAAGTACCTCAGTATGTATCGATCAGGCGATGTATGTATGGCACAGGGGAATTTCGTGCTTTAAACATTTGCAACCCACTAAGAGTAAGGTGGCACTGTGGTGCGAGGTGGTGCAGCGGGCAGTGTCGCCATCTCGCAGAGCCAGGGTCCTGGGTTTCCTCCCACCTCCCAAAAAAAGAAAACGTGCCGCTAGTTGGACTGGCTATGATACATTACCATAGATGTGTAAGGAGTGTGTGAATTGTGTAGGGGTGTGTATGTGCATGGTGCCCTGTGATGGACTGGCATCCCATACATAGTGTATTCCTGCCTCATGCCCAGAGTTCGCAGTTTTGGATTCATTGCAACACTGATCAGGATAAAGCAGTTACTGAAGATGAATTAATCACAAACACAAGAGTAATCATGTTAATTGGGGTCCTAGGTACACCGACATTGTGTCTACAGACTATGTACTGTCGTGCCAGTAACAGAAATGATTTGATTATTGTTGTAAAATCCTGGCAAGAGAAAGGAAACTGAGTCTGTTTTTTGTCAGTCAGTTTTTTTATTGTCAGAAATAGCAGAAAATTTCAAAGTGTCATGTTTCTTTTGCTTCTTTATGAATCCAAAAATGAAATTGGAAATGAAGTAAAACATAAAAAGAGTAAGTTTTTTTCTGAAGCCTTTGGTTGTCACTGATAGGGCTGTAAATCCACAACAGTACCAGAGATTATGTCTCATGATTGTGGCAAAGCAAAAGGCTTTTCCTCAAGGACTATTAGGAGATTTTGAGCTTAATATGGCTAAAATCGACTGCACCGCACATTTGCGGTGACATAATCTCAGATATTTTTGTGGAGGACAATCCTCTTCTCGCCATGTCTATAATCATTTTGGAATAAGGTTCCAGACGCATACCTAAAGCTAGCTAGGAGTCGTAGGTGTATTGGCTGGCCTTATACTTATCAGTTTTTATATTTATCAGTTACAGCCACAGGGTTCAGAAAAATGGCCCTTTTCTGTTCTGTTTTAGTTCTTTACGATTTAATTTGTTTTGATTTACAAAGAAGTAAAAAGAATCACAAGTCGCTTGTAAATGTTATATATGCTATTTCTAACCATAATAATGAAAAACTGTCTTTTTGGACTTTTTGCCCCCATTTTCCTGCCTGGATTTTGAACCAACAATTAAATAGCCATTCATGGTTTTTTTTTATTTCTGTTACTGACACAAAAATAGTATAGATCACAATTTGTCCACCAATGGAAAGGGCCCACCAGAGGACCTTCGCTGGCCAAATGTTACATGAGTGGTGGACTATTTTCAACGGCAAATCGTACTGGACACTTAAATAGACAGACCTTCCTTGGTGGAGTCTGTAGCTTATGACTACAGCACTGTTGTTGGCGATGAGCTGTTCTCAGCCAAGCAGTGATACAGAAGTGTTACTTACAGTTACTCTCTTACTGTTGAGCACTTTAACCTAAAAGTCCTCAGCATACTTCATGCAGAGACTTCAGCTGGCTTCCACGATCCGTATGACATAACTGCGAAGCAGAGAGACATCATGCGGAGGCTTCACGCTGATGAATATTCTGATGATTCATCATGAGCTTATGAATATGCTACACAACCAAGGCATGTCCGAGCTGATTCATTCCAAACATTGCACAGGTTTCAATAGCATGCTACACTCACATACTCAACCCTCGACTGGTTTCACATACTGTATCACCTGCAGCTTTTTTTCTTTTTTTTGATTTGTAAATATGGAACAAATTAAGCCGTTTTTTCTCTTTCTCATATTCTATCATTTTTTTGATAGAATTCACTGACAGGAGTTCACCAGAGTTTTTGATGTCGGCACTTTGCAACAGGTAATACCTGTAGTTGTATAAATTCAAGTCATGAAATTGTAATAGTGCCACCTGCAGTACTGGAGCACTTGTGTGCAATGGCCAATGCGAAACTGTGGAAGCTTGCAATGGTGATTTTGTCTTCTCCAACCCTTTCAAATATCATCTCTAAAGTATGCTGAGCATTTCATGTTCTGAGCCAAACATAACACGGGACCTCATACAGTATGTGGATTTTTTCTGATCATCAATTTACATGTATTTATTTGGCGAATGATTTTATCCAAAATAACTTGGGCTGATAAGCAGCAAATTCACTTTGTGTTAGTGAAGCCATTATTTTTCAGCTCAGATTTGACACCTTGTTCGATAAAATTCAACTTTGACATTTTAAATTGCACAAGCAATGAGATAAACCACTGACATGCCAACTAATGTCTCAGCATCCTGGCATGTAGGAGAAACTAATTCTCATCATTATTATGTCAAATTATGTAATATTAAATTGATTTTAAATCTGAACGATTATGGAACATTTAGATATTTATTACTGTGTGTTTCATTGTGTCACTTTCTGGTTCACTTTGTAGTCCACTCCCTACTTCATTACATAGCCCACTCAGTGAGGGGCGGGGATGAGCGCTCACAGCTTTATTTATATCTTAATTCATACAAAATTCCTATTAAATACAACTAGGTCAGCAAAATAAAAATTAATTGCAGTGTGTATTTATTTATTTATTTATTTTTTTGCTGAAATGTTGTTTTTCTCAGTTACCATGGTGAGCTGTGCACTCACGGAGGCCTATTTCTGGCTCTTAAAGCACACCTCAGGAAGAAAATCCTCAATTTAATGCTGTTCATTAGAGATTTGTTAGACAGCAGGTGCTGCCAAAAAGCTGTCAGCCCATAATGCTTTGTGCTGAAAGACACAATGGACTGCAAGCATGTGAGGTAAGGCATCTCAAGCATTTTTCTGAAGAAAACAGAGAGCAAAACAGTGCAGAGTAGGAAGGAACCACAGCACAGGTCTTTTGTGTCGCTAAAATGTGTGTGAACTTTTCAAGTAGATGTGAAGCACTTTATAAACTATAGCATTAAAAAGTGACCATACAGAGGTAGGCAAATTATGGCAGCTAAAGGTAACTAATATAATGTAATAAAGTAATTATTAATGCAGACCCAAATGAGTATATACATTTTTTAACTTGGTTAGTGAGCATCCTTATATTTATATTATATTTTTTAGCATCTTTATATGTTTAGCTACATATCCTACAATTATCAGCCCAAATAAAGATCAAATGTAGGGGCATTTCTCTCCTGACACGACTCTCATTGATAGCCTACGTGACTCTACAGTCTGGACTAGAAAAGAAATCAACCGTATCGACCCTCGAAGCCTTACTTCTTCATCCCACTCTGTGTATTTTTCTTATGGCCATTGTTGGTGTTATTGAGCTTTGTTGTGCAAAAGTCCAAGCAGTCCACTTTAAGACATTTGTTACCAGCAAATAATCTGATGTGGATGCAAAAAACGAAACCTTATAGTGATGTATTTTTATCTTTGAAAGACAGGTAGGGGCTTATCCCTGCTATCCCATTTATACCTGAGTATTAGAGTGATATTTAAGATCTTACTAACCACAACCACAAAAAAATACCCAGTACTACACAGATTTTCTTTCTTTTTTTTATACCACACTCTCATTTATTATCCAACACCTGCAATGCATTTGTAGTTAACCTACTGTGCTACTCACCTGGTACTTACGTGGTTAATCTCTGAATTTTAGAGGGCTGTGAAACAAAGTGCTACTCTCTAATTTAATGCCGATGACACACAAAGCTAACAGGATGAGGACAGCGGACAGTGCTTTGTTCAGTGATGTAGAATTTTTTATAAAACACTTTACTGACAAAGTTAAGAATCAAATCTTAATCTGCCTGAGAGAATTCCAAACACAGATATACCGACTGAGTCGAGCCAGGTTTATATCCTGGCTTAATGAGAGGAAGTGAATTAGAATAGACACAGTTTGCTTTGAGATTTAGGAGATCAGTATTAATTTAATATTTATGATTCATAGAGATGAAATACCCACACGCATGAATGCTCTATGGATTATAAGTACACGCTCATGCTGGAAATGAAGTTGGTGATTTCAGGGTTGTGCCTTGAGTTTCAGAAAGTTTGGGTGTCTTAGGTGGCCCAGGCCTGTCACATTTCCATTCTGTTCCATACTGTAGCAGGACCTTTGCTAACTAAGCTACATGATGTCAGCTAACACTTTAAAGTCATAAATAACGACTCGTATAAACTTTTTTTTTTGCCAGCAAAATAGCCTGTAGCCAGCTAGCAAAGCGAGAATGCCAATTTATTCAGTTTGGTGATTAACAAGCTAATTTTCATGAATGCAAAAACACTGTTTGATGAATAAGTTGATTTTACATTCTGTTCCCTTTAATTACATTAGCCTTACCAGGTCATTAAGTTAAAAATAGACAGCTAGTATTAATTTGCGTACTTTTTTTTTTTTTGCTTTACTTTGTCTGCTTATTGGAATTACTGGTACACCGAAAGAGACTTACGGAGTTCATTTAAGGAGAATGAGTTTGTGTACCCCTCGGTTTGAACAGGCATGATGTCCCATGATGTTCCAGTTACTGATGGAGGCTCTCCTTCTTGGTTTGAGCCAACAGTTTACATGGAAATGCACACATACAGACTCTTACCAATGCTGTTGAGGCCTGCCAATCTCTGATTGCCTCTTACCTACCATCTCACGGCTGTTACTGCATATTTCTTCCACACTGCCAAGAGCTTCCAAGAGCTAGTCTCTCTCTTGTTTTATTCTGTCCTCAGGGCAGATTAGAATTCTTTGGCTTTCAAAACCACAGAAAACAAACACGCGACTGCCGTCATCAACCCGAGATCAGCTGTCATGACGGAGCAGCACTGGTAAAACAACACCGATAATTGCTCTGGCCTCAAGGCTCCTGGGTTGAAAACACCCCTCTCCTTTTACCTGCCTTTCACACCCTTGTTGTTTTTTAGAACCCAAACTATGCTTCTTGTCTTTTATAACTAAGTCTGTAGATGCACGATGACTCAGAGCTGCTGACAAAGCCCACCTGCCAATTTGCTTTGCCATCAGTGCTGAAATGTTTCTGGCATCTGTTCCTTTTTCTCACACGTCAGGTTCAATTTCTTTTTCTCTAGACTGAGAGGAAAGTAATTGTGCAAGTCTGAGCTGGAAACAGGAGATGGATCGCATTAAGGAACCTGTACCTTCTGCTATGACTGACTCGTGTTCATAAATGCCGTAATAATCATCAGTTCAGTTCAGTTCATAAACATCTGTTATTTGTTTCCGTTCAGCGATTGTGACTAAATGACTTGTACGGTTACATTTACACTTGTTCAATTTTGAGTATTCTTTTATTCTAAGAGCCTGGGCTCTGTACAAGTCCTAGAATTTGAACTCACAGCCTTTTAGTCACTTTTGGTCACTTCAGGATCATTTAATTCAAGACATGTGAGTACATGAATTTTACATTATGATCATACTCCTGGACAATACTGGTTACTGTAACCAGTAGCAACCTACAGAGTCAAATGTATCAGTCGATCAGTTAGTCCTTAAAGCATAATTAAACCCATAGGTTCAGTGTATTTAAGGTGCTGTGAAATTCTCAATTCTGATTGGTCAGAATGTGTTGAGTAATTTTCTTTAGAATACAGCTCATCATGTTACCACGAAACCACAAACTACTACATCCTGAAGACTTTCCCCTGTGGGAAAACTTGGAGCTGAACTTTAATAGCCATCTGCGGCTGGGAGTCATGAAAGCAAAAATTGGCCATGCTCTCTGGGTAGGAGGGATGTCATTACTCTTTCTCCCCTGTCATTCAGAGTGACACTAGTCAATCAAGGGTGTCTTTGAGCTCATGCATGCAGAATAGGGTAGATAGCTCTTTGTCACATTTTTTTTCCAGTGGGATTAATTTGGTTGCTAACACTGCCATTGCTTGCACTTATTGTTTATGTAAAGGCACATGTATTTCCAAGCAATTCAGTGCCTGACATTCACAGCCTCAGATCTTCAGTGATGCTCTTCACATCAAAACCTGACACGTCTTTGGCTTTCATGGGAAATAATTGCTTATTTCGCCTCCAGAGGTGCATTTCAATTCGTGTGAAAAACACAAGGGGAAATGGGAAAGTGAGGAATGTCACGTTTTGCCAAATAAAAAAAAAAGATGAATAGTCTTAACACAGGATCAGGAAGGGATCACTGATGATGGAAAGTGGAAAGAATTTATTTGTATCATTAGTGTGTAATCTGATTAGAAGTGGCCATAGTCTCTGTGGGATTTGAATTGTTAGGACGTAGGGAGTGCACACTGCCTAGAGAGAATAGATGAGCAAGATCTATTCCTTCAGCAAAGGAGGAGAAGCTTTTAGGCCAACTGGAAAGAATGCTTTCAGCCTCTCCCTCTGATTCGCTACTTAATTTGCCTCTTTTCCACCTGCAGGACAAAGGATGCAGTGTCCAACTGGTAGTCATTTTACTAAAAGTACTCTCAAGTCTTTCTTGGCATCTTAGGGCTAATATAGAAGACACCCTGAAGGAGGATGCCTGACCTTTAAAGAACACTCTTCCATCTTTCTTCTTTGTTCTCTGTTTACATGTCTTGGCCTGTTTTTGTCTTAGTCCATCTTATTACTCTGGTGTACTTTCCATCCATCAGTTTTTAGGACAGCCTGAAAAGATTATATATTAGTCTATGTCAAAAACTAAATGGAAACACCAAGATATTGGAGAAAAGAAGGAGAAACCTGCACAAAGGTTTTTGTGTGTAGTAGAGAAGCTGGCATATGGATAAAGAGAAGAGTGATGCTTTTGGGATAAGTGATATGCTCTGTCCCAAACGATAGTGTACAAGAATGCTAGAACAAATACAATCCAATTCTGAAGTCTTCTGGATAGTTTATACCACACTGCTGCTGAATTCTTGAATCTGAAGGTGTTGCTTAATTATCTATAACATTAGCAATGACTATAGTTCCAGCCATAGCATACAAGTTCTAACACTTTGATAGATATGTTATTGGTAACAGCTGAAGACGAAGGCCTAAACAAGTGAAGGTCATATTTGTGTAGTTTCCCTGTGCCTTCTGTCAGTGTGTTGGTTAATCGTGCGTGCTGTCTTGCTAACAGGTAATTTCACCTCTTAGCTAGCATAGACAGTGTTAGCTGTCTATGAGTAGTTTGCAATTATAATTTTCTAGCAGCTGTTCCTTCTGATGTGGTATCTATGCATCCGCACAGCTACCTTTATTTCTTCAACAGCTGTTACGTGTTGATTTGTTGGACTGAGAACTATTGCAAATCCTTCTTTCAAACCATAGTGTTTGGGATACACTCTGTCAGAAAAGGTATGGTACAGGGAAATTTTTATTCCAAGTAATATAAATATATCTTTGTATATATAATAATATACAGGCTCAGTTATATACATTGATGGGTTTTGGTAGTATGTTACATTCACCAGTACCAGAAGACTAAGACATACCCTTACACCCTAATGGCAAGACTTTTATCCTGAAAGGTATAGTTTAGTGCTTTGATGACATCATCATATTAATAGAAACACATCCATTAGCGTTTTGTATAAATTTGAATGGACATTTGAGTGGAATCCTGTAAGATCTCAAAACATCTCCTCGCATTATGTGTCTCCTTCCTGACCTCTGAATTTTTCTAGAGTTCCATGTGACTTCTTGCGACTCTGCCTGCTGTGTCTCTATTTTGAGAGTGCAGAAGGCTCGCACCTCCTCCTATTCTTCCCCATCGTGATTCATCACTGCTAAAGAGCGCACACATGCTCACGCTGGCAATTACATTAAAACCTCATCAGGTCTATTCCTGGCTCTAAAGAGTGGTGGAATTAGAAGCACTTGCTGTCGCTGACTGTGCCAGTCTAAGACAGGTGAACGAAGGCTGACTTTGATTAGATGTCTGCTTATTTGTAATCCGTTTATGGTGATCTGTTTGCTGTAATGCTGTGATAGATTTGGATCGACAACAAGAATTAGGCATAGGTTCAAAATAATTTTAGTTTAGCCTGCTTTCCCATGGCAGCAGTGTTTTTCTCCTCATGCCACTAATTGGGGTTCCTGAGTTACTGCTGGTTGTCATGTTCTCCCAGGTAGCACTCAGCTGGAGAACTGGCAGACTTCACTTGCGTAAGTTTTCTTTTTGTACAGATAGAGCCAAATGTGTATAGTATTTTCTAAGCAATCAGTAATCCGGCTTTGATCCCTTAATGGTCAGAAAAGTTCAAACACTTTATAGCCTACTTTACGTTGCCAGCAGTCTCTCCTATTGTTCATTCAGTGAAAGTATTGTTAATATACAAAAAGCCCTTCAGAGTCAGTTACTGTGTGTTGATTTACGTATGGTGGTTATGGTTTTGTAGAGTAGAAGGTTGCGAGTTCAAATCCCTGGACTAACAAATAACCATTATTGAGTTGTAGCAAGGCCTTTTTGCCCCTTTCATGCCTAAGAGTACAGTTTCTGAGTCCAAATCAGAGCAAAATTGACACTTTTATTGGTTATTTGGTTTGGTTTAGTTTTACAATGCACATACATAAAGGTTGGCATGTATGGAGGAGAATGTAGGGCTGTAAACTTACTTGTGAAACTCTTCACTGGTCAGAAATACGGTGACCAAAAAAAGGTAAATAAAGCTTTGTTATGGGTGGGTAGAAAAATCACCTGAGAATGGAGAACACGGAGCTGGTGCCATTTAAATGATTAGGCCATTATACACTCACTGTCCACTTTATTGGGAACATATGTACGCCTGCTCATTCATTCAATTATCCGATCAGCCAATCATGTGGCAGCAGCGTAATGCATAAAATCATGCAGATACAGGTCATGCAGATACAGAGTTTCAGCTGTTGTTCAAATCAAACATCAGAATTGGGGAAAATGTGACCCTAACCCTAGCATTAATTGACTGTATAAATAGATAGTTTAAAACATTTTGTCTTAAAACATTTTGTCCCATTCAGCATTTTTTCTCTTTTGGTTTGTTGGTCCAAAGTACTACGGGCTTGCCCTTTGGATCAAATTGTGCCTTGCATTGTGCATTCAAAAAATAATACTTCAACCCAAAATACACTGGTTCACTGCACTTTCTGCAGCTGAGTCGATTCAGAGTTGAATCGCTTTCTCACTGCAGTCGAACTGTGTTAGAGTTCACTTGGAACCAGATCTAGATCTCATTCAGACACTCTCAGACTATTTTTTTCGCCCACACCTGAGCGTGATCTCACCTGCCTAAGCAAACTGCACCTAGGGGGAAATGCACCAGGGTTTAACCACTGCATATGTGAAAGCACCCTTAGATCCTGTAGCTCCGCGGTTAAGTTGCAATCCAAATGACCAAAAGGTTATCAGTTCAAATTCCAGTTCAGAGTACCACTGCTGAGCCCTTCAGCAAGGACCTCAGTTTGAATAAGTGTCCACCTGATATAATAAAAAAAAAACTATAAAAAAAAACACTTTTCATCATCATTCACTGTGTAAGGGACTGTTTGGACACTTCAAAGTGTGTGTGTAAATCTCTGCTTGCTCCTTTTTCTCAGACTTTTCATTACAAACCCTAATGATGTGAGCTGAAGAGTGTGTAATGAGCCCCATAAACTTCTCAGACTGAGAGCACACAGGTCACACACACACACATTCATTACACATGAGGATGGCTCATTTAACTGAAATACCAATCATATATATATATATATATATATATATATATATATATATATATATATATATATATATATATATATATATATATATATATATATAAAAAATCTTCAGCTGTGTGCTGTATTGATGTGTGCATATGTGTGTGTGTAGGGGGTGTTTGTCCTCCTTAGGTGCTTTAATGATGTCTCAAGCATGTGAAAGGTCTAATGACTTGGGCTGTATGCGTCCCAACTTGCACAAACATACACACAGACACTCACCTGTGCCTGCATACTTGAAATGTTTTCTTGGCAGCAGAGGTTCAAAGGTCACGTCCTCATTATCTGTATGCTGTAATTTGTCTTGAGATGAGGGCACATCACATTGTGTGTATCATGTGTGTGTAAGAGATGCCAAATAGATTAAGAGGACAAGATCCTCACACAATACATTCGTTGTGTTGTTCATTATGCGTCTGCCTCGCTGTCGAGATGTGGGTGCACGATATGGATTTACGCCGCCGAGGATTTATGTGTCTGCGGGTGATAGGGAGGTGACAGCTCCAGCTTTGCGTTATGCCTGAGAGCGTTGTATTATTGTGTTTTTTCCTTTTGTCTCATTTTAAAAACATGGTAGTCATAATGAGAGTCATTAGACGTTGCAGAGCAAGCCCGAAGCGACTCATTTTACACGCTGTGCTTTCAGGAAGGCAGAGAGAGCAGCAGCATCTGTCTCTGACGCATTGTTTTTGTCAAATACACATACATACAGACACATGCACACACATGTATTATATGCATTATATGCAAATATCATTGTAGTTCTAGCAAGAGAGAGAGAGAGAGTGTGTGTTTGTGTGTGCGCATGTGTGTATGTATGTATGTATATACTGCATTTGTGTGTATATTTTGTATGTGTGGGTAGATGAGTTCGTGGGGAATGATGGTGTTCATTATGACACTGTATGTTATATATATATATATATATATATATATATATATATATATATATATATACATACAAATATATGTATTCTGGAAAGGACATAGCATACACACACATGCTGATCTGTAGTATGCAGTATAAACTCAGTGAGCTAGCATCCTAAATTAGCATTAATTAATATGCTCTATATATATATTTATATATATATATATATATATATATATATATATATATATATATATATATATATATATATATATATAGCATATTAATTAATGCTATATGTGTGTGTGTGTATATATATATATATATATATATATATATATAAAGTAAAAAAATTATATATATAATTTTTTTTACTTATATTTACAGCATTTGGCAGAATGAATTTTATATATATAATTCTAAATTAGCACTAATTATTATACTAATTATGACTTTATTATGACTTTTGGGTTTGTTAAGTCTGAAAGATCTTGCCTAGGTGTTGGTGTGTGTGTGTGAGAGTGAGAGAGAGTGAAAGTGAGAGTGAGCGTGTGTGTACTCGTGCCTGGGTCAAAGGTGCTAGATACCCCAGATGATGGCTGAGCAGTAGCATTTGTTGTGTAGTGGCCTGTGTCTGTCAGGTCCGAGTTCAAACACACACATGCTAACGCACCTGCTTTAGCCAGCTGAGCCTTGGCCTTAATTTGGCAGTATTATAGCCAGAGCTGCGAGACCGAAAGTTGTTTGGAGGAGCCAAACAATGACTGCTCAACATTTCACATGCTGAACACATTCCACTTGCCATTCCCGTGGTTAAAGTAGTGTGAACACTGTTGCTAGGCAACTGGGAAATATAAACGCTGAGCATGAGCTAGCTAATGACTGGGACTAATGATTTAGCTAGCTAGCATGTAGCTGTTAAGTCATTTTTACAGACAAGGTAAAGGCTGTGTGACAGCTTACAAATAAGACAAAACTGTCAGGAGTATTCCAATGTTTTTGTAAGAAAAATGTCTCTGTGACTTAAATTACACTGTACTTACACGTAGCAATGACAGCTAACTGAACCCTGGTTTCAGCCATACCGAGAAATGTCAACCTTGTATCACAACCAGTGGTGGAAAAAACTACTGAGGAATTATACTTAAGTGGAAGTATAGATAATTATCCAATCCAAAATTACTCAAGTGAAAATAAATAACTTACTACTTATCTAAAACTGTAAGATGATTTTCTTTGTATAACCACTATTTACCATTAGCTAGAATTTGACTTGCTGCTTAGCCAGTTAGGTTAACTACATGGATGCTAGTCTAACTTGGCATTAGCAAAGAAATCAGGCTAATGTAGTTACATTTGTGAAACTTTCCTCAACATTTTCAAATTAGATGGAGTCCATGCCATCTCATGGGGCAAAGGAGATGCCTCATTTTATACAAGTACACAATATGGCCAAAAGATTGTGGACACCTGACCATCCCAGCCATATGTGCTTTGTGAATATGCTGGAACAGGTTAAGGGACTCTTAGTTCCAGTGAAGGGAAAATGTAATGCATACAAAGACATCTTATACAATTGTGTGCTTCTAACTTCGTGGAAAGATTTCGGGAAGAACAACATATGGGTGTGATGGTCAGGTGTCCACAAACTGTTGGCCATATAAGTGGATTTGCTTGCGTTAGCATATTGAAACGTTTTACTGAGGTAAAACGCTCTACCTCAAGGCATTGCCGTCTTGTGGCTTATCCATGTTTGAATGCACACATATAGCGATAGCGCTAACTACGCTGTGTAGGATGAGAAGGTCACAGCAAATATCAGATTTATTGTTTCATTTCTTCTTCACCTTATACTTTAATGAATGCTGAACTGAAATAATTGAATTCTAAACTGAGCCCATTCGACTGATGTAGGCCTATAGTGTACGGTTTCTTTCTTCAGTGATTAACTTTATTGGATACTATGTGATCTATCTATCAATTGATATCTGTTTTATCTATCTATTTATCTGTCTCGATTTTTGTGTTTCTCTATGTATAAAGACATAATATACCTAATGAAGTGATTCTATATTCTCACTGAGTCTTCCCACTTTCTGCCAAGCCATGACATTCTTGCACCTTGTACCTTATTATCTCTCCTTCTCTGTACGTCTCTCCCTCTCTTCATATATCTCCTAATCAGCCGTGCCCTCTGCCTCTCACTCCAATTTGAGGCATAGAAATGTCCATGAGCTACATATCATTATTTCAATACTTCACTTTCATCATTGGCTTATGTCTCTTGTTCCCTCGCTCTTTCATTCTCACACCCCCACAAACACACACCTTATACCAGAGTTCTGCTGTCACATTGCATCACTCTGTGTGAAGACTCGGTTTGGCAGCAGGTGTCATGCATACACAGAAAGAGAGTGAAAGACAGATTTTAAGTTTTAATGGTTATGAGGTGTCACCCACATCTCTTGCTGGCGGATGGCTGGAAGACAGAGGACAGCAAGCGTCTCCGGATGATTGATTACACTGTACAGCTGCAGAGTAAATGGATGTACGTGTGGATGTCTACGTGTGTGTCTCAATCTGCAGTGTGCGTCTCCGTAGCTCACATATTGTGTGCGCCAAAGTTCTTCTTCTCAACCTATCATGACGGAATCACACTCGGCAGGTGCAGCTATGCCTGCTCTTATTTTAGAGTAGTGAGAAACTATTTTCTGCTAATGAGAACGCTGGAGGTGATAACACTGTATACGTGTTTAGGTATGACTTTCATTCCAACGCACATCTTCTTGCACGGGATGCATCTGAAGCCCGATATAAACACACACTGAAAAAAAAAACAGTTCACTGATTTTACAAAATTCAGATGTGTACATCAGTTCCATGTTACATTAACACATTTTCTTTTCGTACATCCAACATGATTTTTAAAGCCCTGGAATAAAATCAAACCCTGCACAGTCACCAGAGCTCAGGATCAAACCCTCGACCCTGGCACTGTGAGGCAGCACCACACTATCATGCCACACATGGCTCAATCAAGTTCATTTAGTACTATAATCATTTCTCCCAGTCAGCGCCAACATCCTCACGAGATTTCAGAACGTAATTGGATCACATTAATACTGCGTGAATTGATCACACTCACTCTACATAATTCAAACTATTTGTTTAAATTAAGTTTAGTATAAGCAATGAAATCACGTTTTGAAGAAAAACTACATATTTTTATGTAAACTGTACAGATTTTTTTCTTAAATGTGACCAACCACCTTTTCCCTTTGTTTCAGTGTAGACCAGAGATCACTGATTCTACATAGACATTACATACGTAACAACATGGTTGTCTATGGATGTAATGTAAACATATACCAGGGAAATAAAAACATATTTCCAAAAAAATAGTAAGGAAAAAAAAAAAGACCCACATGAAGCATTTATGTTACATGTTTTATGTGTAACTTTCTTATTGCTTTAATGGTAATGACATTAGCTTGTGCATGTATTATTATTACTTGGACAATTATTAGCTAGCTAACTTTGTTGTCAAGTGAGTTTCTTGATAATTTGCAAGAGTATAAGAAATTTACAGGTTACAATGTTTTAGAGACTCTGATGGATAAACCGTTAACATGTTTTACATGTTCATTAGAGCAGGGATTCTCAAACTTTTTTGCAGCCAGGGACTTCTTTAACTCCTTAATATTATGTTTATTTGTTGAACTTTTCAAACTTTAGTCTCATTATTTAAATGTGTACAATAATATTTTGGCTATTTACTGGAGCCATAGAGCTTTTAAATCCTGAACTTTCAACTCGCAGAACACATTTTTTAATATCACAAGAACGAGAGGTTGAATGTTCATAGGATTTATATGGAATTATGATGTAACCAGAAGATGAACTTGAAATTGATTCAAACAGGATCAAGGTCAGAGAAAGGTCAAATGTCTGAAATAGGTTTTCTTCAATCGCTTCCTTTCTGTTTGTCATAAAGAGAGGTACACATGCAGGTTCGGGAGCTCAAGGCCCATTTTATGGCTATGTAAGCTATTTGCAAATCAGGCCGTCTGTCCACTGGTTTTCTATGGATTTATCAAGCACCACATGAACTGATTACAGTTTGGCATTGACCCAAACATGGCCAACGTATATTTTAGGGAATTTTTGAGGCAAATTCATAACAAAAACTACTAGACTTCTTGGTGTCCGAGGCTTCCCTGTTAATGCCATTGCCATCAAGTTCTACTTGTTAAAATTGTCATTAGATTCAAGTTGACATTATTTATAGACTACTTGTTTTTAAGTTAAGATTTGGATTAAATTGATTCAATTCAAGTGACCAATAAAATGGATATACTATAATGGATAACTAAAAGAACATGGTGATAAATAATAATTTATATTTGTGATTTCCACTACTGTACCAAAAAAAAAAAATTGCAGACCCATGGCTATGCTTCATGGACCACTGAGAACCATGAGAGAACCATAGCATTAGAGAAACTGAGCTGAGCAGAAGGGGCTAATGTCTAATACACAAAGTCGATGTATAACAGCTCTCTCTGTGTGTGTTTGTGTTTGTGTGTAGGTAAGCCTGTGTTCCTGCACATGGGCGAGATGGTGGATGGGGTGGACATGCGGGCAGAGGTGGGTCTCCTGAGCCGCAACATCCTTATCCGTGGGGAAATGGAGGCTTCCTGCTATGGCTCTGAGCTGTGCAAGTTCTTCAGCTTCGACACTTTCGGCGGTCACCTCAAGGTACGACATTCTTACACAACACCTCGTATGCTTTCTGCTCTCGTTCGAATGCTTGACATGTTTGTGGGGAAAAAAAAAGAATAGTGCACTTCAGTTTAGGGAGTGAGGGCCTGTGAAGATGGCAGCTAAAGCTAGATGTTAGCGCGCTGTCACACATGTCGGCCAGAGCGACTCCTGTGCCAAAACTGGGCTGCTTGGAGTTGCTGTCAGTGTGTGAGTGTGTGTGTGTGTGTGTGTGTGTGTGTGTGTGAGGGTCACAGAGGTAGCTGGTTTTTGCAGTAATTGCTCTATATCTTGCTGCTCCTGTTCCCTCCTCACCTTAGCTGTCATCAGGAAGGTTGTTTTTCCTTGTGGATTGAAAAAAAAAGAAAAACACCATGTTACGCAGCGCAACTAGGTCACAACTCCACCTGCTAATGACCCAAAGGTAATGAGGGCTGCTGAAAGTAGGCTACTGGACAAGTCAACAGTAGTAAAGAGTTGGCACTTTCTAGAAAGAAAGTCGGTCGGTACGAATGGAAATCGCTCTTCAGACTCTCCTCACAGGTGGCAACTTAAGTTTAAAAAGTTCCATCGATCTTTATCTGTATTCAGACTTTGTGCTTTACTTGAAATTCTGGGCAGCACACTCAGATTATTAAGACTGCATTAATAATCAGATTGTTGCATCCATTGACTGCAGTTCAGGTCTCTGACTTTAGCAGATTGTTCTTGTGTAAAGCTCTCAGGACAGGAGTTTTACAGGTGTGTCTAGACTACCTCCTTCAAAGACAAGCACTCTCCTGTAAGCAATAAATAAATAAATAATCAATCAATCAATCAGTCAATCAGGGGACAAAAAATCCAGACTGACAAAGATGTTATTTTTTCTCCTTTGTCTACTGCTATATGACACTAGAAACAATTTTTTAAAAATAATATATGAATAATATAATATATGAATATACAAATGAGAAGGCAAACATTCAAATAAATACCTGCTGTATCATATTGGGAATTTATTATGGCTAACTGTCATGAACAGGTCATGAAAGGGTCCAAGTCATAATAAGAATCATCATTAATTGCATGTTAATGAATTAAAATAATAGAAATTAATATTAATATAAATAATAGAAATATAAATAATTCATTTGTTACAATGATTACAATTTTCAGGCGAGAATCCTAAAGCGACTAAACCTTTTTTTTGTCTAGTAGCAGAATGTAATTAATTTTTCTGTTAGCCTTATTGTAAATGTTAATTAATTTTACAATTAATTACAAAGTGTAGTAAATAACTGCAGCTTATACAACAAAGATATATATTTTCTCTCATAGCAGACAGATTTTGGTTTGTTGGAAGGGAGAAACATTGTCAGAAAAATATACTAATGTAAATTTAACAATATAACATCTAGATATTGTCTAATGCATGCTGGGACAGACAGAGCATGTTTGTGACATTAGTGGAATCAGAACAATACAGAGGAGGCCCAACAAACACACCCACCCACACACACACACACACACACACACACACCCCATGACACACTCTTATTTTTTCTGACCATGATGTTCTGGTTCATGGAGCAGTGATTATTCGCAACCACAAATGAATTTTGGAAGCAAGCTACATATTTTTTTAGCTGTTAAACAAGACTCTTGGCTACAGCCATGTCAAATCTGTCAGGCTTTTTCTTTTTTAATTAACATCTTTTGTAATGTTCAACAAATTGGAATTTTCACAAGACACACACATGAATAAGCCCGTGACCTTACGGTCAAAGTTGGTTAATGCCAATTTCTTAGTTTTATAGGAAAACTGAACTCTTGACCCTTTTCTAGTTTTCTTGATAGCTATAAATGGTGTGACCATAATTATCCAATTATCATTTTGGAAGTATTTTGATAGTTGTTGCACAATGTTTATCAGCTGAACTATTCCGAGTTGGCTGCCCTCAAGGATCGCCTCAAGCAGTAAGCCAAGGGCTCTCTCAATTAAAATAATGTAATGATTGAAATGGTTTTAATTAAAGCACAAATAATGAAGATAAAACAATAGAGACTTTTTGGCAGCTGGCTTACTAATTTTTGTTGGCGTGGGTTATTTTCAGGTTTTTTTTCTCATTTAACCAATAATCATAAGACTCTAAGCTCATTTATATGTGGATACTTTACCCTAGACTGTCTTTGGCTGTTGTATGGTTACATAAAAATAGGTTCTGTCAAAAGTTCAACCCTTAAATGATCAATTGATCTTAAAGTTATTGCACTACTATGCTTTGATTCTTGTTATCAATATAGTGAAATTAATGGCAAGAGGTATGTTTTTATCTTTGGGTACATAGCCTAAATTAGGTTGGGTCTTGTCTTTGACCAGGTTGTTACAGTAGGCAGAAAAGCTCTTCAGATAGCAGATCCATTCCAAAGTCAGATGCAACCTGGGAAAATCTGCACACACTCAGACAGGTTCAGAAGACTTGGCACACTCACCCTGTATATGTCTGTGTCTCTTCTTGTGCTTCAGTACACTTTAATGTACCTTTAACCACTTCCCTCACACCACTTATATTGTAAGTGTTCTCTTGCAGCCCAAGGGGAAGAGTCGGTCTTTCAAGAAGTGCATTTTTTTGTACAGCAACTCTCTTGCACACTTTTGCTGAAGTGATTTTCCTGCCTGTTTGCAGCCCATTTGATTCACATCATGCTCACAGACTAGCTATTAGACTAAAGTAATGCAGTTACACCAGCTGCCATGTGCAGTGTAGTTGGCTACATGGACTCCAGCTTGAATGCAGCAATTCAGATGGTCTTTTTGGTATATTCCGTAATCTAATACCTAACACATTTTTATGTTACTGTTAACATCCTGTTATACAAAGCTTAGTCTTCAGTTTTGATACAGAAGTAAGATCGCAATTGTTCTGCTTAATTCCTACGCCTGAAGCCTACAGACATGTTCACAAACTCTTTGATCATCCAAGGAACATCAGTTTAGCTAATTAACATGATGGAGCGGCCATTAAGATGGCAGCAGGGATTCAACCAAGAGGGAACAGTGGGGACAAGTTATCAAGGGCACATTAATGCAATGCAAGCAGGTGAGGAAAGAGAGATAAAAAGGGCAAAGTGGTGTGTGAATGTTCTATATTATAGCTTAATGGTTCTCAAAGTGTGGTTCAGGAACTCCCATTATCAAAGTTATTATATTTATTATAAGGGTCTTATGGTTATTGACCTATTTGAGTAGTCACTTGAAGTAAATAGATTTAATCCAAACCTCAATAAGTCAAAACAAATAGGTTTATAAATAATGTAAGCTGGGGCCCAATGTGCTCTGTCAGTGGAAAGGCTGTGATAAATAGACAAAATATTATTGTACACATTTAAATAATGAGCCTATTGTTTGAATAATAGGATTATGTTTATGGAAAAAAGGTGTCTGTGGGATTTATTTTACCCTCAGAAAAAAAAGGTGCCAAAAACTGTACCTTTCCTTGTAATTGGGGTGGTAACATGGGGGTGGGGTGGGGGGATACACATTTTGCATCATTGGTATCCATCTTTTACCTAGAAATGTGCAATTATGGGTGGGAATTGGCAAATTACCAATGCAATTATGGTGCATTTTTGTACAATAAATCATATTAAATGTGCATTATATCCATGTTTCCAAGTAAAAGATATTAAAGGTACACAAGATGCACCTTTGAGAGTACCACCCTAGAAAAATGTACAGTTTAGTACTATAGCATTGTTTGGATAACAGACTTCATGTTCATGTACCAAATTACAACATTGCAGTACCAATTCAGACAAAACAATTTAAAGCAGGTAGAAGTGTATTTGGGAACTGGAAAAGCTTGTTCATGAAGCTGGTTGAGACACTGCTTTATCAGGAATACTGAATTTTAAAAGAGGAAATAGTTTTGACACTTTTCTTGGTCACTGCATAAATCTCTCTGTGTTATTTCATAGTGTTAAGGTAAAGCGGGCGTGTCCAGACTTTTAACTTGAAGTGTAGATCTATATATAGAGTTGAAACACTTGTAAGATGTAGGTCAGACACTCACCTTGGCTGGGAAAAGAATTGAAACACACATTGTCCTTTCGTCCATCATCCCTCGGGAAGCATTGGTTCACTTCATGCATTCTGATTCCTTTGTCCAGCAAAGAGATCATGGGTGTCACCTTTTCCTTTCTAAGGGTTGGAAAGACCCAGATCTCAACTTCATGCATGCACGCTTTATTTAAAATGCAAACAGTGCGTGCACATTTCCATTCTCATTAATTTGCTTCTCTTCCCCTTATTATTGCACTGCCCCATTGCCCTTTTCTCTGCTTATTACTCATGACCTAATCTTGCTCTCTCGCTTTTTTACACTCTCTCTTCCCCTCACTCATTCTCTCTTTTTCATTTCTCGTCTCCCTCTACCCTCTCTCATCTCTGTTGCTCTCCCTCTCATTTCCGCTCCCTCTCTCTCTCTCTCTCGCTCACCTGGTTCTACCACTCTCTCACTCTCTCTCCTTTCCTCTCTGGCTCTTCTCTCGCTTGCTCTTTCTTCAGCTGTATCTACCTTTAAAACCCAATGATCCATGTTCCTCGCGGAAGCTATATTCGTGTTTGGAGGATATTAAAAAGTAGATAGTCATTTTCTTGGTGTGCAAGAAAGCACATCAGTGGTCGTTTTATTCGATCCACCAAAATCCATCAACTGCAATCGGTTAAAAATTTCTGGGAACGTTGGCAATATATATATAAAATCCTAGGTATAAAATCTCGGTGTCATTTTAAAGCGAGACCTCAGATTTGATAAGCAAATAAATTCTGTACTGAAAAATATAGCTTCTTTTAGTTCAGGAAAATTACTAAGATAAAACCATTCCTCACCTTTCATGACCTAAAAAAAGTCGTCTCGTCTCCACTCCAGACTAAAGGATTAGATGCCACACCCCAGAGCTATAGTTTTTGATTCAGTGTTGTAGGTAACGTCTTTATCTTCCATGGGTTTGTGGTAATAATAATAAGATTATTTCTTCCCAGGATTTATTAAAGTAGGACTGAAACTTAGATCATATTCTTACTTTGAAAAAAACTTCAAATTACATTCTATATTTTAAATTACACCTATATTTTACACAAATGTTGCACTTTCACTCACCCTTTTCACCAGAGCTGGAACCTTAATAACTTTAACATTAGCTTTTACATAAAAAAAAGTCTGCCAACTTCTGAAATGGTTATTTCCACTTCCACTTCACTCTTTTAAAAAGAGTCATACAGTATTGGTTACTTCTAGGAATATGTGAACAAGTGCAATATCAGATACCAGTATAAAGAGGATGGATTTATTCAACAACAGAACTTTCAACAGCTTTGGTGACACGGCTGAAGCCCCATGGTGCACAAGTCCTTGAGGATGTATGCATTTAAAAAAATGGAACAGTCCCCCAAGTTCTGTTACATATACTGTAGCATTTCTGCACCATTTCAGTCACTTTCATTAGTAAATTTGATTGTCAACCCCACACATCTAGGTTTGAGTGCTCAGCCATTGGATGCATATATCTAAAAGGTCAGTAAAACTTAAGCCAAGAACCGGCTCTGATCTCTCCTAAAACCTAAGACCTGCTGATGTGATTTAGGTCTCAATATGACCTAAATCTTTTAAAATGGGCAAAAACCTACTATGAAGCTGAAGATTGTAGTGTTATGGAGGCTCAGTGGTGGGTTGGGGGGGCATTACTTCCTCACAGCTTCATTTTCTCTCTATTTCAGGTGGAGCATGGTTTTAAAGCAGTGCACATCCAAGGGGTGGAGTTCATGCACATGGGACAGCAGTCTATGGGTCACTACCCTGTGCACTTCCACATGAACGGAGATGTGGATGAGAGAGGAGGATACGACCCACCCACCTATGTGAAGGACCTGTCTATCCATCACAGTTTCTCCCGCTGCGTCACCATACATGGGTCCAATGGTCTGCTGGTGAGTCACACGACTCTCTCTCGTTCTCTGGCTGTTAACAAGACCAGTTGTGAGACCATGAGTTGAACCCGAGTCAACACGTCAAAATCCTGATGATCAGATAATTATTTAAGATCAGGCAATCAGCATAAATAAAACACTGTATTGTGGACATTTGTGTTCATGGCCTCTGCGCCCATCAGTCTCTGTAAAGGTTATGTGGCCTCTGTATTCTGTTGGAAGGAGACACAGCCATAACGACTGGACATCTTTTTTTTTTTTCAATTCATTATAGAGAAATACAAAGTACATGTAACAGACGGAAAGGTCTCAGGTCTTTTTTGTTGTTCCATTCCTACCCATCCAGACAGGTTAAAAGAGTTCACTTAGTTTTGCATATGACTCCACACTCTAAACACCAGGTTTGCTGGAAAAGCAGTGCTGTGTGACCTGACATTTCCTCCATTTACCACACAATCACACTGCCATCTGTTGCCTCCCAGCTGCCTTCCTAACAAGCTTCACCACACACTCTTTTCCATACACATTCACTCACAGCCTGTTATCCAGGTGCGTCATTTTCGAAAACAGCATTGGGGTTTTTTTTTCGTTATTTCATCAGTCACCTTCTTTATAGTGTGCTATGGACAGCAGTGGCTGAATTCCACATTCTGAGTAGACGCATTCTCCAATGATGCTGTTGTAACCTGGAGCTCACAGTCAGTCCTCACTGTGATAACCCTCAGCAAGCAATAGCAGTCTGTGCGTTAAGCTACGAGATATAAATGTGCAGGTTCCTCTTCAGCTCAGCAGAAGGTTCATAACGTGTGGTAATGTGCTTAACTGCGGTGATGATGGAGTTTCTGAAATGGTAGTCAGTTATGATATTCATGATGTTCATGGGTCCAACATGGAAAACAACTCTGCATTTAAACTGAATGCCAGTTATGTACTATATACTGTAGGTGTTCTTAATCGGCTGGCAACTCTGGAATATGTAAAATGTAGTGTATTTTGGGGATTTCACAGTGATGTACAACGCACATTAACATGGATCCCCAGAACGCTCCTATTTGCTAGTTTAATTTGGAATTTGAATCATGTTGATATATCAAATGCTTGGAAATTAATGCAGCCCTTATTTTCATCATACTGTACATTTACAATACAACTGATTGCTTCTATTTGCATGTTCCAATTTGGAGGACCATTGAAAATCAACGCACAAGGGTTAAAGTAGGACATCCCTAGACCTGATGAAATAATCGCTTCGTTCATGATGGATTCCGACTTTTGGATCCTGCTATATATTATGAGTCTCTCTAACACAAAACCTAAACACAATCATATTTATTCAATCATCTTTAATAACCACTTTATCCTGGTCAGGGTTGGGGTACATCTGGAGCCCATCCTGGTAACACCAGGCTTGAGGTGGGAATACACACTGGAAAGGACACAAGTCCATTGCAGAGCACCGTGCACACACATTCACACAGACAGTAATTCGAGCTCAGGATCGAACCAGGGACCCTGGAGCTGTTAGGCAGCAATGCTACCCATAACATCATCATGCAGCCAGAAACATGTTTATTTGTTTATTTGTTCTTAACCCATTTTCTCCCAGTTTGGTCAGTTCCCACCCACTAGCTCGCTCTCCCTATCACACGATAGCTACAAGAAGGGAGTGTGAGGGCTAGAACCTGCTTCCTCTGAGAAAAGGTGCAGCTCTTCCAACACTCCTTTTTCAATCCTCCTCCATATTCATGACCTTCCAGATGCTCACGATTGTTAGCCTTACTCTGATTGACAGGGGAGAGGAGTATGCCATCTTTCCCACCCAGAGATCAATGCCAGTTACTGGACTCTTGGCCAAAGATGGCTGGAGCATCATCAGGATTAAAATATCTTCTGATGATAGGGTGAATACTTTTCAGCAGAGACTATTACTAACAGTGACATCTTCATGTATGTTACAGGTAAAGGATGTGGTGGGCTATGACGCGCTGGGTCACTGTTTCTTTACCGAGGATGGCCCAGAGGAGAGGAATACGTTTGAGCACTGTCTCGGCCTGTTGATCAAGGCCAGCACTCTACTTCCCTCTGACAGAGACAGCAGGATGTGTCGAGACATCACAGACGGAGCATACCCAGGCTACATAGCCAAACCACGGCAGGACTGCAGGTAAGAGAGCTACAAATATTGAAATAGCAACTACGAATTGTGCAAATTGTGTAAAAGTAAACAAGTGCCGATACAAAACAACCAAAACTGACGTTTACAAGAATTTACCATTTGCCGTTATTCTCTTTTAGCTTATTATGAGCATATGAAAATGATGAAAATAGAGATCCTATCTGAGCTATATAATTGCATTAAAAGGTGAAAATTGTCAGTCAAGAGCACAGACATTCATTTATAAAAGGACACACAGGACATTTATTTAAAAAAAATGGTCAAGTCCAAACTGATACCAGACTGGATCTGGTCCAGCGATTTTAGTCCAGTTGTAATGTACGGTGAGAGGCAGGATGCAAGTGCGGAAGCTTGGTATGAGCTTTATTAGTGCAATCAGGCAAGCGCTTCCGTTGTCCGATGGATAAAACTGAGAGTCTCAGGAGGAGCTTCAGACCATCAGACTCCTCAAAACAGATATGTCCACCACTCAGATCTCTTCGGACTCTATAAAGACTCTCCAGTCACGCTGCATGCTATTGATATTATGCACACTGCAATTTACACTTTGTATTGTTACTACACGTAACATACTCACATATTTTGTACATCCCTTTTTGCACATTCCTGTACATACATTTATTTCTTACAATATTATTTCTTATTCATTTCTGATTTTTAATTTAGTACTTCAATGCACAGTCTAAAGAGGAGTAGGCCAGGTTTTCATTTCACTGCAAGTTATATACTGTGTGTAACTGTGTATGTGACAAATAAAAATCTCGAATCTTGAAATCCACGAATCATAATCTGTATCCATAGCAGGGGTCAAAACGGACTTGATACAGGGCAATCAATAATCAGAAATGTGGAACAAGAATTAAACATAGAACAGATGGACGCAGTTGTGCAACAAACCAATGACAGGACAGGGGCAGAGAGATGACTAGGACAGAAACATGATCGTACGGTGTTTGCTGCCATGGTAACCCTGACATGAAGGAGGAAGCCATGACACTAGTGCTCAGTTTTAGATTGGTACATTCCTACTAAATATTGCAAAAAAAAAAAAAAGTGTTTGCTCTTGTGTTGTATAGACAAAAAGAAAATAATGTTTAATGTAAGGAGTTTATTGAAACAAATGATGAGTGTGTGTTCCAGTCTGCGCTCATAGAGAAATATTCCAGCACCATCCACATTTTTTTGTTTGTTTTTGTTTTTACATACAGAAGAACAGAGATTAGAAGTCAAGTTCAAATTCTCGAGCCATCGTATGCTGCGACATAACTCATTACCCTCATCAAACTGCTACAGTCCCATTCCTAATTGCCACTAGATTCCTCTCCACCTAAACGCAGTAGGACTCTGCGATCATACTAACGAGCTCTTCATGCCAGCATCCCTCCATAATTATTTTTTTTTATCTCAAAATATACTTAGGCCTCCATGTTTTGAGACCTCAGTTAATCTCCACTAATTAAAATCAGTAGATCAGCTTGGAATGAAAGGCACCACTGAACTCTGGTGGTCTCATCACTTAATATTCTCTCAGCCACTCATCTAATGCAGAATAATATTTAATTCGAGATGTGTGGCAACAAGCAAAGACTAGACAAAATCGAGTTCAAATGATAAATTGGTGATGTGTTTAATTCTAAATTGAATCCGGTGTCTTTATTTTGGCGCATTTGAACCCATTAATATTATAAAATCCCAATCTAGTACAAATACTCTATATAAGTATCTGTCTTTATAGTTTGGCTTTACTGTCACTACCTGAAAGTCAAAAATCATGGAGATTTCCTCTTATCTCAAATATACTTAATGAGCCAAGATATTTACTTCTTTCATTTTGCACTGGAGCTAAACGTTCCAACAACATGGTGGTTCTCCCTGCTAAGCCGTTAGATTCATTCCATGAGCTCCATTAGCTGCAACATGGTTATCTACATTGCTTGTACAAAAATCATGCAGCGTCACATTACTGTTATACATATTTACAAGATTTGAATTCTTTAACAAATATTTTTAACCATTATACACCAATTGCTAATGAACTCATTGCTAAAATTTGATAGGTTGCACTAGCTTGCTATAAAAGAAACTAGCTAACAAATAGCTAGCTACCTATTCACTCCATAAAATAATATCACTAGTATTAATTATCACTAACTGGATATCATTTTGCCAATGGGTTTCCACTGGAGTCAGTGTTGCCAACTTGTCTACTTTGTCGATAGCTTTGGTGACTTTTTAGACCCCTTTAGTGACTTAGTTCATTTATTTTTTTTAAAGTGCTTAGCGACTAATCTGTCGGTGTTCTTGATAGAAATGATAGTAATTTGTCAACATGTGAATACTTGGCTTGACTCTACTGTAAATACGTAAATAGTTTGTGGTATCATTACATTCTTTTTCTCTTTTAAAAATATTTTCTATTCTATTATGATTATGTCAAGAGAATATGCAAATTAGCCATTCTCCCCAAAAAAACGGTTAGCAACACTGATTGGATTAGCTAAATAATTAAATAGTTAGCTAGCACCTAGAATCAGTTCTAGTATTCAATAAAAAAAGGTATTAAATAAGACACTGTTAAGACAGTTCAATAACTAACCTGTTCCTACATAACCTAGATAAATAGCTAACTCAAAACCATAAATTGGATGAGCTCTTCAAAAGTCCCAGGAGATTGCTACAGGCACCACATTGGTACTTATGCAAAGGATGATAAAATGCTAGCCAGCTCTACAAGGTAGTCAGCCTTGTGATTATGCAGAAATGCCACATATACACTTGATAAATATCAGGGGGAAGCTCTTGGAGTTTAGCACTTTGCATATTGATGTTCACGTCTGAAGATGAGTAATGTGATGAAGCGCATGTAGGCTGCACACATTGATCAGAGCCACATAAGCCCCCACAGCAGCGGATTACTTTTTCCAAACTGTCGCCTTTGAGTTGATGTGCAAAATGTGTGTGTTTGTGTGTGTCAGAGCGAGAGAGAGAGAGAGAGAGAGATCAGCTGGAATGCAGTGAGCTGCAAAGTGTGCATAGATAAACACTGTTTTAATTTCAGAGCCAGCGCTCTGGCACGAGTCACGGCACGGAGGCAAGTGCATGCAGCTACAGCACTGTAATTAGTTTGACGGTGTTCTCTGACTTGCACACAAAAGCCAAAACCTAATACCATACACGCCTCAGCAAGTGATTACTGCAACAGTGCAGGCATGCCTAGAACAGGCGTCTGTTTTTCCTGCCTTAATTGAAGACATTGTGTCTGTTTGTCTGTGCTATTGTGTGTGTGCCCTCAGTCTATTCTCTGAACCATTGTTTTTGTTAACAGTGGTACTTTTTCATTAATTTAGTTGTGGAGATACTCTCACATTCAGTCCAATCGACACGTGCTAATCAGCAATTATGCAATATAATGAGTTTCCTAGTTACACCTACCTGATTAATAGGTCTGTAATTACTGTCTGTAGCCCATCTGATGCATGCATAATCTGTCCCAGCTCTACCCTGTACATCAGCGGAACGGCTTTGTCATAGAGCCAGATGTAATTTGGTGGTACAGTAGTAGCACTGATACACAGCTTAATATTGCAGTTTGCTAGCTAGGTACTTACTGAGCTAGCAGGGCACTTGGAACGATCTGCATCCCCCTACAGGACAGGGAAGTGAAATTCCTGCTCTATGCAGATGACCTGGCACTGCCATCATCCACCTGCTGATAATAAACCTCAAAAAAACCAATCAGGGTCTTCCTGGAGAAGTCTAGAGGCACAGATTCTAGTTCAGACTAGGCAGCACCGCCCTAGAGCACATGAGATTTTACCTGAGCATCACCCCCGTAGAGTTTCGGGAGTTTCAGCATGCCAGGGAGTGCACTAAACAAAAAAGCTTTCGGTGCACTGCAGAGGAAATTTCATAACATTGACGTACCCATTTGGATCTGGTGCAAATGATTTGATAGTGTAGTCCAGCTCATTGTGATGTAAGGAAAAGAAGTCAGGGTTCCACTCAGTCACCAGAGCTACACTAGATGGGAAAGCATTAGTCAGGAACCCTGCGTGCAGACTTCGGCAAAGTGATAAAAGCCAGAGGAATACCCCAAACAGTGCACAGAGAGCAGGATTAGACCATTTCCCACCATCCACAGACATCAATTTCTGAATGCAGTTAAAGACAAATTTCAAATAATCTCTGCATTTTAAAATGCTACAGACGCAAGAGCTGAATCCTGAGAAGAGCGCAGTTATTCAGCGGGTTCTGAGGCTCATTAACCCTGTAACCAGCGGTAACAGAGCACAAAGCCCAAAACTAACCCTGCTTTACTTACAATCAGGTCATGAAACAAAAGTCAATTACATGGTTAGGCTTGTATGCTTTTTTTTTTTTTTTTTCATTTTTACATAAACACACAAGTTTTAATGGATGGTGTCACTTATAAACCATGAAGGTGGCTTTGCACTTGATATGAACAGTGGCTTTGCACTTCAGTTACTATGAACAGTTTTGCTCAATGGCGTAGGACTACAGTTGCTTTGATTGCAGTCCTAAAGCTATTCTCACAAACAGTTTTGCACTCAAGGCTCCATCAGTGAACAGCTGATAACTTCAACAAAACAGACTTCATATGTAAACTGTAAGGAATTTTTCGTGGTTACACAATTGCACTTTTTGACCATGTAGTACACAGTTATAGAAGGGAATTATGTATAATCGCACTCTCCAGTGTCACCCAGATGAGGATGGGTTCCCTTCTGAGCCTGGTTCCTCTCAAGGTCTCTTCCAGGCTGGTACCAGTCTCGACCACGGTTAGAGTACTCTGGTAATAAGCTTCTGCGTGTCACAGTTTTGTCGGCGGAAATAAAGAGGACCTTCACCAAGCGTCAGTACACAATTTGGAAATGTGCACTTGATCGAGGCAAAAATATCGCACACCTGCTTGGGCAAAGTCAGATAGAAATTAATAGATACTATGGGAAAAGCATTGCCAACTAGATTTTTTTGCCAGGATAATAAATTTGTTCAGTGTAAAGGCAAACAGAAAACAATTCTTTTCATACTGATTTTAGTTGCCCATCCAACCTATTTATATATATATATATTTACACAGTAAATGATCACCCCAGAATGGCATCCTAACAACGCCGTTGGCATGAAATAGAATTGTAATATTGAGGCTTATTTTCAAAATCTCGCCCGGGGTCCCCAACAACTACCTCTGTCTCTGTCTTTCAGTGCCACCTCCACATTTTGGATTGCTAACCCCAATAACAACCTGATCGACTGTGCAGCTGCAGGTTCTGAGGTGAGTGATGTTACACACCGCTTATAAGTGTGATTAATGACCACCAGAATCAGTGTGTGCTTGAACAGCTACACAGTTACATCTGGCACAGTACCGAAAAATTAGTTGGTTATAAGTGAAGTGACCATACTCAGAATTTGTGCTCTGCATTTAACCCATCCAAGTGCACACACACACAGTAGTGAACACACACACCGAGAACACACACCCGGAGCAGTGGGCAGCCTTTTTTTGCTGGGGCGCCCGGGGAGCAGTTGGGGGTTCGGTGCCTTGCGTGTAAGAGCAACAAAAAGTAACGGTAACGGAACAGAAAGTGAAAATGAGACAGAAAATCAGAGAAAGTGTTTGTGTGTGTTTGTTATTGCCCACTGCTGTGTGATCTTTCTCATTGCCTTTGGTATCGTTATGTGAAGCCATTAATGCAGACTCATATGGCCCTCATGCTGAACACATACTGTGTGTGTGTGTTTTTCCACAGGAGACAGGCTTCTGGTTTATTTTCCACCACGTCCCCACCGGTCCATCAGAGGGCATGTATTCACCAGGCAAAACAGAACACACTCCACTGGGACAATTCATCAACAACCGAGCCCACTCTAACTATAGGGTGAGTGTGTGTATGCATGCGTGTGTGTGTGTGTGTGTGTGTGTGTGTGTGTGTGAAAGAGAGAAATAGGTTGGGCATTATGGACCACTCTCTACACACCATCATTCTCATGAGGATGCCATTGGAAAAGATTTACGATCAGTGTGTGAAGGGGAAAACTTGCAAATTCTCCACCTTTCCTTCATCTCATCTATACACCTGAAGCTTCTGGGGAGGAAAAACACACCCAATTCTATTTCGCTGGTTTCAGTATGCATGATATGCAGAACTCATTCAACACAGCATGTAGGCAAAGGTTGGAGGCAAAATGAAACTGAATCTGGATCTGGGCATGGTTTAAACTAGGATTTAGGAGGCAGGGGAAGAGCAACTTCTTTCATGGGAGCCCACAATGTGGGAACAGTGTAGGTCAATTTACAAATTATTATTAAAAGGTGATTGCAAGTAAAAGCCATGAGACAGACAAAAAAAAAACTGCTTTTTTGATACTTTAAGTCCCACCACTAGATATCAGAGGCTTAGATACAGGGAAGGATTTTATTTTCCAGTTCCAAGTGGTTCCTTGTGGATAAGAAACACAGCACAGCTGATTATATAAACCCTCTTTATGAACATTAGAGCACAATTACTGCACAAAACAATATCATATTTGCGATCGTTTGTAACCACACCAAAGGTCAAATGAGTAAAAAGATTTTGTCTTAGTTTGTGTAATCACATTCACTACCATCTGGTGATAAAGCAGGATTATCCAATTAGAAACCTGCTTTTTTTTTCTCCAGTTTCTATTTGAAAGCCATCTCGCTACACTCCGAGCTCAGAAATATCGAGGTGATGGGGATGAAGTGCTACAGGTTTACTGCAGACAGAGAAAAAGAAGAAAAAGTGGCACAAATTTTATACGATAAAACGTTTCCCTTTTTACTAGCACCTTAAATCATTTTCTGTGGAGCTGTCATAAAGGTATTTTAGGGCAATGTTATTAATAGATCAAGATTGGTTGATTATAGATCATTGCACTTTTCAGTACGGACCAACTTTACTTTAGATCATGTGGTACATTTCTTCATTTCCGTGCTGAAATTAATTGCTGGTTACGCCACTGCTGGAAATAGAATCACTGTAATAAACACAAATGTCATTTCATGACCTTAGCATTGTAAGGGTCTGTCTGGCATTCAATCTTAACTGAGATAGAACCTTATAATACTAAGGTCATTATTTGATTTGTTGATGTTTTAGCAAAGATTCTTTGCTGTAATCCTGTCTTGCTCCTGTCTTTGGGAAAGTATATATACCTTTAAGTCAATAAAGTCCCATGGATTAGCCAGCAACATGGGATTAACTGGTGTATTGTCGAAATGATTAGCATTAGGTAGCCCAACATCACATAAATCACTAAGAAATAAGATATTAACTGCAGGACACAAGAATATCCCAACGATTTCTACAGTCTTTGTTAGCTTAGCTCTTTCAGCCAAATCCTGCTAACTGACAACCCCTAGAGAGCTTTCTTATACTGCTGGCATGGTACTGAGTCCCACTGTATCGTAACAGCTCTGAATATCATCATATTGAATCTTTAGCTGCTTTAAATAAACCTTTTATATATTGGATAATTGATTCAAGTATAGGGGTGGACAGGATTAATATAATTCTCTCTTGAAACTGGTAAAACATGTTAGCAAGGCCCAGTTATTTCAGGGCATATATTTTAGTATATCCTCATCAAAAATTAATAGTCTTACTTTTTTCTAAGTCTAGAAGGTTGTCTGTTTAAGTAATGATAATCAATACTGTTGTGCATAGTCTTGAAAATATGAAACCATGTGCTTATCTGGCAGACATTTTGAAGGCAAAACTATGGTGATACTTCACTGAAAAATAAGCCTTTATGTAAAAAAAAAAAAAAAAAAAAAAAAAAAAACACCACCCACACTTGTGGAGAAGGGTGTTTGTTAGAACATGGGAATATATCTTTCAGGAACACATGGATTTCCTCTAATATTTCATTGATGTACATGAATATTTAAATAAAATTTAAAATTTAAATTAAATAAACCATAATTCTCAACTGTATAGTACAACTTTTTATATATAAAAAGTTTTTTTTACAATTTTATATATATATATATATATATATATATATATATATATATATATATATATATATATATATATATATATATAATATTCATTCATTTTGGACCATATTAAAACCAAATTAAGACCAAATTAAAGCATATGTAAATACTGTAAATGTAAAAGCATTTGGACAAACAAAAAACAAGACAAATTAATTAAGGTTTTAATTTCTCTTTTTTTCCCCCCACCTGATATTCACTTGATTACTCGTTAGATGTGTTCCTAATTGGGGGCGGTGGTAGCTCAGTGATTAAGGTTCTGTAACCAATTCAGATCCCAGGAGAGAACCACCAACCCTCAACCACTCAGCTCTACGATTGGATTGGACACTGCTTCTAAGGCATTTTGGATGAAAATGTCTGCCAAATGAATAAATGTAAAATATAATTGAATTCCAGTTCATCGAATTCAAACGAGTTGGCGTGAGTAAAAGCCACTTTTGCCTATGATGTAGTCGCCCTAGGCAACACGGCTTCACAATGAAGAGCTGTTCAGTGGAATTTTTTCTTTTTTAAATCAGAAAATGTTGTTCTCCTTTTTTTTTACTCATTAAATCTGAAGGCAAGGCTAGGTTTAGAGTCATTCTGGATAATCAGCCGGCCTTGAGGATTAGTAATTGCCCAGAGAACATGGACAACCTCTTAAAAAAACTCCTTCGATGAGGCCCTTTTTGTAACTCTCTGCACTCTTTGATTTTGTGCATTTTTCTGCAGGCAGGGATGATCC
The DNA here is from genome assembly GCF_027358585.1 of Pangasianodon hypophthalmus. Taxonomy (NCBI): domain Eukaryota; kingdom Metazoa; phylum Chordata; class Actinopteri; order Siluriformes; family Pangasiidae; genus Pangasianodon; species Pangasianodon hypophthalmus. Next base: position 9,766,964 of record NC_069720.1, read on the forward strand.
TTGACAATGGTGTAAAAACCACTGAAGCTAATGCCAAGGACAAGAGACCCTACCTGTCACTCATAGGGGCCAGGTGAGTCTCACACACACACAGCTTTGAGACATAGTGTTAGAAAATGTTGCTAAAGCCATAGCATAGTTCAACCAAAAATGACATTTGCACACTGGTCCTTTTAGACCAAACAGCAGGATGTGGTTTGTGTGAAAATTGCTTCTTTAGTTTTGCAATGGAGCTGTAAACTGATGTCTTTTGAGGTGGAGGTGTGATAATTTGATCAGTTTAGCAACATTCAAAATCACACACAGTACAGCTACAGCTTGTGTGTTGCATACCTGAGACTTGGGTCATCTACACACCTTGTAAAGTTCAGATATCCATTGCCTGAGGTAGTGAATAATTGGACATATGCCTCAATATTCATTCATTCATCTTCAGTAGCCATTTCATCTGGTCACGGTTAATCCAGAGCCTATTCCAGGACCACTAGGTGTGTGGCAGGAAGTCACCCTGAATGGGACACCAGGCTATAGCAGGACACCATGCATACACACATTCGCACTCTCAATCACAACTAGAGGCAATTTAGAGTAACCAGTCAATACCGGTGTGTTTTGGGAGGTGGTAGGAAGCCCACATAGACAGGAGGAGAACATGCAAAAACACACAAAATAACCCAAGCTCAGGATTGAACTGGGGACCATGGAACTGTAAGGTGGCAGTGCTATCCACTGTACCACCCTGTCTCCTTTCAATATCATTAAAAAAATAAAAAACAAAGAACTGTCAAGTGTACAACAGCCAGGACACTTTCCTTTTATTCTATGCCAACATCAGCTGTTACTGTATATTGACAAGTGATTAGTCACACTTCCTCCTCCAGCTTTCGTTTGATGATGTTTGTCTGTAATGTTGGACAGGTATAGCCCTCATCAGGATGCCGACCCCTTTAAACCCAGAGTGCCTGCTCTCATCCACCACTTCGTGGCTTATAAGAACCAGGACCATGGGGCGTGGCTCAGGGGAGGAGACATCTGGCTCGATAACTGCCAGTAAGTACACTTGGAGAAGAAAACAGTGAACCACCAGGGATTTTTTTCCCCCCATTCTTCATTAATGCTCATAATGCACCAGAAGACAATCGGTAAAATCAATCGATGTATCTGTCTGTCTATAGGTCTGTTAATCAGCATGCAGCATCAAAATCGAAACCTATATGCATCCATGTCAAATGTATTGCTACAAATATTGTACTGTTCAAACCCACAGCTTTCACCTTAATTAACCTTGGAGAGAGTGAGAGCGTAATTATGATCATAATCTTTATTTATAATTTCCTCATTCATGCAGCACAAAAGTTCAAAGTGCTTTACAAGGCAGAAATCAAATTAAACAAACGAATATAGAAGAAAACAGTTAAATAAAAAAAAATTAAGCAAAAAAAAAAAAAAAAAAAAAACAGTAACGACGCCATTGATTGTCATTATGAATTCCATTGTTATCAGTCAGTTACATCACTCAGTGAATATTAGCTGCATGCTATAATTTGAATTAATTGTGTTTAGCCTTATTATAAAAAATTCGTGCTGTCTGGCCGCCATTGACTGTGTCTTTATTGTCTGCAGGTTTGCCGATAATGGGATCGGCCTCACTCTAGCCAGGTAGGGCTGCTAATCGTTCATTTTTTTGCTCCTCACACACATTTTGCAATCATAATAAAATGGATGCCTTTATGTTTGCCGAATGCAGCCCAGGCCACTGTGCTGGGGCTGTAATTGGAAAATGCCATATATGGGAGGCTTCGTGAGATGCATTGGGGAAATCAGGGGCTTTGAGCGGTTGTGAAAGTAATTCAGTGGTGTGAAGCTAGCTGCTCGGGGACCTGATGAGCATGCACAGCGGGGGCTGCATTTATCCGGGCGTTTCTCTCACACTGCCTATTTGCGTGCGTGTTTGTGCGTGTATGTGTGTGTGTGTGTGTGTAGTGGAGGTACCTTCCCAGATGATGACGGCTCCAGGCAAGAGGTGAAGAACTCGCTGTTTGTGGGAGAGAGCGAGAACCGAGGCATGCCTGTCCCCGATGGCCGCATCTGGGGACCGAGTGGTTTGGACCACAGTGGCAGGACTCTCCCGAGAGGAGTGTAAGCACTTATAGTTCCCAGAATTCTTTTCTCCCCTGCAGGTATTGACATTTTCCATCAGTGTAGATCATCAGGACCAAAGATGGGATTGCAGTTTCAGCTACAAATGGAATGGAACTTAAAGGAATTCTCTTTGGATGCTGAAAGGATCAGGATGGTCTCTCTTCTGAAATTAGCAACAAATCATGTGAACTGTGTGTTTTAAAGAAACAGTTTGGCAGAATTTTTGAAAAATGCACAATTAAGCTATGTAGTTACAGGAGAGATAGTCCTGGAAAGTCATTAAAAGTTCCACACAGACATTGAGGTGGTTAAATGCTGATTTTATTAGCTACTTGAGCTAGGCGTAACAATCTATATAGGTCAATAGCATCAAGTGCGAATGTGTTCAGCCATCACTATTCTGTGTCCTGCAGGGATTTCCCCATTCGTGGCATGCAGATCTACGATGGCCCCATCAACGTCCAGAACTGCACCTTCCGGAAATACGTCGCTCTAGATGGACGGCATACGAGCGCTTTCGGCTTTCGCCTCAACAATTCATGGCAGAGCTGTCCCAACAACAACGTCTCCGAGATCACATTTGATGACGTTCCGGTGAGATCCAACATTCGAGTCACACCTCTTTCTGAGAATGTCCAGCTTCTCATCATATCTCAGAACTATTACACACTGCTAAAAGTTAAGCCATTGGCCTTGAACTATGAGGAAGTAATGTGTTTAAGCTGTCAAAGAGCTGACAGTAGAGGGAAGAGATGTATAATTTATCACTCCAAATTATACATTCTGGAATGTGCTTAGCTCCAAATAACACAGAACAAGCTTTACCAATGGGGTTTTAATCTATTATACAGCCTCACACCATCCATTTTTTCTCCATCACTTCCACCCGCTCCATGCACTATTTTCCCCCCAATCATTTCCATCCATACCAACAACTTTGTCCATGACTTCTCTGTATATCATTCAATTTTTCTCCATCACTTCCAATTACACTTCACTTTTTCCTCCCTCACTTCCATCCACACCATTCACTTCTTTTCTTTAACTTCTACCCACTTTCTTGATCACTTCTCGTACATTTTTTTCCACTTTTCTCCATCACTTCCACACACCCGCCTTTTATTATTCATTTCGCTCTATTTTATCCATTTTTCTCAATCACTCCCATCCACCATCAGTGCCATCCAATTCAACACTTCAATCCAGTTATTCCACTTGACCCCCAGTTCTTTCATCCATGCAATCCACTTCTATCACTTCTATTAACTTTTTCTCCATGACTTCTTCCATCCACTATTTCTTTATCACTTCTATTCACCTTTCTCCACCTCTTCCAACTATGCCATGAACTTCTTCCTTAATACTTCAAGATCTTTTTCCATTATCATTTCCACCATCCGTTACTTTCATCCTTTCCGTCTACCTTTCTCCACCACTTCTTTTCATGCCATCTACTTTTCCTCCATCACTTTCACCCACTGCTTCTTTCCACACCATCAGCTTTTTCTCCATTACTTCCATCACCTCCTACACATAGTCCCCATCAGTTTCATTCACTCCATCCACTTCTTCTTAACTCCAACTATGTTGTCTCCTTCACCTCCCCATCCACTCTAAATACTTTTTTCTCCATAACATCCTTTCTTACCATCCACTTTTCTTCATCTCTTGCATTCACATTATCTGTTTCTCCATGATTTCCATCTGCTCTATTTACATTTTCTCTGTTCTGATTGTAAATTCTCAAATTTTTTGCAATGATAATCAACAAACACTCATCTGACACTGATGATTGATTGTGCTTTCAGATCACATCTCGAGTGTTCTTCGGAGAACCGGGTCCCTGGTTCAATGAGATGAACATGGATGGGGATAAGACCACCATTTTCCATGATGTGGATGGCTCGGTAAGCGAGTACCCTGGTGCCTTCTTGGTCAAAGAGGACAACTGGCTCCTGCGCCACCCTGATTGCATCGACGTGCCGGACTGGAGGGCCGCCATCTGCAGTGGACGCTATGCTCAGGTAAGACCTAACCTCATGCTCTGGTTACCACTAAACATGGTTATGTTTGGTGTCAACTAGGATTATTTAGGGCTTACACATTCATGCTTGAACACACACACACACACACACATCTAAAATACGACCTCTCTTGACATGATTAAGCATGCCATGGGCTGTCAACTACTTTTGTCAGAAAGCCAGGCATGAAACTTTGTTGTTAATTCTCCATCTAACAAGAAAAAAGAAAAAGGTCTTTTGTATTACAGATGTAATGAAGGAGAAATAAGAAGTAAAAATAGATAACATTAATTTACTAGGAATTTAATTAATTTACTTGCTTGCTAGCTATTATTATGCAAAACTATTGTATTGTATAATTAAAACTAAATATGTTACATTGTAAAATTCTAGAAGTGAAAAACTAGCAAACGTGAGCTAAACCAGTTTATGGGGCAACTAAAACCAGTAGGCATGTTTACTACCTAGTTAGCATGAACTATTTTATTCACCATTAATTCTATATTAAGCAGTTCTTTAAGCCAGTGAAATGAAAATTATTTTTTTGTTTTACTATAAAAGGGCATGTTAAACATTTCAAAACTAATTTTAGTCAAGCTCAAGCATACAAACTGTACCGTTTATTAAAACAATTTAGTTGAAGTGTATGACCCAGGATGTCTAGCCTGTTAGGGACATTATGCATAACATTTTTAAAGACTTATGATTTAAACTTTTGTTTAAGTCATTATCTAAGAGTTAATATATCCATTTTCAACTATAATTTTTTTTTACTTATTCCTTATTTAAAAGACAATTATGAACTGTGTGTTTGGTTTCTCAGCAGCACATGATTTCACATTTTTATTTTAGAAAAAAATGCATGCTAGTAGTATTTTGTATATTTTTTTATGGGTACATCTTTTTATCTTTTTGGGCCTCTTTTTATACAATAATTTACAACAAAAATATGAATTACTTCTATTAACTTCATTAAATTAAAGACAAGAAAACTTGTGCATAACAGGGTGGACACAGCCATAACAGAATGGACATAACAGAGTGGCTGAATAACAGATAATCAATGTTGTGGTTAAAGGTCGTTTTAAAAATTATTTTTTTTCTTATCACATAAAATTTACTCATGAAATGGACTTATAAAAGCTCAAATACTGCTTAAAAAATACAATAAATGTCAAAAAATGTGAGCTGAAAGACAAAATGGTCCAGTATAAGGCACTGCGTGAACAAACCATTGTGTCTTAAATTCCATCATGTTAAAAGCAGCAGTTAAACAGCTTGCAAAATTAAACAACATTAAAACAATTATGATGGTTAACACCTAGTAAAACATCAATTAAAACAGATTACAACATTAACGTCTGATTTTTTTGTCAGATGTTTAGCAGTTAGGAGATTAGAGTCTAAGTTCTTGTGGTTAGTAAAGATGATGAATGGATGCTCATCTCCCTCCAGCCAGTGACGCCAGTACAAGCAGTTCACAGATACCATAGGATGTCATAGTTTTCTTCTGCTAGAGATAATTTCTTAGAAAAACGCCACTGAAAAACTTGAGCTCAGATTCATCCAGCAGTTGTGTGTTGTGGTGAACTCTGTCTTGAGTTGCTGGAAGGCTTTCTCTGCTGAGGGGTTCCAGGCCAGGCGTTCCAGGCCTGGTCCATGGCGTCCCCGTTAGGGCTAATGACATAACCCAGAAATGAAATGGTGTGCCTGTGAAATTCACATTTCTACCCTTTGACATAAAGGAGACGTTGCAGGACCTGTTGAACATGGTGCACATGGGTCTCTAGAAAGGGTAGAAAATCAGGATATCATCAATATAGGTGACCACATATCTGCCCAGCATGTCTCTGAGGACATCATTAATGAGGCACTGGAACCCCAAAGGTGCCCTAGAAAGCTCATATGGCATTACCAAATTCTCATAGTGGCCTGTGGTGGTGCTGAATGCTGTTTTCCACTCGTCCCCCTCTCTGATGCATACCAAGTTACAAGCACTGCAGAGGTCCAGCTTGGTGAAGATGCAAGCTGGTCTGAGTTGTTCAAGCACTGCTGGCAAGAATCTTGCAAGGTTGCGCCAGCGGCAGGGTCGGTATGTTGAGGCAGGTCACAGTGGCATGATCAATAAAGTTTCCAGCAGCTCCAGAATCAATTAACACTGTCAAAACCGAATGAACACCTGAGTGCTGTACTATGGGCCATGGAGCTCACACTTCTGGTAGGACCTGGCTTGGCAATGGATCTGGCACGGAGTGGGCATTGTCCTATTTGATGGTTGGTGCCACCCCAGTAAAAGCAGCGATGCTCGCAGTGCCTCCTCTCCCTTTCCACCTCGCTGAGCTTGGCATGCCCCAGTTGCATGGGTTCAGGTGGGATCTCCACTTGCTGAGAGCGCCCCATCTCTAGGCAGGCCCATGGACTGTGTAGCAGGTGATCCAAGCTGGTCTACCATGATAAAATTTGCTTTGTTGGCCATTATACACTTCTATTTATAGCACGTGAGGTAAATGTGAAGTGAAGTGAAGTGACTTGTGGCCAAGTATGGTAATGCAATGTAATGCAATGCAGATAATTTGAGGTAGGTGGGAGTGAAATGATTATAAACTAAGCCCTGCCTGTCTTGAGCAAAGTTTCTTACAGCTATTTGATACTTTTAAATCTAACACTTTTGAAAAAATATAATCTCTAGTCTGATTTATTAGTAGTAAACTGTTTTAGTAAACCTATAACATGACTACATAAAGTCAAAGTATATGCTGTAACTGCCCATATTGCTGTTACTATGGGTCTATAGTAGGTTGCAGGTCTACTACAGCCCTCTAGGGGCTCTAAGCTGCTCTCCTCCTCTAACTTAACTACAGGTGTAGTAGTGGAGGGAGAGTATTGTTTGGTTAGGAGGAAGCATGGCCTACTTCTTATGCTACCTGCAATGCTGAAGAGTCCAGATTGAGAAATGTGTGTGTTTCAAGCTCAATCAATAAGGACTCTTTTATATTGGTAGTTTTACTACTAGTATGCTCATTGTGTGAATATGGGAAGCATTCCTATGCTAAGATTGCTACTTCACACCCTATCGTGGACTCCTTGGGATTATATGCTCAAGTCAGAAACGTTTGCCTGGAAGCACGTGGTGGATGGTGGTTCGTTTGGACAACCATTGGTTGACCTTTGTATCTTCTTCATCATCATCATCATTATCAATCAACGATAAGTACAATAGTCATTCATCAAAAGACATTCGGGTCTCACAGTGGACAATGTGCAGGTTTACTTTTCATCCATAATTCACACCTTTTGCTCCCAATGTGTCCATTTATACAAGTTTTTGAGCCTGCTGATTTCTTTTGTTTGTTTTTTTATTTGCCCTTATTGTTCATGCCATTTTCTACTTTCCACTAATAATTTTGTAAACCCCATCTGTGTGGTTATTATTTAAGGTACATATATTAAGAGTGGTTGGTGGTCCCCTCCCTCAAAATATTTTGTAGCGGCCCCCTTCTTTGAAAGAGAGGGGGAACGGTTACAACGCTTCACATAAAAACACAGTTACAAATGCATATTCATTGGAAATTGTTCATGTAACATTGTAGCGGGGAGGCAGGAGAGACGGGAGAATGGGCCCAAGTGTGAGAGGTGAGACTGATGGAGACTAATTAGCTGGCAGACTGCCCGTGTCTCCTTCTGGTGGCCAAAGTCGACCTAGCAGGCAAGCCAGCTCCAGGCCTAGTTGTTACAAACTTATTGTAAGCTTAAGCTAGTATGACGGACACCTCAAGCTAGCTTGGTTCCATCATGATAAACATAGCCTCCCTGATAAGTCAACGGAGCAAGAATCCCAAACTTAATATGACCTTCCAAATATTAAGACCATAATCCAAGAAACGAGTTTGCTTTAAAGAGAAGATAAACAGTATTTAAAAGTAATAAACAGTAACTCATCTAACCAGCATGCCTGAACTCCTACATAAAAAACACATTCTCTAAGCTTTCTCTTATGAAAAGCAATTGCTTCTTGTCTTGCTTTCAAGAGTCAGTGATTCTTACATACAAATGCTGCACAGCCTGATGGTGTCTTATTTGTATCGGTCTTAGGTCGAAGCATCACCTAGGTTTCATATATCTATAGTTAAATCCCTCTCAATTACTGTGTGCCTCAGATTTATATCCAGGCCCGGAACCCAGCCAATCTAAATCTGAAGATGGTGAAGGATGAGTATCCGGACAAGCCACTGGAGCTGGTAGGAGCTCTGGGGAAGAAGCATCACTACCAGCAGTTCCAGCCTGTGGTCATGCTGGCTAAGAGCTACACAGTGCATTGGGATGCTGCCGCACCGGCTGAAGTCACTGTATGGATCATCAACTTCAACAGGTCAGTAACAACATATTTACTAAAAAAAAAACATCACTAGATTCCACTATACATTCATTACCTTATATAAAGTTAGGTCCGTACATCTGGGAGAACCTTTACTGCATAAAGATTTCATTTAAAAAAAACTGATATTACTCATTCATTTATTCATCATTCTTCATTAATGTGAACTAAGAGCAGTAAAGATGGCAATGCATAATGCATACAGTTATTTACTGAGTCAGTATTAGATTATAGTGATTTTTAAATGCTGTATGTTTTACAGTTTATACGATGAAATGGATGCATCTCAGAAATGTGCATATTCTCTCTGACGTTGCATGTAGCTGCTCAACCAAGTCATGTTTGATTCCTCCCAGCTAACAGTTATTGGTTCCCAGAATAATGCGGACAATAGGGATGCTCATTTTTGATTCCTACAACATTCTGAAGACAAATCTTTTTAATTCCCATTTCCCCCATTCTGTTTTCCAGAAATGTTTTCTTTATGGGAATATAGCATTTGTGTTTTGTTGCGTATTATGAGCTAGATAATGTTCCCCTTTTAAATAATGGGAACGTTCCCGGAACGTTAGTTCGTAGTCACAAAAATGATACTTATTTAGCAAACCTTCTGTTGTGAGAGAAAACAATGTTGATTATAATGCAGTACCACAATAGGGTTTTTTATTTATTTTTCGCTGTGTTAATATTTGAGATGATCAAAAACGCTTGTATTCGTCTTGAAGAAAAATGATTATTGATATTTCAAAATGTCATTAGGTGAAAGATCACCATCTTGTCTAATGTTTTGATCAACCTATACAATAAAAATTAGCTCTCTTCCTCCACCTAGTGTACATAAGGAAGGTCAGCAAGAAACGCTACTTCTGACTTAAAATGATCATCATTTCTCCAAACCTCTGCCTCCTCTCGATAGGAACGACTGGATAAACATTGGCTTCTGTTACCCGAAAGGCACAACGTTCAGCATCATCTCTGACCTTCACAACCGGCTCACCAAGGAGACGAGGAAGACGGGGACGTTTGTGAAAACAGCTCAGAGGGAGAAGATCAGCCACACACACCAGGCAAGGGGTTATTACTACTGGGAGGAGGATACTGGGTAAGAGACTCTCAGCTCTCAGCATGTTTTATAAGTACTAATGTTTCAATTGTTTATTTATTTTGTTATAATAAATAATATTTTTCTTATTATTATTATTATTACTATTTAAACAAATACTATTTTTTATTATCATATACTAATATGTATTGTTTTAAATAATGTAATGTTATTTGTTATTATTATTAATACTTATTATTTAAGAGTATAAATATGATCCTCTTTCACTCATGTTGTTAGAATGTTTGGAGTTGTTCGCTGAAGTGTTGGTGTGTGTGTGTTTAATTTCTGGTATCTCTCTGTGCAGGTTGCTCTTCCTCAAGGTCCAGGCTCACAATAACAGAGATGCCTTTGCATTCTGCTCACTGAAGGGCTGTGAGAGAGTGAAGATCAAGGCCAACATCCCGAAAGGCAGTGGTCCTAGTGACTGCATGGCACAGGCCTACCCCAGATATGCCGAGATGCCCGTAGTGGATGTACCCATGCCCAAGAAACTGCCCCGCTCCAGCCTAGTAAGAAGGATCTGAAAATCTTTTTTCTTAAATAGCTTATGATGGATATACTACCCCTTTTCCAATTTGGTCATATCTAGCTCGCAGTATGGTAGTGGGTCTTTCCCTTATATCGCACTCGATTTTATACACAATTTTGTAACTTAATGGCTATTTATCATACTGTTCAGTATATCTACTCCTGTTATTTAGAATCCAGTATAATAAATCAAAGCTTAGTCAGGTTCAGTTTTGAAATGTTCCTTTTGTATTCCTACAGCCTCAAACATCTGAGCACTTTATGGAAGTCAAGGTGGAGTCTTACACCACTCGTTTCTTCCACATCAAAGAGGACTTTGCCTATGCTGAGGTCAGAGACAGACACGTTTTACACATATCTGACATACCGATGTACATTACTTTAATATCCAGTTAATATCCGGATAGACCCTTCCTTTTTATGTATATGATAAATTGCGTATACTTATCTATAGCTGTTATATATATATATATATATATATATATATATATATATATATATATATATATATATATATATATATATTCTGTACATACATAGCTATTCCAAAAGATTGTATATGAACTATCCAAAACCAAAATAAAAAAGGAATGATTAATAAAAGATCCTGGCCAATTTGTTGCTCCTACAGGCCAATGGTAAGAAGATCTACCAGTCAGAGGATGGAATCCATCTGACGGTGCTGGATGGCCACAACGGCAAAGTGATGGAGACGAAAGGCTTCAGGAACGCTGTGCTGATGGGCATCCCAGCTCAGATCGAGAACTACATCAACAGCCTGAGTGACGAGTATGTATTTTTTTTTTTTTGTAATTCTGTAGCACATGCCATTTTTCTAGCACATGCTTCGATTTACAGCAAAGATACCTGGAGTGAAAGTTTTCACACCTGTAAATGAAAACAACCAAGCAAGCAGAAATCATCTAATTGTAGCCAGATTCAAACCTACACTGTCAGTATTTCTGACAAGCATGCAGATTTAATATTTAATAAAAATAAAATAAATAAAATAAAAATATTATCGAATACATGACAGTTCATGTATTCAATAAGCATTATATAAAATAATGCTAGAACACTGATATTTCTATACACTGTGACTTCTATGTATATATTGATTTTTTTCCCCTAAACAGTTAGAATTTAGTTGTTTTTTTAAATCTCTGTTTGCATACATTTTATACTTTTTGTTTTCCCCGCTGTAGACTGAATACTACAGTGGCAAATTGTATATCATATATTCTGTATGGCTGTAAGTTTAATTTAATCTGAATTTCTGGACACAGTGACAGATTTTTTAAAGCAACAACATCTTTGTGCACTTCCAGCTCTGTAGTGATGATTACCTCCAAGGGCAAGCTGGTCACAAGGGGACCTTGGACCAAGATACTTGAAAAGCTGGGTGCTGACCCGAATGTGAAATTGAAAGGTAACAAACACCATTTTTCTTGGAAACTTCTTGGAATCATTCAGCTTTGGTAATATATCAAGAAAGAGGATAGTAGTAGCTCAACACTTAAAAGGCACTAGCGACTGTAAGGTAAAATTAAAATAAAATCATAGAACAATTAGTGTATTGCTTTCGCAACACACTTTATTACAGCTAGTCATGGGTGTGCCCTTGAACAAGACTCTTGAACAAAAAACTGCTAAACTGCCTCATTTGTTAAACTGTTAAGCAGAAATGAAATGTTTCCTGCGTAACCCAAGACTGGTGTCTGACATTTACTTCGTTAGTTTTGCGCAGAAACTACATGGATAATATAACTAAAAAGTAAGGGAAGCTGCCAGGTTAGCATCATACACACTGCTTGCTAAAATTTATTATATACGTGCATGAAGAAATATTGTTTGTCTTGGTAATAATATTTTTATATTAACTGTTTAAATACAAATAGTATTATTCATCTTAAGGCAAATAAGGATTTATGTTGCTAGTAATGATCAGTGAAAGTATCCATTTGCATACAGTTTTGAAGCAGGTCCATTATTTACACTCTGTTAATCTTATTTATAAATGTATCAGTCTTTTTCAATTCCATGTAATTCTGTGTTGGAATTAATACATTTTGAATTGCGTATGGCTTACATGGACACTAGGGGGCAATAATGCTGTACTGTTGTAGCTAGTTAAAATATAGTGGCTTGTGGCCCTACTTTTACTGTTTATATTAACTTAGAATGGAATGTTATAATAAATACATATGATAATTTACTGCACTTGCTCGCATGCCATATAACCCCTGCTGCCAAATGACTAAAGGTACTTCATACCATCATGGAATGACAGGGATGGAGTGAATTCTGATTGCCATCGAGGCATGTATCCTTGCAGTGTCTCAGACAGAGCTTACAGCTGGGCTGCTATCGCTCCAAAACTGAAATGCCACATTAGCATCGGTTACATTTTGGTCATTTTTGGCCGACATTCCAAATACCATTAGAAACTTTAAATGCAGCTGCCTACAACTGAGCCACATTTGGCCTGTCAGTATGCTTATAATTTCATAAAACTGTGTCTTACTGCTTAAAAATTTGGCTTGGACACATTGGTTGTCTGGAACAGCAGTAGTATATTTTTAAATGTACTTTTTTTTAAGCATCATCAAAATTAATCAAATTTATACCACTGTGCTGTTCAATTCTCAAATTTTTAGTCAGTAGGTGTTGATTAGTTTTCTATAACAGCTAAATAAATCACAAATTTGTATTAATGCGCTTCTATTACGTTATCATTTCTATAGTAGCAGCTTACACAGGGACCTTGGTTTGGTAGATGCTGCAAAGTCTGATAGTAAACAGATTTTTAAAATGTGTTATTCTTTAACATGGAAAACCAAGCATATAATTGTTGATATGGTGAAGTAGACATGTATATAAAATCCTCGAGTAAAATATCTTATGGACGTTCTACAACATTAAATGATAAAAATTTAATTAAACATAAAATGTTGGGATATGCTGTTATAGAAAAAAGTCACGGAAAGTCCACTGACGTGAAGACTCTCCCGCCCACATCCCAGTTGGCAGAAAAAATATAACCATACCAACAGCTGAAAAGTGAGGAGAATGCTGAAACTCTAGAGGCACTGATGAATGTGCTTCAGCCTCAGTAATTCATAGTGGGTTTTTTTCCCTGCAGGAAAGCTCAGATATAGCTATGGAATTCATAACATTTCCCAGAATGCTCAGCATGTGAAAGGAACATGCCACACATATGTGTTAAACAGAGGAATGTGCAGACGCACATGCTGGAGCCACAGGGTTCTTCCTCCTGCCCCTCCCTTCTCATCCTACTAACACATGTTAGTCTCAGTCCCCTGGGCAAATTTCTGCATGTTCAGCGCATGAGATCTTCTCAGAACCGAACTTCATTTATACTCTTTTTCTTTAGGGAGAAATGTATTGAACAAAGTGACAGGGTGTGTGTGATTGAAGATCAAAATTCATGACATTCTTGGATATTTGACCTAAACAACATGAATGAGTGTTAGGACCCACAGCAAAGTCAGAAGTAATCATGTCAAGCATAGCAGCAAGCAGAGATTAAGGGGCCAAGCACTATTTGCTCAGCCTCACTTTTAGCATGGAGGAAGACCAAAAGCCATTCAGTACTTGTTCCCAAGGCTGGCAATTTGACAGAAATATGCCAAGACACATTGCCATACTGAGATACTGCCTCACTTCCTGTTCTCAGTAGCCCTCCCGAGTTACATTCTGGTAAACATACGTGCCTGTTTGGTGTCAATATGTAAAAGCAGAGAAATAAGAAATGGCCTCACTTTCTGCTTTCACTGTCAAATTCATTTGCGTTTTATGGACAAACGTGATATGGAGAAAGAAGTAGAAAAAAGTCTTGGAAAAAAATCAAAATGGCACAAAATCCAATATGGTGGAAATTAACATTATGGTGTAGGTTAACTTGGCACGACTCAAAGAATGCGAGATTTGAGTTATTATTGCAACCATAAACCCAAATTGATGTCGCTAGAATGCTTGAGGGATGCAATGTTCACTTTAAAATAAAAGATACATACATACAGTGATAAAACATACAGTGCCTTGCATAAGAATTCACACCAGCTTGACCTGGTTGCACATCAGTGGGGATGAATATTTACGTAATTTTAATGTTCATAATTTTAAATAATGTTGCAAACTATATTAACACCCCCCTCCCCCCTTTCCACTAGTTTGTTCCACTACAAAATGTGGAAAAGTTCAAAGGGGCAAATACTTTTGCAAGACAGTGTAATTTATTTGCTTACTTTCAAACCTTTAGAAACACATAAAATATACATTTCTGCACTTGCCATTTGCTACACCTCCTGGTGCTCTGAATAAGCAGCTCTCATTGAAAATGAACAACTTCTGGACTTTTGGTTGCATCCTCTAACATCACAGGAAAAGAGAATACACATACATTGACACATAAATACACCCACACATACTGAGGTAGAAGAGTGAAATTTAATCTTGTTTTCTGTTTCTCTACAGATAAACTGGCGTTCGTGGGCTTTAAAGGCAGCTTCAGGCCTGACTGGGTGAGACTGGAGGTGGATAAAGAGCATGCCAAGCTTCACCAGGTGCTACCAATGCCCATTGTACGGGTGATGAAGCTCTGAGATCCTCCAGCGCTGCCCCTGATCACTCATGCACAGCCAGAACTACTGAACTCCGCCGGCCAATCTAAAGCAAGCATGCGTTCGCGTCACTCTTCTCATCCGGATCAGTGTGTGATGTCGATGTACGTGATAATGTGGACATTATGTGAATCTTTCAGATTGTGTTGTCAGTGTAAATATAATTTCTGCCACATGAGAGAGAAAAATGTGAGAAAGATGCACCACATTCCTTGTTTTTTTTTTTCTGCCCTCTCTCTGTGGTGATTGTCATTCCAAAAAAAAATCATGTTTTTCTATCCTGTAAAAAAAAAAAAAAAAAAAAAAGTTTTCAGATTGTCAACGTTGTGAGGTCTGAGGTTTTTGCCATTTCATTATAGCATACCGGATTTTGTGGTCAGTTTGTTGTAGCATACGAGAGAACCAGAAGGAAAAGAGCATGCAGTCAGACTTAATGAATAGCTGCAGAGGGGAAAAAAAAGCACAGCTACGTATATGCGTTTGGGTTTAAACCTGTGAAAAGATTTGACAACGTGTATTCCATCAGGCAGGGAAATAGCCGAAATAGCTGGTCTTTTTTCGGAGGTCTTGATTTGTTAGTGATTTGTATGTTTTATGTGTTTCTAAAATCCTTCAGATTGATAACAGAGATATATTTTCTACTTATTTATTGTACAGGCACTATTGAGCAAATTCAAAATGGACATCTCTTTTAAGTTGTAATGTAATTCTGTCCAATCTGTAAAAAAAAAATTGCATCTGAACAATATTCCACTTTCTTGTATTATTGGAAATTTGCATACATTAACCTTGAGTTGTATATTGATGTGCTGTAAATGTGACTGATTTTAAAGTAATGTATCACTTTGAATCAAAACTTTTGTACAGAAATAAATGATAAAGATATGATTTGTCTTATTGCTTCATGCTATTTTGTTGGGTTTGTATGTCTAATATCCATGTGCTCATGTGGGTCTCTCTTTCTGAGACCAACGAACATTGAGAGATGTATGAAAGTGGCCATAGATTCACTACAATATGATTTTGATGCAAATTATGTGACATTTATAAAAAGATTTAAGGAATCAGAGGCTACACCACCTTCACTGGAGCTGACAGCCACAGAGGCCATGCCTCCTGTTACAATAATAGTCCATCACCCTAAGAACGTATAACCTTCAGTCGAGTAAAATAAAATTCTGATCAACTGCTGTGTTTCTCAGCTAAAGGTGATTCGGTACATGGAGGCTGTTGGGACATTTTGACCCTATGTGCTGTGGGTGTGGTCTCAGTCCCATTAGAAACCATGTGGAATGTTGTACTCCTTCACACGAAGTGCATTTAGAAAAAGAAGAAAAAAAAAACCTACATGCCTGGGTTGCTGCAGAAAGAAGCTGCAGCTGTGTCAGCTCTCAGCCATGAAATTACCAGCACAAAAGTGTAAAACTCTGGGTGGGGGTACAAAGGAAGTGTGCTTTGATCATGACTGCCAAGTATTTTGAATGTTAAGATATAGGTGAGGTAGAGACATGGTCTGATGAACACGACCTCATGCGCGCGCACACACACACACACACACACACACACACACACACACACACAAAAAAAAAAAACCTTATGGCTCTCCATGGTTAGGTGTTCGCTAGTTCTATAGTAAAAATGATGACAGAGTAATAGCAAGGTATAGCCCTCGTTCACAAATAATAGTAAATTGTAGTGAGGGTTCCATTGCTACATTTTTTGTCAACTGAGTCAGGATACAAAAACTGAATATCTGCTGTCCAGCAAAGGTGTATCCTAGCCTTGGGCATGCAGTCCCTACTTCCCTCTCTTCCATCGCTTGCTTCCTAACTACTTCCCTCTCTTCCATCGCTTGCTTCCTAACTACTTCCCTCTCTTCCATCGCTTGCTTCCTAACTACTTCCCTCTCTTCCATCGCTTGCTTCCTAACTACTTCCCTTTTTTCCATCGCTTGCTTCCTACGTGCTTCCCTTTCTTGCATCTCTTCCTACCTGCTTCCCTTTCTTGCACCACTTACTTACTACCTCCTTCCCTTTCTTGCACCACTTACTTACTACCTCCTTCCCTTTCATGCACCACTTACTTACTACCAGCTTCCCTTTCTTACGTTGCTAAGTTACTACCTACTTCTCTGTCTTACGTTGCTGAGTAACTTCCTACTTCCTTTTCTAACATTGCTTACCTACTACCTTCCTACTTACAGAATTGACAATTATGAATCGTCAGACATTCAAAATGATATTTCTGAATGTTTGCCTCTAAGCTCTTCTGCTTCTTCTTGTGTACAGCAAAAAAAAAACACCTCAGGTTGGGGTGGGACAAGATGTATGTTTTTGCTCTTCACCAGATGCTGAGGGAGCACGAGGATTACTGAGGCCACACCAGACCTCCAATCAGCCAATGCACACACAGCCCTCAAGCCCTCAAGCAGAACATAAAGGCAGCCACTGGGATGAATTGTGTGTGTATTCCTCAGCAGTACAGATGGGACATTTTGTGTGTCTTCTCTACAACCCAATGCTGAGTTTATATCCCCTTAACAGCCCCTAGAAAGAAAGGGAACAGATGATGAATGAATGCATTAAGGCTCAGGAGAGTTCCTCTGGCTGCTGTGACAGGCCTCGTTCGTCTGGAGCTCTCTTCGTTCCTTTTAAAGCCTCCAGGTGGATTTCATGTTCGTAATGTTTGGATTATTTGAGTTTCATCTCTATTATGCCCCTGTTCCAGAGTGCCAACACATTCTTACTTAAAATAAAGACTCCATATTTCATTTTGGGCTTCGTTTCTTCTCTGCATCTCAAAAGCATGTCACTGTTTGTCTCACACCACAGATAAAAGAGATAATGCTGAAATCTAGTTTCAT
This sequence comes from Pangasianodon hypophthalmus, assembly GCF_027358585.1. Classification (NCBI taxonomy): domain Eukaryota; kingdom Metazoa; phylum Chordata; class Actinopteri; order Siluriformes; family Pangasiidae; genus Pangasianodon; species Pangasianodon hypophthalmus. The sequence goes on from NC_069720.1 coordinate 9,784,644, forward strand.
TATAGATGAAAAATGTGGGCCCTTTTTATATACACTCCACTGTAGGTAGTGGCTTGGTTCCAGAGCTTGCTTTAATAAGCACAGTGTGGCACAGATACATACTTTGAAAAATTGAGGATTGAAAATAGAGGAAATAATTTTTTATATGCAAATAAGAGAGAAAGTTAACTTCTTCATTGCCTAATGTAGCGTCTTTGCATATAAGGCTTCAAATGTACAAGAGTTAGCGGTTAGCCTTAAGATAAGAACTAGTGCTGACACCATCCTAAGACAACCTTCAGGAAACAACATTAGGTTTATTCATTCTCGTTTTTACCCAAACCTCTCCAGGTTAGGGTAGGTGTAGGGCTTCTATGCCACCTCTGCTCACAATAACAATGGAGGTGCTCCTCAAGTAGCTTTTGGGCTCCTCACAGCACTGGCAAAAAGGACCAACCAGGACCCAGTTCTTTGTGCATTGCTTAATAGATCCAAGATAAGATTACGTGTACGAGATTTACTAATCGAGATAATTACAAACAGGCTAATTTGGTTCTTCCACCACAACACCTGAGAAATTGGTTAATTTGAGAAAGCTGCATGCTCTCGTATTGATTTGAAAGATCATAATCTAAGGCCAAAGTGGGAATAGGTTCACCGAAACTGAGCCAGAAATGTTTTTCCAATCTTCAAATGTCCAGTTTTCAGTTAGCCTCAGATTCCTGCTCTTGGCTGACAGGAGTGGAACCCCATGTGGTCTTCTGTAGTTGTAGCCCATCTACATCAAGGTGTGTTGTGAATTCTGAGATGCTTTTCTGCTCAACACGGTTGCACAGAGTGGTTAGTTGAGTTACTCAAGCCCACCTGTCAGCTCGAATCAGCCTGGCCATTCTCCTCTTACCTCTCTCAACAACACGTGTACACCTGCAGAACTACTGTTCACTGGATGTTTTTCTGTTTTTCGCACCATTCTGTATAAACTCTAGAGACTTTTGTGTGTGTAAATACCAAGAGATAAGCAGTTGCTTAAATATTCAAACCAGCCTGTGTAGCACAACCAACCATGCCATGTTCAAAGTCAACAAGATCACATTTTTCCGCATTCTGAGATTTGATGTGAATATTATCTGATGCTCTTGACCTGTATCTGTATGATTTTATGCATTGTGCTGCTGCCATATGATTGGTTGATTGGATAATTGCATGAATAAGCAGGCATACAGGTGTTCCTATTAAAGTGGCTGGTGAGTGTATATTGAGACCCAAAACAAAGGTCAGTTAGTTAATCATTGGCTAATGAAACTGAAGAGAAAGGGCACAATTCCTGTCACGGGCAAAACAAGAGCTACTTTTGGAAACGTATAAATATAGGTATGTATACCTGATGTGTGTACATATATTCAAGAAGAATTTAAAGGGATAATCAAAAGCACCAATGTAAAAGCAAAAAGAAGCATGGCAGAAAATAGCAAGCAAACTAAATGTGTATACTTGAAGGTCACTTGATATCACTTATCTATCTTCCAGAATAAAATAAACTGAAAAGATATTTTAGCCATTAATTGTTAACTTGGTTGCTTGCTATTAAATCTATGAAAGAGTTTGGAGTACAATAATTAAGCATCAATAGCTACTATCTCTACAAAATAAAAGATATGCATCTAGCTGGTTAAATTCTCAAAAAAAAAAAAAAAAAAAAAAGGTTCTAAACAATACCTCGTCGTGGGGTGGTACCTTCGCCTCAAGGATACGCCTTTTATACCTATTAATGTGTGTATTTATATGTTTGTGTAGATACACACACATTTGATTTAAGGTGCATAATTGCATCTTGAGAACTATTCCTGTACCTATAATTAGCTTTTCCAGTAAAGATTGAAAGGTGAACTTCAGGCACTTTCACAGGTAAAACACACATAGTAAAGGTACAACAGATGTATCCATCCACTTAACATTCAATTCAAAAGACTTCTGCATTTTTACACAAAATAGCTTCTAGTAGGTCTAGATCGCTAAGGGAATTAAAAAAAAAGATAAACAGAAGAGTACAGAAGCATATGATAGGACCAAATTAAATATTAACTATTAAAGCAGCAGAAACAGAAAGATGTTGTAAATGCTTAGTTTCAATATTTTAACTAGCATTTATAATTGCCACCTCTAAAAACCGGACACTGTAGCACAAATGTGACACCAGTAGTGTTCATGCCCAAACTGGTGGACAGGGAGACTCATCACTTCTAAACCGGAATGTCTGAAAAAGTCTTAATAAGGCTTTAGACAGTAAAGCTGCAGTAATGTATTACAAATCTCTTTTATTCTGATTCAAAATGCAATGTGTTGAATTCAAGTGATTTATAATGGTGAGGTATAAAAAGGATTATTTGATAAGGCCAAATCATTTTTAATGATTAATCATTTCATTTCAATTATTTCAGTGAAGATTGAGGGACCAAAAAAAGTAACACTGTACTGAATGAAGTCCTTTCTGAAGCATCTTAGAGCAAGTACCTTCTGTAAGCAAATAATGCAAATAATGATGTAGGAGCATGGTATTTGATTTAACCATGTATAGAAATGTCCGAAACTAGTGTCTGAAACACTCTAGCCAACTGGGCTCATTAGCTCTTCTCAGAGTGTAGTCTCTGTGTAAGGCATCAACTCGCCTTCCTTCTGCTCCACAAACCTTGTCGATATCAGTGCCGTCATAGCTCCTGTTTGGTTTTATTCACTCGGTTGGCTGCGTTCTTGTCCTTCTTCTTCTTGGTCTCATTTTGTTCTTTGTCCTTGTTGACCTTGTTGGCCTTATTGGCTGCTTTCCCAGGAAACACCTGGCCCTCCACAGTCACGTCCTCACACCGCTCCTGGAGGATCAGGAAGTCTTTAATCTCCCACGCATAGCTGCCATCACGTAGCATGAAGATGACACGATTGGAACCCACCACAAACCTAAAGAAAGGGTGTTGAAACAGGAAGGAAAGCCATTTTTCATACAGCATCACAGGATTAAACACTAACAGAATACAAACATCACAAATGCAAGCTCTAAATAAACCATTTTTCCAAACTATACATTTTTTGTCATGGCTATAGGGCCTTCTTCTCTGCCTAGCCAGCAGTGCCGGTGTTTAGCTGGTAGACCACTGTTACCAACAGGTAACTGCTATGTTATTTTAAGTTATTAATTTTTTTTTTTATTGCAAGTGTAAGCCAACTAGGAAATCTCAAATATTGATCAATTTAGTCAAATAAGAAAACTGGAAAATAATTTACCAGCTCAACCTGTGTTCCATCATCAAATTTGCTCTGAAGGCCACATTGGGTTTGTTGCCCACTTTGCACTTATGAGCCAACAAAGCAGTGAGAACACTAAGCTAAATAAATAAATTTATTTTATAATGACTTATAATGCTGTTGAATTCTTGACTCTGAATGGTCAAGGATGTACATTATCATTATTTTTTTTTAACAGTAGCTGTGGCAGTAGTGCAGGCTGTAATTCAAATCATATCAGATTTAAATCAGATTTAAATTAGTGCACTTGTTCTAATATGTTAATGTTTCTATAGTAACAGCTCATTCATAGCAGCTTGCCCACATGATCGAAGGCTAATAATAAACACATTAAAAAATTAATATATATATATATATATATATATATATATATATATATATATATATATATATATATATATATATATATATAAAATTGGCATCTGTCAAAGGGTGGGATATATTAGGCAGCAAGTGAATAGTCAGTTGTGTTGGAAGCAGGAAAAATGGGCAAGCGTAAGGATCTGAGCAACTTTGACCAAGCGCCAAATTGTGATGTCTAGACGACTGGGTCAGAGCACCTCCAACCGGTGAACTGGTGACGGGGTCATGGACACCCAAGGTTCATTGATGCGCGTGGGAAGCGAAGGCTAGCCCGTCTGGTCCGATCCCACAGAAGATCTACTGTAGTTCAAGTTGCTGAAAAAGTTAATGCTGGCTATGACAGAAAGGTGTCAGAACACACAGTGCATTGCACCTTGCCGCGTACGGGGCTGCGGAGCCGCAGACCGGTCAGAGCGCCCATGCAGACCACTGTCCACTGCCAAAAGTGCTCACAATGGGCAAGTAAGCATCAGAATTGGACCATGGAGCAAGGCAAGAAGGTGGCCTGGTCTGATGAAATCACGTTTTCTTTTATGGCATAAGGACAGCTGGGTGCATGTGCTTGTTTACCTGGGGATAAGATGGCACCAGGATGCGCTATAGGAAGAAGGCAAACCTTGGATCCTGGCATTCATGTGGACGTTACTTTGACACATACCAACTACCTAAACATTGCTGCAGATCAAGCACACCCCTTCGTGATAACGGTATTCCCTAATGGCATTGGCCTCTTTCAGCAGGATAATATGCCCTGCTACACTGCAAAAATTGTTCAGGAATGGTTTGATAAACATGACAAAGAGTTCAAGGTGTTGACTTGGCCTCCAAATTCCCCAGATCTCTATCCGATCGAGCATCTGTGGGATGTGCTGGACAAACAAGTTCGATCCATGGAGGCCCCACTTCGCAACTTACAGGACTTAAAGGATCTGCTGGTAACGTCTTGGTGCCAGATACCACCTTCAGAGGTCTTGTAGAGTCCATGCCTCGATGGATCAGAGCGGTTTTGGTGGCACAAGGGGGACCTACACAATATTAGGCAGGTGGTTTTAATGTTATTGCTGTATATTTTTGAAGGAGTCTCCAGTGTCAGGGGTCAAACTGTAACTTTACCTTTTCTGCGACGGGAGAGTTTTCAGAACAGAAGACTTTGCAGATTTCAGTACTTGCATATTAGACAATTAAAGCTGTTTATTTCAAGCATCTTTGTCAAACCCTGGTGACATCACTGCTTCTTATGATACTGTATAAACAAAACCATTCCATGTTTAACTCCTCTGAGCAACACCTCATCTTGGATTCAACTTCTATAGCACTATGCATAACATTTGTTCCTTTACAGTTATTTACTAACTACTCTAACAGTTTTTTTAAATAAACTTGGATCTGGTCAAAGTAAAGATTCTAAATGAACAGAATGCAAGGGTAGTGAAGGTGCCCACAATTAGGGCTGCAACAACTAATCGACAAAATCGATAATAAAAAATAGTTGGCGATTAGTTGTGGCACGTGCTACGTCACTTCATAAAAACACATTTGATTAAAATGGCAGAGCAATGAGAAAACAACACAACCTTCTCTTAAGTATGGAAATTCTTTACACTACACTGCAGGCCTCAGGAAATAACTTATATTATGTTATAACGTGAGTAATATTGAAAATGAATGTGGTCTCAAATGTACTATTAGTCTTCAAAACACAACCCATGTCATGGTTATTTGAATCAATTAGCTTGTAAGAAGTTGAACTATTTTTATGACTATTTTTTAGCGCTGATAAACGATTGTATATTCTTAGCATACATAATATATATTTGTAATATGTCTTATGTGTCAAGTCTCAGTTCACATCGAAGTTGATCCAAAAAAAAGAGTCGATTCACTAATTCTGGGCAATTAAACCTAAGAGTCAACCCGAAAACTTTGGAGTCGATTCCACACACTGAAAATGATTCGCCGTGTGCACACACACAGCAAGCAAAATGAATTTAGCGTTGGAGAGTTGAGCGAAACACGCAGCGGATATTTATATTTTGCCTTTACTTTGAATTTGAACAAACCATGGATTGAACTGCAGATAAAACATATAGTTGTTAAAAAGTGTACCATCTGCCTTAGTTGCAGTGTCTCATGTAGTAGACATGAGGACTTGATAATATTCTCATGCTGTTACAGATTATCTGATAAATGTCAGAAATGTTTTACTGTAGTTACTTAACTGTTATTTAATTAAGCTTAGTTAAGAGTTCTGTAGTAGTGCTGATTAAAATGCTGCAAATTAATAGTTGTAAAAATAAACTTTTTTTGTATTTAAAATATTTTTTAAAAAACACAACTAATCGATTAATTTGAATAAAAAAAAAAAAGAAAATTAAATGATTAAATGATCATCAAAATAATCATTAGTTGCAGCCCTACCCACAATAACATTACTATAAATGTTACTTGTGTGGCAAAAACCTGTGGAGTGTCACTGTGTCTGAGTTCTGGAAAATAGCTAAGAATGAAGAAAAAAAAATCAAGTTTTGATCAAAATTTAGTTTTTCTGCCAATAATATACACATCTCTAATTTGAGAAAAAAAAGTTTTAAGTTTTAAGCAAAAGATCATGTCAGCTAAGGAGCCAGTTTTAAAAAAAAAACAGTGGTAAATAAAGTCAGGTAAATTTAGTCGACAGAACAGAACTGACCTAATTAATCAGCGATTGTTTCGCCGAAGACTTTAACGAGAATCAGTCGAGTGAACAGACGCTGATGAGGCTCATGTTTAATTGCAGTAAGTGACTTTACCTCAGGTGATGAGCCAGAGACTGATGTGGATGATGTTTGTAATCAAAGTAAACATAACTCTTTAAACTTTCTCAGTAATTTAGGTTAGAAATGCAGAAGTAGATGGGGTGTCTTTCAGTGGAGTCGGAATGGAATCTTTAAATGAAATTTTTTTTCACTTTTGGACGTAATCAGTAGAGTAATCAAATAAATGACTAGAACTTTACTTCTGGGTGTGATGCAAGAAAAAGAGAAATACATATCAGTTCAGGAAAGCCTGTAACCTTCAGAACTACATAACAGAAAATGCCAAAATGCAAGCAGGATTTTTGCAGGCTGCCACACAAACATTGTGGTATTATTGTGTATGTGTTTGGCACAACGAATCTAGGCCCACATCTCAACCCGAGAGCAAAAGTGCCACTCCATGGCCAATATATCCCCGGAATACCTAAACCTGATTGTCTTAAAACTGTCGCATGTACGGAACACAATACCTCTGAATATCAAAGTTGGCGTTGAAGAGGCTGCCCTGCCACAGGCTGGTGACCTCTTCCGTCTCCTTCTCTGTGGGGTTTCCGGACACCGTTGCAAACACCATCACGGTCTTTCCCTTCTTGGACATCTTCAGGAGGTCTTCAGGTTTGGAAGGGTCCACTTTGGAGAAGTCGATGGGCGGGGAGGGTCGTCTGTGCTCTGGCAAATCCCCCTCTTCAATGTCATCATCTTTCTGTGAAAATAAAAATGGGCAGAAATAGGGCAGGAGTAAACAAAAAGAAATTCTGCTGTGGATAAAATATAATCTATACATCACATCATTCCTAGTTTGGACACTGGCTCTTTTCCTCTGGTCCTAGTTTGGATAATTTCACACACAAACAGAACACATAGTAAATCTTAATGTTATCTTATTAGATCAATCGGGTCTATCAGAGCAGAAAAATGACTAAACTGTGCTGCAGCCAGTTGCATAGCTGACTATAATTTCATTTGTAGGTTAGGGTGTAAAGGCTAAACCGTGCCCCGAGAGAAGGTTAAAAACTTGTGAATTTCAGTTGCACCACAGTCACTAAAGGTACGTCAAACGAGTAGGACATAAAGTGATTGTAGATTAAACCTTTTTTTTTTTTTTTTCCCCTTCACAGCGCGACACACTTAACCATCACCAGCAATTCAAAAACATAATCTGACAAACAGGAAATACAACATCCATTATTGATGTGGTTAGTGGCTGTCTTTCTCAGGGTAACATTTACATCAAACAAGGTCTGTCTCTCGAGTTATTAACTGTAAAAAAAAAAAAAAAAAAAAAAAAAAAAAAAAAACTCCAAATGAACTGTGCTTTACAATAAAGTACGAAAAAAAAAGCAATGAAATAAACCAAAGTTGCTGCAGTTTGAATAAGCTGAATGACAGAAAAAAAAAGTATAGCATGACATTAACTGTAAAATGCTGAAAGATTTTATAATGCACTTTGACATTTTCTAATGCTACCTGATATAAAAATAGCCTATTTGTAGTTCATCATAAAATCCCTGATATTTATATATGTCAGTGGATTTTGGTGAGAAGACCATGTTTGGTGATCATAGACCACAATAATACTTCTCAACTAAGGAAATCATTATACTCTGCACAAAATAAAAAAGAAAAGAAAACATTCATAGTTAATAAACACACATTTTTTTACTTTGCATTGCAGTTTTGTTTACGGAGAGGTGTAGGTGTAGGGTGTAGGTGTAAGTTTTTAGTTACGGTAAGATTATGCTATTGGTGCAACCACTATTGTTTTAGTAGTCTGTAAACTTGAACACTGAGGTCATTTATGTCCAAACTACCCTACAACAGAGCTTACGTTTTACTGATGCAGCCAGCTGCTGGATCTAAACATACACGGCCACCAGTGGACAAAGCTAATCCACAGCTGAATGGAAAAGATTGCACCTCTACTTCATAAGAAGACTCCAGAGAGCCAGGATGCACTCACCCAAACGCAACTGTTTCTGGTGCGTCACGGAGAGCTGACCTGTTCAGGAGTATGTACACTGCAGTCTCAGACAGGAAAGCACAGCCCAGTCCATGACTGGCTAACCTTTTCCTGTCATTGAAACTATTTACAACAAGCAGTGTATAAAAAAAAAAGCCTGCAGCAACACAAAGAATCCCTCTCACCTCCATGTACTGCACACTGGGCTTGTGCAATATATCACAATTTCATCGTCTTTATACGATCTTAGACAGCCATGATATCCAGTGATGTTTACTCTGATTAAATTATATTAGCAGAGCTGCCACTTTTTACACATTTTGTGTAAGAGCTCCACAATTTAACCTCGGAGTACGCTATAGGGTGTCTCAAAAGTCTCCCTACACAGGGGACTACGTACGCCCGCACCACGTCGGTTGTGTCTCCATCAGTGGATGTTCGTGGATGTCCACTTCTCAGTTGGTCCTCAACACTTCCAGTCTTTTTGAATTTGTTAAGAAGTTTGGCAACAGTATCGTGTGTGATGTGTTTGCCATGTTTCCTGTTAAAGCCCATCGCAACCTTGCGACAGCTTCCTGATCCAGCCATGAGAATGATTTCAATACGTTCTTCTTTGTCAAAGGCATTCTTAAAGGCTATCTGAAAAAATATGTATAATATAAAGTAAGTATGAAAAATTTTGGAAGACATTTTGCTAAAAAGTGTTAATTTCTCCTATGCATGGAGACTTTTGGGACACCCTGAAATACTAGAGATCCCTCAAAAAGATCCCTCTTTTTCTCCTCAGTAAAACAGGAGATGAGCCATCTGACACATTAATCTGGAACGATTTGAGCAGGTGATTTGTAAATAAGTGACCACCTAGAAGCCCCGCCCCCTTCTCCCTATCTCATGTGCCCTTGACTGAGACACCGAGGGCACCCTGTGAGTTATAAAGGTAAGTGAAGAATGTCTGGAGCTCATTTTGACCAAAAATTGTTGGATTTTATACCAAAATTAAAATTATTTTGACCTAAAAGGATTAAATAGGCCTACAACAAAGTGACAAACACTTTACATACAGTGTTAATTGTGATGATAATTAGAATGTGGACATTAGTGTAGTTACGATCAACTAATAATCCACCTTCAAGCAAGTGGCTCCTGACTGCACAGCTGATAATACATCCTTCCATACATCTGAAATGGTGGAAATGCTTGTTTTGCTGACTTTTTTTAGACTATTGGTTCTGGGTGATTAAATCTTTTATTGTGATTTTTTAAAATTGTAAAACACAAGCAGCGAAAAATCAATATCACACAAGCCTAGTGTACATATTCCTACTATCTACAGAAAAACGGTTAAGAAACATCCAGGCCAATTCTAGCAGATTCATGAACAGTTACTTCCCACAGGTCTCCAGATTCCTACACAGATCCGTCTGATGGCCATTTCAGACTCTACCTACTGCGCACAGTCACTTTACAAGAAAGACATTATTCCAGATCCACATGCACTAGTCACACACAAAACTGGACAGAAGATCGGAAATGAACAGGTGATGTTTTGTCTTCTATTGTCCTGTTTCCAGTGAGCCTGTGTCCACTGTAGCCTCAGCGTCCCGTGTCCACTGTAGCCTCAGCATCCCGTGTCCACCGTAGCCTCAGCGTCCCGTGTCCACCGTAGCCTCAGCGTCCCGTGTCCACCGTAGCCTCAGCGTCCCGTGTCCACTGTAGCCTCAGCGTCCCGTGTCCACCGTAGCCTCAGCGTCCCGTGTCCACCGTAGCCTCAGCGTCCCGTGTCCACCGTAGCCTCAGCGTCCCGTGTCCACCGTAGCCTCAGTTTCCTGTGCGTGGCTGACAGGAGAGGAACCCGACGTGGTCTTCTGCTATTGTAGCCCATCCACTTCAGGCTTCAGTGTGTTGTAATTTCTGAGATGCTTTTCTGCTCATCATAGATGTAAAGAGTGATTATTTGTGTTACTGTAGCCTTCCTGTCAGTTTGAACCCCTCTGGCCATTCATCTCTGACCTCTATCATCAACAAAGCATTTCCACCCACAGAACTGCCGCTCACTGAATGTTTTTCTGTTTTTCGCATCATTCTGTATAAACTCTAGAGACTTTTGTGGGTAAATACCAGGAGATAAGCAGCTGCTTAAATCACATTTTTCCGCACTCTGAGATTTGATGTGAATGTTATCTGATGCTCTTGACCTGTATCTGTATGAAGTTATGCATTGTGCTGCTACCATACGACTGGTTGATTGGATAATTGCATGAATAATGCATGAATAATTGCATGAAGAATCTCTGGAGATCAGTCGTTTCTGAAATAACTCACACCAGCCCGTCAGGCACCAGCAACCATGTCTCAGTCAAAGTCACTGAGATCAGATATTTTTCTGCATTCTGATGTTTGCTCTTGAGCTGTATCTGCATGATTTTCTGCCTTGTGCCTCTGTCACGTGATGGACTGTTTGGATAAATGCACGAATGAGCAAGTGTACAGCCCTGCTGAGGAGAAAACCAATAGAAACCATCACAGAAATTCTAATGGTTTCTACTACAGATACCATTACAAACCATCAGCTAACCATTAAACCATTACTGGTCCTTAATGGTATCCACTAGATGTAACACGCCACCAATATAAAGCAACAAATGACCAGTAGAGACCCAGAGGGACCATTACAGCTTCCATTAAAACCATTACAAATTCTATGAGAGTTTCTATTGTATTGTGTGTTTTTTCTTTCAGCAGGGAGGTTCCTATTTAAGTGGCCGGTGAATGCATAGGTTAAGGAACATCCAGCCTTCGGTATAGTTACAATCATAACCACATCATCACCATCACTGGCCTTATTTCACTGAACTACTCCTGCTCATGTATTTCACCAGGTCTGGTTGCTAGGACTCTACGTACTAGTTAGGGACACTATCTAGGACACAGCGCCGCAGATTGAAGCGCGACCACATCGCCAGCTTCCTCTTTATCCTCGGTTTGTGAAATGTTTTTGCCTTCATTTCGGCTACATTTTGTAAAATACGGCTATATTAAGTTAATGTAATTCTGCACATAGCTAGCTTGTTAGCATAAGGGCTTAAAAAGCGACAAATTAACCTGGAAGCCTAACAGTGCTAATGCAAACTGCTAACGCTGTAGAGATGTCCAGGCTCTGTACGAATTACCTCCCACTGCTCCAGCAGCCTCGCCATATCCGCGTCATTGTAATCCCGAATATCCTTCTTCTTCTTAGGTTTACTGTCTGAACAATGAACAGACAGGATAAATACTCCAAAAAGCAACACTGCTACACATCTCCATCCAAACGAAGACGCCATCTTTTCAACCTTGAGTTCGCGGATTGGTTGAGAGCGTTCGGCTTGGAGTTTGCTGATTGGTTCCTGTTTGTTCAACGTCACACATTCCGAAAGGGGGCGTGTCGGATTGGCACAGTATTTCACGTGACTAGTGATTAATGGTTAATTATACAGTTTATACATATTTGTGTCTTTTATGATATTATATTCGTTTTTAATGCATAAAAATAAAAAAAAAACTTATGTTTGAACAATATGATAATTACAATGTACAAGTCTACAACAACAACAACAAAAAAATAATAAAAAGAAATTACTTAGAAGAAATGCAAATCAATATTGAGGGCAAAGAGTACATATTAGAAAAAATAATTATTATTATTGGTTATTTTTTTCTTCCGTCCATGTATGAGCAAAATGTATGTGTATAAGACAGGCTCAATCTAGTTAAATCAAAGTGCACAAGTTCCTTTTGGTGGCAATGTTGCTTTCACTGCTTACTATGTAACCTATTACCTATTAGTTAAGTGTGAAAAATAACCACTCAGTTATTCCATCAAGCCACCATTATAAAGCTGCTATACCTGCTCTATGTGAACATAAAGCTGTTGGATAAATTGGCCTACACGGTCAGTGTGCTGAATTATTTTGGGCTGCTCTCGGAACCCCTCCCTTTCAGTGTGTCTCTGCATGAGAAGTGTGTGAAGTGTGAGGCTCGTTCAACAGAATCTGAACTGTTTCCTCTCAGGACACTCCACCCAAATGGCACTGCGCCCTGTGCAGCTGTACAACCCACCAAAGCAGAAAGTGTGCTTCCAGTTTCCCCTGCACAGCTCAAGCGCCCATAATCCCACATTCTATACATTTCTATTCTCATTCATGAATCAACTAACTGTACATTTAAAATTATAACTTGTTTAGCATGAGATATCATAGAATACAATATATGACATTTTAGTTCACACCACCGAGCTGCTGAATTATCAGATCTTATTGGTGAGAAGGTTGATTAATTTTCTATAACAGCAGCATCTGACAGTAGTGCCAGCTGAAATTTAAATAACAGGTTTGTATTAATGTGCACATTCTAAAACTTTAGTCTTTTTTCTATAGTAACAGATCATTCACATGGGCTTGAATGGTGGATGCTGTACATAATCTAAGGCTAACAATAAATGCATTAAAAATCATGTTATTTAACAAAGAAAAACAGATAGTTGATATGGTACAGAACGCAACCACCTTGGGCCCCCAGAAGCCAAGGGCCCCCTAAAAATGCATTATATATATAACATTTATATTTCAATGCAATTATATATTTTTTAATTATTAATTCTAAATAACATATGCTGAAATTTTAAATATCAATGTTAAAACACTGAATAGGGCCCCATTCCTTTATTTTGCCTGGGGTCCCCAAATCACTAAATCCACCCCTGCCTGTATGGAAGGAGTCTCTGGTGTTAGCAGCTTGTAAAGGTCAGTAAGTTTTCCGCCAGGACTTTCTGGTTTCTCGATAACATGACAAGCTGCAATTTTTTGCCTTATTAACTTCAAGAAAGTGCAAAAACAGAGAGGCTGGTGAGTGATCCACTCTTTATACCTGCTATAATAAGTGATAACAGGAACTAACTTGTTGCACGGATGATCCACCATATTAAACATAGCTACAAATGGATAAAACGTGCAATGTGTCATATTTTTAATAAAAAATTGTTAGCGTGGACATGCTGCTATTAGAAATTAATCAACTTTGTGGTGTTGCATGGATGTTCCTCCATATTAAACACAGCTAATAACAGCTCTGTTTCTGGTTGGGCCATATCACACGATCCTGTTGTTGATTCATTTCCTATAACAGCACATCTCGTAGTTTTCTTCGTTTTTCTTCCTTACTTAATTATTTGAAATCTCTCACATTTGGTATTTCCAAACCAAATTCCTTACTCAAAGTACACCATTGCAAAAATCATCTTTAATGATAGTCTGATCAAATTGTATTAACACAGAGTTGTATTACATGTTATGTACTTGAGTCATTTCTTTTATTTCAAATAAGCTGGCTGTTGTGCTCTAAATATGACTGGAAGGAAATAAAAAGAGCTTTAAGAGCTTTTATTATGGAACCTGTTATCTGATTAATGCGTTTTACATTTTTTCATGTCTGGTTTCTTCAATGTTTGAATTCTCTGTAAGAGGAAACAAGTGAAGATTTCTCCCACCCGGCTTTTAGCTCCTCCCTCCTTTACTGGATTGGCTCTTCAAGCGTCCTGAAAATGCATTGTCGTCCAATGAAAAGTGGTCTAAGCTATGACGTCACACGCTTTCAGAATCCGATTTCACTCCCACGAGTAAATCTAGTGGTATAAAAATCGTTTTTGCTCTTTTTGGAGAGGTAGGATTAGGACGGGTTTTGCTTTGAAACAGAAACTCAAAGTGATGATCGATAATGTGCTCAGACGCTTATTGATTCAGCACGATAATTCCCCAATCCCCCAAAAAACAGTTTTAAAACACTGAAAAATAACAATAACATCGTCTTCACGTTGTCACCAGCATGAAAAGTTTTGACACAGCGTGATGTAATTTGATATATTGTTAAACTACAGTTTTATATAATGAAAAGTGCTACCACAGGTCTCAAGTTCTCTAATTTTCTCAAATTTATTGCTATTTTTCTTTCTTTTTTTTTAAACTGAAGGTCTGAGCCATGGGTCAAGGCAAATCCAGCGTAGGCGCGTACTTGAAACACAATTTTATCGAGCTAAAGGCTACGCTAGGCTAAAACTTACCATAAACTATGCGTGGTCATGTGTGAACTGTAGCATAACGCTAAGTTTGGCTTGAATGGCCTGCTTCTTATCTAGAGTACAAATCAGTGGTGACCCTAAAGACTGGAGAAGTGGAATAACTGCAAAAACAAGGAAGGAAGAGAGAAGCTGGAGGAGCTAGCAGCACGTTTCGGGTGTAATTTTGCTCTTACGCCGGTAGTCGGGGCCTGGAGACATGATGGCTTTAGTGTGGAAATGAACCAACTTTACAACTGAAGACGAATTCTCATCACCCGAACGAGTGAGAAGTTTATCATTTGAAGGAAGCGTCAGAGGGAACGGAGTGGATATGGGATTATTTTCAGCACAAAAGTTTGTTTTTTGTGTTTTTTTCTGGGGATAATGGACGCTTATTCAGGAGAAAGAAAAAAAACCGTTGCAGTTTTGAAAGAAGCTCTCCCTCGCGCGCGCCGTGTTTCTGTTTCCCAACTGAAGCGCAGCCGCACCCTCTGACGAATTAGCCAACAAGCTAACGACTAATTTTCACACAGAACTCGCCTTTCTTGGACAAATACAGCTTCATTCTAGAAAAAAAACCTATTAATTTCGAAGAAAACCGCCTGTTATCCCTCAACGCCTTGTTTCCCATTTGAAGTAAAGCCGCACCCTCTAGTTTGCTTCCTCATACAGACGAAGAGACCCCACACACATATATAAAGCTGGAATACACCTCATGTTGGTTCTCCTGAAACACCACTGGATGGTGATGGGTTAAAAAAAACAAAAAAAACAAACAGGTTTAAAACCAGATTTAAATGAGATGTGTACCAACAGGAAAGCCCAGCAGCGTGTGTGCCGGATGGTCCTGAGGTTCCCATGCTTTTTGCTGAGGAAGGTGCATGGGAGATAGCCAGTAATGCATAAGGGACCTGGGCTTCAGCAAGAACTGGCCAACATCACTGGGTTACGAGCGAAAAGGAAGAGGTTAAAAGCCGAGGGAAGTCAAACCCTGGTCTTTCGGTGGTTGAAAATCCAGCCTGGTGCTTTTTTTGGAGTCTTTTCTACAGTAGGCGTTGTGGGATGATGGTGCTGAAAGTGGAGGACCATCACAGAGAGCTTAATTCAAACTGCTGCTGTGTTACAGCCATGACCCTCAGAGGCACTTTCCACTGGAGGATCAAAATTAACAATGGCTCATCTGGTTTTAGTCATTTGATGGATTTCATTTGGCCTCCTGCAACCACGAGAAGGGCAAGGACCTATAAACGCCCGTCTGCTTGACATGAATTAACAAAAATAAAAAAGCTGACACAACTGTGGCAATAGATTCTTCACACCCTCAGATTCAGTATCGAAAGTGCTTTTGATGAGGTGTATGTTGGTCTTTGGATGTCTGGAATCAGCTGGCACTTTGACTTGATTTGATCTCTTGTATGGCACTGCAGCAAGTGTATGGTTTTGTTTCTGTTTTGTTTTTTTGGTTTTTTTGTCTGTGTGTGTGTATATATATGTGTGTTGTTGGACCTAGATAGATGAAAAAACCGACCTGTGAAACTGTTCATATGTACCCATGATGTGATTGTGATGTGATGAGATGTGCACAATTAAGGTCAAATAACATAAACATTAAGGAGTTCAGCATCATTATATTGAAGGGATCTTTAAATGTAGCCTTGATTTTGACCTCATTCAGCCTTTTTTTTATGTCACACTTATGCCAGAACACAGTTTCCCTGAGTGAAGTCGCATTATCCTCTATTTTTCTGATTTTGCAAATGTTTACTGAAATAATCTGATGTTCAAATAGTAAACAGTGGATATTAGTGTATTTTCTGAAGGACAACACTTTTGGGCCAGTTTCTCAGAGAAGGTGTGGTATTATTTCTGAAGACATTTTCATATAAGTTATGAGTTTGTACTGTGGAATGTGTGGTGTAATATATTTTGTACAAAAAAGAAAATCCAGAATATTAGCTTGACCACCATACTATGGCTAGTAGTGGCTCGGGAAAGTCAGACAGCGAGGTTCCAACGTCCAACATCCCGAGTGGCAGCTTGCAGCAGCGGAAAAGACTCTCATCTGTTTGTGACACATGCAAAAGCAAGATGCAGCTGGTGGCGGATTTACTTCTGCTGTCCAGTGAGACCAGGCCGGTGATGACCGCGGATGGTGTGCCAGTGGCAGAGACTTTTGAGAAGTGTCGGGATACAGTGATTGCTAGGACGAAGGAGCTGTCCATCATCACTCACGACATTCAGAGCCAGCTCAACATGGGGAAATTTACGGAGGTCGGGGAGCGGTTAGTGGAAATGGGCAACCTGGTGGTGTCTCTAACGGAGTTTTCAGCTCACGCCGCATACCTGGCGGCGGTGGAGGCACCGGGTTCACATGCTGCCGTTCCGGGATTGGTGGATCGCTACAAAGTGACGCGATGCCGTCATGAGGTGGATCAAACTTGCTCTGTCCTGCGTGTAACCCCACTTTCTGATTTAACTCCCCAACTCCTCCTGGAAGTTTCCCAAAACATCCGGAGGAACCTGACCACTCTCACAGAGGCCTCGTCTCTGGCCAGTGAGAAATCCAAGGACAGGTTTGCCAAAGAGCAGTTCAAAGCCAGTGTAAAGTGCATGAGCACGAGCGCCACTGCGCTTCTCGCGTGTGTCAAGGAGGTGAAGACGAGCCCAAGCGAGCTGACGCGAAATCGCTGTGTGCTTTTCAGTGGGCCGCTGGTTCAGGCCGTCAACGCACTGGTGGGATTCGCCACTGAGCCCCAGTTCCTGGGCAAACCGGCTAATCTTAGCGCAGATGGTAAAGCGGTGCAGACGGCTGTACTGGGAGGCGCCATGAGTGTAGTTTCAGCTTGCGTCCTCCTCACACAGGGTCTCCGAGACGTATCCCAACATGCCGAGAACAGCGCCCAGATGCCTGCGTACCGCGAAAGGTTGCGCCAGTCAGCTTGCGCCGTCTCTGATGGATGCACATTGCTCTCACAGGCGCTCAGGGATCGATCCTCGCCCAGGACTCTACCACCGGTCAACTCGCATTCTGTGAATTAAAACAAAGCCCATTACAGATATTTTTTTCAATGTACCAAAGAGACTAATATGCTTTAACCCCTTGTTGTGTGATCCTGTTGAGTGAATGTAGTGAATTTGTACAAATTTGTCTGTCCAACTATTCCTGTGCAACCAAGGTGGCAGTTTTTTTTTTGCACTGGATGTAATAAAAAAAACCTAGCCGAAACTGACATCACAACATATTTCTAACTTGTGTTCACTCACTGGTAGCCACAGATGTTGTGGTGATTCTGTATGTTGGACTGAAAATTCTCAAATTAAAAGAAATCTAGTGGAAAGTTTACCTCAGTTTTAGCCTCTGAGAGCAGCAGACAGAGTAACGGTTTAGTCGGATGTGTGATGGATGTTATTAATAAATGCAGTGAGAGTGGGATGCATGTTCCTGCTTTGTATTCCAGTGTATGAATCTTTTGGATGGATTAAAGCTGCTGTGAGTGTGTGCCATAGGTTTTACACTATTTACCAGAATTACAATAGCATTTTATGTTTTATTTTATTTTTTTCAATTTTTTTTTTTTCTGGATCATGCATGTACTGGAGTATTTATTTCAACTTATTAAAAAGTTGGTTCTCATACAAAGGTTGTTAGATGTCTCTTATTAGATATGCACTATGTGGGTGGGCATATTAATGACTCATGTGGAGATCAATGATCTTCAGAATGTCACTGTTAGTGTTAAAAGCGGTAGTGATTCTAGAGTTAACCCTCAGCGAGGCTCGTCCCTGGTGACATTGTGCTATGAGGAATCAGTGAGGAAACAAGTACTTTTGCAGGTGAATTGAGAAGGGCAATACGTGTGCGTGTGTAAAGTACATCATCTCTCTTTCCATTAAGAACTAAGCAGTGTAGGCTTGAATGGTGGTTTGGAAATACCAAATGCAAGAGGTTTGAAATTAAGTAAGGAATAAAACACTTTGGGATGTGCTGTTATAAGAAAACAATCACACCACAGCAATTTGCCCATGCAAACACTTTTTATTTATTAAAGAATGACATGTCATACATTTGATCTGTTTATATTTATGTTTAATGTTGTACGAGACCATGTTGTTGTACTTCAGGAGAGAGAAAAAACAGAGGTTGGCAAGGGAATGACTGTTTTTATAGAGGTTTTAAGTTATGTGGTAACAGAAGCTACCTTGTCTCATAGGCGTTTCTTGAAGGTGAGTCAAATTACCTTATTGTTTTATTTTATTTTTTTTTATTTTACATTGTTTATTGCAAATGGGTGTCACAAAAGTGTGTTATTGTGCTACATAATCTCTATTTCATTCAATGCACGTTTTCCAGCTCTTAACAAGTGTCCAGGTGCCTCTAGGAAAAAAAAAAAAGATTCAATTCGAATTTACAGAATTTACATTGCACTTAAGGTTTTCCTTTGACTCACCCTTATAGCGCATCTGTTATCACATAAGTTATAGCAGCTATAACTGCTAACGCACCAACCCCTCTTTTCTCTCTCTCTTGGAGCTAATATGACAAAAAAGCAGCTTGTCATGTTATAGAGAAACAAGGAAGCAAAAAGCTCTCCATCCTGAAGACTCTCCTGTGGTGGAAAACATTCTGTTACGAAGTATTGACACTGGAGACTCCTTCCATACATATGCTTTACCATATCAATGATTATATGTGACAGCATGTTTTTAATTCATTTATTAGTAGGTTAGATTATTAGATTACATGGTGCCTGCTGAACAAGTCCCTTTAAATTAGTTGTTACTGCATGCTTTCTGTGTTTTTTTTTTTTTTTTTTTTTAAAGTAACTTGGGTCACTTTCTCATGTGATGTTTTTTTTTTTTTCCCCACTGATCACATTCTTAAGTTTAAGTGGCATTTTTGAGTGTTAAGGGTGCAATATTCAATAGTTTTCATTTCTTACTAGTTCAAATAATATGGAAAATAATGTAGAAAGTCATTGCCATTGTCTATTGGCCATTAGCTTTTAGCAAGTTGAATGTCCGAGTACACTTGAAAGTGCTGTCATGACAGACCTTGCTATTAGTAACTCTAGTTAGCCTGTTAACTCTAGCTGAACCGCTATAAGTTTTTTGGGCGGGGCTTGGTGTACATGGGTGTGAATGGGGACAGGCTCAGTGAATCTTGAATGATTCAACATCCATTTAACTGAGAGAACTGTTTTTCACAAATATTACCTAATGCACCTTTAAAGTAAAAATAAATGAAAGGTATGAAACTGGCTCTTCTCATTATCTAGTACAACATTTTTGAACTCAATTTCTATTTGTACCTGCAGCATGTACTTGGGACAGCATCCCTATAACACATAGCCTATACACTATAGCTAGCCACCATTCACCTCCCGTAACCTACACTTGAGGAATCTGGAAAATTATTGGGAAATAAAACCTTAGTTACATCTGCTCTTCTCTGTCATTAGGTTGCCAGATATTCAACACCAGGCTCAATATACTGTATATTCATAAACCTTTTTTTTTTTTTTTTTTTTTTTGATTTGAGGGATTTATTTGATTTGAGGAAAAAATTCCTTTTAGGAAGGCTGACCTGAAAGACACAGAGGTTGAAGCCTCTAGGATCACTTATGGTTAAAAGGCATTTTAAATCAGCACTGCTGAATTCTTGAATCTGCCCGGTCAAAATGTGTTGATAAATTTTCTATAGGTGCAGTTCTTACAATGTTAGCTATAGTTCAAATAACAAGTTTATATTATTGTGCTCGTTCTAATACATTGTCTTTTCTATAGTAACAGCTCATCAGGGACTTGTATGACAGATGCTCCACATAATCTATGGCTAATAATAAACAAATAAAAAATGTTTTGTTATTTAACAAAGAAAACTGTAGAATTGTTGATATGGTGAATATTTCTGTAAGGAGATGCTTATTTAAAATTTATCGAAGGAGTCTCCAGTGTCAGTGCTTTGTAACTGTCAGTAATTTTTCCTTCAGGACAGATGGCTTTGTGCTTTCTTTTGCCTTATTGTTCTTTTTTTTTGCCTTATTGTTCTTTTTTTTTTGCCTTATTAACTCCAGGCGAGGCTGGTGAGGGAAAGACTGTGTATAGCTGCTATAATGTAAATGATAACAGGAACTAAATTGTCTCAAAGACATTTCTCAACATTAAATGCAATTATAAATGGTTAAAAAGCATGATGTGTCATTCATTATTAAATGAAAAACTGGTAGTGTTGGTTGTGGTATAAAATTGTTGTGGTATAAGAGGAATAAAACATGTCAGGACATGCTGTTATTGAAAAATAACCAATTTCAGGGTGGTACCAGTAACTCCTCTTAACATCCCATTACTCCATCATTGATAATTTTCCTACACTGCCTGGCCAAAATACTTTTGTTTCTCCTCTTTTAGCTTTGATTATGGTGTGCATTTGTCATGGCATTGTTTTGACAACCTTGTGCAATGTCACAACATTTATTTCCATTAAGAGTTGTATTAATTTTTGGCCAGGATCTTGGATTGAGGACAGGAGAGTCGAACCACTCCATGAAGTCTCCAGCACATCCCAAAGACTTTCAATGGGGTTAAGGTCAGGACACTGTGGTGGCCAATTCATATGTGAAAATGATTCCTCATGCTCCCTCTTTTACAATTTGAGGCTGATGAATCTGGGCATTGTCATCCTGGAACATGCCCAGTTCTGTCAGAGAAGAAAAAATCCATTGATGGGATAACTTGGTCACTCAGTACAGTCAGGTAGTCAGCTGACTTCATCTTATTGCTGCATTACATTGCTGAGCCTAGACCTGACTAATTGAAGCAACCCCATATCATAACACTTCCTCCAGAGGCTCGTACAGTAGGCACTATTCATGAAGCATGCATCGCTTGAAGCATGTGCTTTCATTATTTTCCTGATGCGCCCATCGCTTTGGAATAGGGTAAATCTGGACTCATCAGACCACATGACTGGTTTCCATTGCGCCACAGTCCAATCTTTATGAAGTCGTTTTTTCTGATTAGCCTCACTAACAAGTGGCTTTCTTGTGGCCAGACAGCAGTATAGTCCCAAGTTGTTGACGCATTGTGCGTGTGGAAAGGCTCTTACTTTCACTATTAAATATAGTTGTGAGTTCTACTGTCGACTTTTTTATGATTTTTTTTTTTCACTAAGTGTTTTAAAGATCTCCAATCACGATCAATCAGGATCTTTTTCCGAGCACATTTCTCCCGCAAAGTTGACAGTTCACCACTATCCTTCCAGATTTTAATAATGCGTTGGACAGTTCTTAACCCAATTCCTGTGATTTCAGCAATCTCCTTAGTTTTTTTTTTGCTTAATGCAGACCAGTAATTTGCCCCTTCTGAAACACAATAACATCTTTTCCGTGATCACGGATACGTTTTCAGACATGGTTGTTTAAGAAATGAGAAGCTACACACTGCATCAATTAGGGTTAAATGAATTGTTGCCAGCTGAAACATATTAATCACTGCAGTAATGATCCAATCATAGGCTCTTAAGTATTTGTTTATTTAAATCCAAACAGCAACCTTTTTTTTTTTTGTCCAGGCAGTGTATAACAGCATGCCCCATTATGTTTTATTCCTTACTAAGAATATGCCTCTCGGATTTATTCCATTTTGTTTCAACATAAACATCAGTTAGAAATTAGGTAACACTGAAATGATCATAGACTTATGTTGAATCTATGATTTCGTATTATTAAAAAAAATAAATCATAAGGGTGCATTTTGTTAGTTTGTGTTGGAAAATATCTGGTTCCATTTGATAAGGGTCAAGACGGTTAGACTCAATGACTCACTAAGCTTTAAAGAGTTCTCAAACAGATATCCTACCTAAATATGGCCCTGATTTGTTCTGTTTGATATCTAAAGTCCTGATAAGCGCTAGCATGTGAAAGTCCAGCATGCCTAAATCTTTACGGCACCACCACACATGGAACAAGCATCCCACAGACACGAGTATAAATAACCAAACTGCACACTTGTGATTTTCTTAGATCTCTAAGAATATCAATGGCTTATTATTATAAATTAAGCCTCAGTGTTTGAAGTTTTATTTGCTATCCTTTTTTCCCCCAATTAACTGAGTTATCTTAGATAGATGGTAGTTTTTCTGCCTTACTTAACTAATGCATTTGTTCTGGTAAAGGTTTGTTGATACTTTAGCACTGCCCCTGTTTTTCATTAGTCAGTGACCTGTATCCCTTTGTCCTCTTCATCCCTTCATGGTAAAAAACTGAAACTGTTGTGCACAACAGGAAGCTGAATGGCCCCTGCTATCAGGAGCGGCTTCCTTCACAGCACAAACCGTCGGTGTAATAATTTCGACCAAGGTTTCGCCCATTTCCTGCTCAAAGGAGGGACATTAGGGCACTCCCTGGCCTGTAGTCTTGTGTAGATTATGTAAAGAATGGCTTTAAGAATTCTCTTCTTTATTACTGATCAGAATTTGCAATTTGTTTTAATGGTAAAACGGGTGAAAATGGTTTCTATCAAGAGACTAGCACTATGTTTGCTTATAGAGTCCAAGGTGTACATATTAATATCTTGTCTGTTTACTCTGTTAAATAGTTCATTTCCATGGTGAGTTAATTTTTTGGGGTTAAATGGTGTAACGTTTGGACGTACTCTTTGCCACTGCCACTACATGTGATATAGGGTGGAGTCTTTTACAGAAAAGTCACATCTGAATAATCACATGACTCATGTATTTTTAGACACATTATGTTTTTCACATGTAGTGGACCTTTTACATGTAGTACATGTAGTTTATTTCACATGAATTCTGACACATTTATTTTCGTATGTTAATTTTTCATACATAGGGCATTTGGATTAATTTTTCAGATGTGATTTTCTTACACGAATAATTCTTTTTCACATGATGTCTCATGTGGTTATTTATCTTCATCTGTAACCATGTTATCCTGCTCGGGGTCATGATCCAGATGCCAGGCCATCACAGGGCACCATACACACATTCAGACACTTATGCACACCTAGGGGCAATTTTGAGTAGCTAGTCCACCTTCTGGTATGTTTTTGGGTGGTAGGAGGAAACCGGAGAACCTGGAGAAAAACATGCAGGGAGAACATGCAGGCAAAACTCTGCATAGACAGTTACCTGAGTTGCAGGGTGCACATACATGGAACATAAGATGAAGATGTCATGTGAAATATACAGTTGTATGCAAAAGTTTGGGCACCCCTGGCCAAATTACTTTTTTTAAAAAAATGATACAGTACATTTTTGAAGTAAAAAAAAAGTAAGCACAACTGCTGCAGCAAACAAAAAAAGACATTTTCTGCAAATGTTAATGCATAGATAATGTATATTTAATAAAACAAAAAAAATTGTGGCATTTGCAAAAGTTTGGACACCCTTCCAGTTGTAAAGTCTCAGAACTTAATTAACTTGTTAGGCCTTAATTGACTCGTAATAGGACTCTTTAGTCAAGTCAAGAATTGTCATTAGGAATAAAAATTCCAGAGATTCCATAAAAATTCCACTGCATTATAAATTCACTTACTCTCAAACTTTGTGTTAACACTGAACAACCTAGCCTCCTCCTCATCTGAAAATTAATCTTATAATTTAACGCCTACAAAGCAGAGGAAGGCTATAAAAATATATCAAAGTGCTTTCCGCTCACAAATTCCACCATCCAAAATGTCATTAAGAAATGGCACTGGCAGCGATGGGGAACGAAGTGAAGGCAAGATCTGGAAGACTAAGAAACCTAGTGCCCCATATGACACTAAGGACCTGCAGGAAGGTTTATCTGACACAGGAGTGATGGTGCACATTCTACTGTGCAGTGTTGCTTGCACAAACATGATCTGGATGGAAGAGTCATCAGAATGAAACCTTACCTGCAACCTCATCACAAAAGTTGTATGCAAAACAATATCTAGTTAAGCCAAAGACATTTTGGAAACAAGTGCTGTAGACTGATGAAGTAGAAATCGAATGTTTTGGTCACAATCAACAAAGGTATGTTTGAAGAAAAACTATTAAGCATGAGGGTGGATCTTTTCTGCTAAACTAAAGCTTCTACAACAGGACAATCATCCAAAACAAACCTACAAATTTACCATGAACTACATCAAGAAACTGAAAGTAAACTAAAGCTTTTGGAATGGCCCTCACAGTCCCCTGATTTGATGATCATGGAAAATATGCAGGTAGATCTTAAATATGCTGTGCATTCAAGATGGCCCAAGAATATCTCAGAACTAGAAATGTTCTGCACAGAAAAAATGGGTGAAATCTCATTAAACAAAAGTACAAAGACTCCTAGCTGGCTATAAAATGTATTTGCAAGCTGTGATATCTGCCAAAGGGGGTGTTACAAAGTACTGACTTAGTAAGGTGTCCAAACTTTTGCATATGCCACAATTACTATTTAAATTTTTTCATGTTTTCTATGTTCATCAAATATAAAGTAACTCTGAATTAATATTTGAAGAAAATTGAATAAAAAAATATTATTGTTTCTATTAAAAATTGAATAATTAAAAAGAAATATTTGCTACAGAGGTTTTGTTTGCTTCAAAAGTTAACAAAATATGTAATTTGGCCAGTGTTGTCAGGAATTTTGCATACAACTGTACATTATTGACTTTGATATTTTACACAACTGTATCCAGACCCAAACTTACCATATATATATGCACATACGCTAGGCTCCTAAAAGTGGATTATATTTATTAGCTGGACTCGACACCACTCGACACCATAGTCATTGTCCTTGTTACCATCTGCCAGCAATTGTCACTCATTTGAGACGTAACAAGACACTGTAGAGAAGAATACAGAGTCACAACAGTCATTATTTATGGACTAACCTGATCATATAACACCCATCCTGAGTTACTATAACATTGGCTGCTGGCAACAGACCTTTATGTAACTAACGTGATGAAATCTACTTTTCATCCAAAACAAGTCACATTGTTGGTAATTGTAGTTTTTCTTAGATTAGAAGGTTTATACCACTTTTTTGTTTGTAACTTTATTGGAGCACAGAATGTGCATCCTTAAGTAGATGAATGTATTTCCTCATCCTTGTAAGCCAGATAACAATCCCTGGCAGTATTCATGGACGAATGCCATGAAATTTGACACCCAAAACCAGGCAGATGTCTAAACTTGTACCGTATTTCAAACACACCCTGGTCATCATGCAAACAAAAATTCTTGGAGAATGTCGATTCAGTGTCCAGCCATCCACAGAGATTTTTTTCATGCAATTTGCTTTGAAATCACTGTAGATGCAGTAATGCAGTGTTGAAAATCACTCTTATGAGGTAAAGTGATGCTACTAAAATCTCATTAGCATGGCCAAGAATTTGTACACTGTAGAATGTGTTAAAGATACAGCACTCCTCAGTCAATCTCTAAAACAGGAAGTAGTCCCTAGTAATGTCATTAACATCTGTTCAAATGTCATTAGCATCTGTCCAACCATGAATACATGTGCATATAAGATAACAAATTCCTAGAAGTGTCTGCAACAACAGCGCATTTTTAGGTCAGCTGCTAGGAGGATGCACACCCCTGTAGTGGTTGTTGTCCTTGACATCTGTCCAGTATATTCAGCTCAAATCATCTATGATTCCTCCCAGCCTACGAGGCTGGCAGCATTTCAAACCCAGCTGAAATTCCTCATCCTTCTCCACTGGCTGACACTCCTATCATGACCTGATCTGCATTTCATTTGACCCCCTGCATCCCTTGCACCATTTCTGGCTTCGTCCAGGGCTATTCTTATTTCTCAACAGCTCTTCTTTGGCACATGTTCTACAGTAGCGTCTTTGTGTGGCTCACGCCCAAAGGCTGTGAGCTTCAAAATGGGCCACGTGGCCTCATGTTTGGACTGAACGCTCAGTGGAATAGCACAGCCAACTCTTTTCTCACCCCTCCTCCTGGTGTCTGGCTCATTCTGCACAAACCCATCTCCATGCTGGGTGGACTTCTTCCTGGGCTTTCTATTGTCTGCTCAACCTCCAGAGAGGACCAGAGGTCAAGTGACACACAGGACCTTAGTATTGGACCATTAACTTAATGAGAAAAACACTCCACCTGTGAAGCTGTCAGAGCCGGAAGACTGCTGATCCTAATCAAGCTTGGGAACAAAAGGAGTTTTTCCCATGAAGAACCCAGGCAGGTGGTCTGCTGCCAAATGCACACTCATTAGAAGGGGTGTACACTCAGCTTTTTTTTTTTTTGTTTTTCCTTAACTGAGCCGACAGAAGGAAACGTGATCTGAGCAGCAGCATCGTGTAAGCAGGGCTCTGTGTCTGCAACTGTATCTGAGAGAATCAGTCCTTCCGGACCAGGGTTAGGCAGCAGCTTTGCTTGTTAATGAC
Source organism: Pangasianodon hypophthalmus (assembly GCF_027358585.1). NCBI lineage: Eukaryota > Metazoa > Chordata > Actinopteri > Siluriformes > Pangasiidae > Pangasianodon > Pangasianodon hypophthalmus. Next base: position 9,811,522 of record NC_069720.1, read on the forward strand.
CAAGAGTTCTAGGAAATACGAGAATGCTAAGTGCTACAATTGGGCGTAAACATTAAAAGACGGCAACCGTTAAAAAGTTATGCACTGTACCAGGAGGCACAACTGATTTTTTTTATGCATGACACTAAGAGCTGATTTTAGATCATTTCATGTTTATAGGTTCCAATGTACCATATGCTTGTGAGGTCAAATCCAAGGACTGCTTAGACACTAGAACAACATGGATAAAACTGAATAAATGGAAATAATAACTAGATTTTCATGGAATGGTATGTGGTTACAGGGTTAAAAAAAAGATGAAACCATAGTCTATTTGATTAAATTCATCAAATATTATTTGTATAGCACTTTTAACAATAGACATAGACACAAAGTAGCTTTATATAAATCTGGATGTAGGTTTAGATCCCTAATGAGGAAGCCAGAGGACACACAGCGACAAGTAGAAACTTTCTGAGACAATGTGAGGAAGAAACCTTGAGAGGAAGCAGAGTCAAATTCGAACCCATCCTCTTGTGTGTGATGAATGACAATAAAGCCTATTTGCCTTGACTTGATATATTTATGCCTGCCAGTGGAGGTGCAATGAAAATCTAGACTGACCAACCCACTGAACACATCACTTTCATTTAAAAGACATATTAAATTCATTTTGTGAGTTGCTTTTTAAGAGGTAAGAGCTGAGAAGCAATTTTGACTATATACCCATGAAATTTTAATTTAAACCCAGCAATTTCCTGACGAAAGTCTACACTTCAGGCATCTAATGCTGTAGTCAGTTGCAGCAATGTCTGAGACAGTGGAGACAGTTGAGCATCCCTGGCCCAATTTATCAGGTATCTTCAGTTTTAAATGCTTCAAAGGAAACAACGTGATAATGATCTGTAAATTATGTGAGCTAAAACCTGTGGAGATATCAGCATTCTGCAGCTCAACATTCAACCTGTCGAAACATCTTTTAATGTTTTACATTACGAAATCTCAGTATTAAACTTACAATGTCACTTTGATGTTCGGTATTGATTGCCTCTGGTGTTAAATAGGTTTAAGTGCAGCTACAGCCTATAGTTAACACTCAAGATAATGTATTAGGGGCATCTTTGCTAGATAACTAACTATCTAGTTAGAAACATGTGTGAATTAACATGAGCTAGCTAGCTAATGAGCCTAGCAAGCTGCTGAAACACCAACATTTGGCTAATTCAGCTAGCCAGCTAACATTACATTCCTTTATTTACTGTTGATAGTCGAGGTTCGCTTCAGCATAGCTCACTTGGTTAGTTAACATAAGAAGAGAATAGAAAAAGAACAATTTCAGATCAGTAGAAAAATAAAATTACTTGTAAAGTAATTACTCGGTAGTTTATCACCAGATGACTACTTTTACTTTTACTCAAGTGAATTATTACTACAGTAGCAGTACTTTTACTGGCAGTACTTTTAAGTCAGTATGTTTTGTACTCTTTCCACCACTGTGATGGCCTGGAATCTCATTTGAACATTACAAACAACACCTTTAATATATTTTTGAGAGAATTTGGACACTAAAGCAGACCGTGTAGTATTTATACTATGGCACTGTCCCACATGTACAATAAACTTAAAAAAAAAAAAAAAAGACATCCCGGACTTGAGGTGCTATATCACAGACCACATCAGTGTTGCACTTCCTTCCTTGCCATCCACTGGTTCACTAATGAGAACCAGTAGAAAGGCTGTCCTATGGGAACATTCCTTATGGATGATGTCATCAGTTCTTCAGTGTTAGCCTAAAAAAACACAAATAACCAGGCGCAAATGAGTTACTTATGAATGAACTGCAGAACCAAGACTCTGGAGAACCAAGAGTTGCTTGGGTTAGCATGCTCATTGTATGGGATTGTAGTGTTGTGGGTAACGGCAAACCCAGAATAGGTAGTGCTCACTCACACATACACACACTGGGATTCCTGGACAGCCTGTGTTTACATACACACAGTAGAGTGTGAGGTTTCGCAGACTCTGTCGAGGCTCTCTAACGGAGCGTAAATCGTCTGGCACTGACTGTAATGTCATAAAACTCTCCAGAGTCTTCAGTGTTGACGAATGCTGGTTTTCACTAGACAGCATGCTGAGGACAGTGAAGGAAAACAATGTGTGTAGTGTCTGACAAAAGCGAGCACAGACAGCCTCACGCCGAGGCTTGGCAGCCATGCTGGAGCTGTGTGTATATTTGTGTGTGTGAGTGTGTGTGTGTGTGTGTGTGTGTGTGCGCTTTACTTTAAAATACTGAATGATGTTTCTTATGCAGGGCAGCCAGAGTGCAGGTTCTTCCTCTTGGCCTGAGCACTCAACCCTGGCTATTCTTCTCTTTCTGGACCCCTCAGAGTCTCGTTGTCTTTTTCAATTCAATTCTATGAGCTTTATTTGCATGATAGACAGTTTATTTGTCTTGACCAAGCTCAGCTTACAGAGTAAGTGAATATTAAAGAAAAATAAGAGACATAAGGGGGAAATTCTAGAAAATGTGTCTCTTTTTTCTATACATCTCTCTCTCTCTCTCTCTCTCTCTCTCTCCATGTCTGTCTCTATTTGTATCTCTTGTGATCTGTCTTTTTTTCATTGTCTCTTTCTGTATATCTCTTCTCTTCTCTTCTCTTCCTCCATTGTGGACATGTCCAAAAACACATTCCCTATTGCCTATATACACCACATAAACACCATCAGTTGTCTCACATCATCAATTCACTATGGATGTGTCCCAAAACATATGCAATATTCACTATATAGGCCACCTTAATACCCTTATAAATGTCTCATCTTCGTCAGCCCACTGTGAACTTGTCCCAAACCAAAGACCCTATACACTACATAGCTCACATAAATTTCAGTCTACTGTGAACTACAAAAACAGTGTGTATGTCCAAAACTTCATTCTATTCACTAAATAGGTCACATAAACACCATCTCGTACCTCGTGCTATCATCAGTCTCTTGTGGATGTGTCCCAAATTGCACATATTGCACTTCTCTATATACTCTAAATATATAGACTTTTACACCTCACCATCATCAGTCCATTATGGCCTTGTCACAATCTACACAGCCTTTTCAGTATATAGGTCATATATACTCCATTACAGATGTCTCTGCATCATCAGTCCCTTGTGGATGTGTCCCAAACCACACACTTTACTCAGTATATAAGCCACAAAAGCACCATATGTGAACATATCCGAAACCACATTTTCTGTACACTATATAGGAAGTAGTATGTCTCATCATCATCAATTCACTGTGAATATGTTCCAATCCACCTTCCTTGTTCACTATATAGGCCACATAAGCATTACATCTGATCATCATCAGTCCACTATGGTTGTGTCCCAAAGCACATGCCCTATTCTTTATATACAACACATAATCACTATTATAAATCTCAGCAACATAAGTCCCTTGTGGATGTATCCCAAATCACTTGCACCTCACCTCATTTCACACACTTTATTAACTGCATAGGCCATAAAAAACACCATCACAGATGCCTCACCATCATCCTACCAGTGTGGACGTTCACACACCCAGTCCACTGTACAGGCTACATGAACCCGATGACAAACACGTCACTGCCATCATTACAGGCATGTCTCAAATTACACACACTGTAGGCCAAAAAACAATCACAAAGGTTTCACTATTACCACTCCGTCACATCATCTAGAAAGAACACAATGCATTATGGGTATACCTGCGTGTCACTGTTTGGACACTGTATAATGTGGTGCATTATGGGTATACCTGCGTGTCACTGTTTGGACACTGTATAATGTGGTGCATTATGGCATTTCAGGAGTGCAACAGATTCATTCATTCATCTTCAGTAACTGGTTTGTCCTGGTCAGGGTGGATCCTGAGCCTATCCCTGGAAAACTAGAGACATGGCATCTCTCTCTCTCTTTCTCTCTCTCTCTCTCTCTCTCTCTCTCACACACACACACACCTACGGCCAATTTAGAATGTTTTTGGGAGGAAGGAAACCCACACACACACACACAGGGGAACAAACATGTGAAACCTCACGCAGGCAGTATCGCAAACTCAACATCGACCTCCAGGGCTGTGAGGTGGCAACGCTAACTTTTGAGGCAGGTTCCTCCAGAGTACATGACTTCTATTCAATTTTATTTGTATAGTGCTTTTAGCAATAGGTATTGTCACAAAGCAGCTTTACAGAAATCCAGATAAGCAAGCCAGACAAAACAGTGGCAAGGAAACTCTCCCTCAGATGTCATGAGGAAGAAACTTTGAAAGGAACCAAACTCAAAAGGGAACCCATCCTCTTCTGGGTGACACCTGATAGTGGAGTTCTGCAACTGTATACTATAAGATTAAACAATACTAAATGTGCTGAAAGGATGTTCAGTATGAGCTTATTGTGAATAAGAGTCATGGGATGAGCACAGGATAGTCTGCTGATTATAACAGCAGTTCTTAGGTACAAGTCTACAATATTGAGGTGAGATTATACACTGAAGCAAGGGTGAGACCTGGGCATTTATGGCATCCATGTGGGACCATCCACAGCAGCAGATACTGGATATTATCCATTATATTTTTGGACATGACTACAAAATTATACTATTATACTACATGCAAGTGCTTTAGAATGAAGTTTTCACTAGCTAACCAGAAGGAAGTGTAAGACACACCCTCATATTCACACAGAGACACAGACAGTGATATGTAAGCGTGGAGTAAGTGATGATACACAGGGGTGCTACACACACCAACTATTAATGATACAACTTTCAAACTCAGGTGACTAACGTGCACTAGAGTGCTGAATAACTCATTACTCAGATCAATCACATTTGTCTGTTTGTTCATTTAAAAATGAAATCTACACAATTTGTTCATCTAAGATCTGCTTTGATGTCCTTCTTTAGTCACTTCTTTGGTTTTACACTGAATCCCACAGTCACAATTTCATATGAATGTTCTAACAGTTTTGAACTTTTTATGTAGTTTTTTGGCTTCTATGTCATTTTTCCCTTTCAGTTTTGTTCTAGTTAGATGTCATTTGGGGATTTTTTCACTCAGATTCATTTATGCATACTTAACTTTCAGTTTTAGTACTGACATTCCATTAGTAGCACAGTGGAATAAATGACTATCAACATGCCTGTATAAGCCTTAAGATAAATTCTAACTAAACATAAAATAAAAAATAGAATAAAAAAACAAACAATCAAACAAAAAAAAATCTATCTATATTAGTAGAGAGAATGCTTTGGGCTTAATGCTCATTTACTGCAAAAAAAAAAAAAAAATCTAAATATTTTCAGTTAAATTAGCTTTAATTGCAGTTATATTTACTGGTGCTACTTTTACTTTTTCTTGTTTTATATTTTCCTCTTTTCAATATTTAATTTTTTTCCTTTCATATCTTGGTCATTAATATCCTTGTTTCACATCTTATTTCTAAAAGTGAATTTAAAATTTTCCATTTTAAAAATAAATTCTCTTTCACTTTTAGCATTATTTGCCTACCAAAAATACATCTTCTTTCTTGATCAATCATGCAGTTCAACCACGTCTAGAGATGATCTTACCAAGCAAATTCTAAATACCTGATATGCTGTAATATTAGTTTTAACCAGAAGATGGAGACATGTGAGTGTGTTTTTGCCTGCAACATTAAACACACTGAATAGATCCACCTCTCTGTGGACTCATTTAAAGGAACAGCTTGGCCAAAAAGATGAAATGCACACCATTTCTTCTTCAGTTTAATGCTTAAACTATGAGGCTAATGTGGCTGCCAAGTAATGGGAGCTTACAGCTACCAATTTAGCAAACTTCCTGCCTACATTATCACACAATCACTTAGAAAGTCATTGTTTGGTTAGGAAATGCAATTTGTGCATGAACAGTGTCAAATTGCAGAATAAGTCTGTATTTTAAAAATGAATCCAGTAGTATGTAAATCCAACAAGCCTTGTCGTTCCAGTACAAAACATTTTAAGCACCAAGCTAAGGGGTAAGAGGGAAATTCTCATCATCTGCTAACTGAAGTTCACAAAATCTTGGTCACAGACCCTTCTTGATCAAATCTGTGCTACTAACAGACTGCAGTGTGTATGCGTGTGTACACGGTTCAGTCCTGTCTGTGTACTGTGTTTGTTTAGGCATTCCTGTCCACCACGTGATTCATGTGATTTGTTCACACAGGCTGCATTCAGGGCAGCAGTGTGCATGCATGAGTGTATGTGTGTGTGTGTCTGGGGTTAATCAGGGGAGAAATTCCCTCCCAGACCTTTTTTTTAAATCCAGACTCGGGCCAGCTTGCGTCCACTTTAACACAACACTCACACACCGCATCACCACAGAGTCGGCGAACAGAGAGCCCTTTATACACACTCCCACAGTGAAATCCTCACACACTGGCAGAAGGCACTAGGTCAACTAGGAAAAACCCAGCAAGAATAAAAAATCTGACAAGTACACATTTTATGGATTGTAAAACTACTTTAATGTGCTAGAGAAGGTGAAAGATGTTCAACTACAAATTTAAGCTTAAAGTTGAGATTATGAGGCTTTCTCCTTAGATTTGAACTGACAGCTCACTCTGTAATATAATTTTAAAGGAATCCTCATTTATTCACTGTTATCTTCACCCCACATGTTGTCGATCATTTTGGGTGACAGTTATCTCTTATTTATTAGCTACATTAATCTTTTAGCTCCAGTACAAAACCAAAGAAGCAAATGTCAACTAAATACATCTTGACCGATTGACAACATTTGTGGTACAGGGAAATTAATTAAGGAAAAAACACAACAGGGAGTGCTGTCATAGGAAAATAATCAACAGCAGGGTGCACGTGATGTGTCCTGACATAAGAATGGAGTTACTCTTATTACCTGAAGTTGATTATTTTCCAATAACACACATCCCGATGTGTTTTTATTCCGTTTATACCACAGCAATTTGCCAATTATTACAGTTTTTTAAAAAAAATATAATAATAACTGATGCATCAAGCTTTTTAACCATTAGCTATAGTTACATTTAATGTTGTCGAACATCTGCAAGACAAGTTAGTTCCTATTATCACTTATTTTATAGCAGCTATAAACAGTTGTTCCCTCATCAGTCTGTTTTTTTTCTCTCTCTCTTGAAGTTGATAAGACAAAAATCGCAGCTTGTCATGTTAGAGAGAAACCAGAAAGCACAACTCCTCTAACTTGAAGGCCATTACATGGTAGAAAACTTACTGAGTGACACTAGAGACTCCTTCAATAAATGTTAAATAAATGTCTTCTTACAGAAAGTCTCGTTCAGCATCCACCTTACAAGTCCCTGTGAATGAATTGTTACTATAGAAACAATATTGTATTAGAAAGAGTGCATTAATATAAACCTGCCATTTGAATTATAGCTGCAACTACTGTCAGAGCTGCTGTTACAAAATTAATACAAAATTAATCAACACCATCTGACCAATCAGATTTGAGCAGCACTGTGGTGTAAGTAAATGTTATTTTTTGAAAAAAAAACAATCATTTCTTTAGCTGCTGAGCTAACACATTTTAGGTTAGTTAAAATTTTAGAGCTTACTTTACATATAAAATCTACATGGCTGATACAGAGTCATCCTGTTACTTCTTTTATACACTTCAGACAGGAGCGAGATCATGTTCTTTATTGTCATATGCGCAGAAAAGCTGTTGTTCAATACCTCTACGTGAACCTTTGTGCAATTGTTTTAGAATAGTTGATGCTGTCAAAAGCTGACACGAGATTCTTGCAGCATCAACTTACATAAAATATATAAAATTGTCTTCGTTAAAAGCTGCTTTCTTGTATTTAGCCTAATTACTGATGAACAGAATGGAGCATTGCTACTGAATGTAGCTAGCTAGTTTGCCTAACTACATTATCAGCATACATATACGCAAGTAGTACTGATAAATGCTATTTAATTGTATTAATGCACATAATATTTTATTCCATAGGTTTTATGGCTGTCTCTTGTCTGCTTCTTCTACTGTGCCACATGGGACACCAGTCCAATACATCAAGCACCATGCACACACACACATTCACAACTAGTGTGTTTTTGGGAGATGGGAGGAAACTGGTGAACCCATAGGAAACCCACAAAGACATGAGAACATGCGAAACTCCACCTAGACAGTAATCAGGATTGAATCAGGCATCCTGGAGCTGTGAGCTAGCAACACTACCCACGTATGTGAGCACCACCATGCTACTCCTAAACTCAAAAATTAAGCTTTATTAAGTATTAACGTAAAGTATTAGCTTAAAGTAAAAGCCTAATGTATTAACATAAGTTAACAGTGTTAACATTTTGTTTTGGTTTTTGTTATATTGTAAAAAATAAGTGCAGTTACCATATACAAAAAAGTTTAAAGGATTATTGGATGGATGTTACTTAAAGAGCACTATGACTGCACCCCTAACAAAGCATAGTAATCATACATATCATACATTTCAGTGGGTGTGGTCGGGTAGCTCAGCTGTTTAGATGTCTGATGCTACAGTAGTAAAAACAGGACTGCTGCTTAGAACCTCTTCTTAACTTTTGCTCTATAAAGTTCTACATAATTGCTGTTCTGTGAAGCCATGCAGATGTGGTATACAGTGGATGAGAGTAGTGAGAGTTCATAGATTCGCTGCCTGAGATGACTGCTGTGAACGTGTGTGTGTGTGTGTGCGTGTTCAGGAGGAAAGACTGAAGCAGTGTGCAGCAGAGTAGGTGTGAGGTCAGTGGCCATGAAGGAAACTCTCTCTCTCTCTCTCTGTCTGTATGTGTGTTTTGATGGCCACTCTGCTCCATGAGAGGACTCTTGTATTCAGCTGGCTGCTTCAGAGGGCGGGAGGGTTGAATGGGTGTGTAGCTTTGCCCAATCTCAGCTGAGAGAGAGAGAGAGGGAAAAGGCACAGAGAGAGAGGGAGAGAGAAGGGAAAACTTGTTTCACAGTGCACCTTTTATCATCCAGCACGAAGAAACCCACTTCTCCTTCTTCACTCTTCTGGATGGATGAACTCCATGAGCGCCTTTTAAGGAGTAGATAATTCTCCTCCACCTGGATGTTCTCATATGAGCAGATGATCAGCGCCGGTGAGCATTTGTCTCGTTCTGTCTTTCTTTCTCATTTACAACATAATGTGAAACCCAAAGGAAAAAGAAAACATTAATTAAATGCTGCCTCGAAGCAGATGTTAATCTGGGAACAGGCTGAGGTTGGTCTGAATGAAATAATGGAGATCAGCATACTGGTGTTCTTGTGATGGTTTATAAGTAAGTAATGGTGGTTTTTTTTTTTTGCTTTCTAAATGGTTTGATCTCACAGTGTAATGTAATGTGGTCATCTTTGACCTTGTGTTAATAAACTATGATTTAATGGTGATTCATTGGACTTACTGGATGTCTGTAATATTTGCATCTGTAATTCTGCACAGTGATTCTGTCTGTGAGGAAAGTGTTGATATGTAGTATTCACAGTTATCTAGACAGAACTGACAAATATACCATTAATATAACAACTTAAAGGAGCAGTTTGTAATGTTGGGAATTCGTCTTCTCCCCATCTAACCGTGCCCTCTCTGTTGAAACTGTGTACATCTGTGAGCCGCCTTTTAATGAAATGGGGCCGAGCTGAGGGCGGAGCTAATTTCCGAGTCAGAAATATATACACTAGTGAGATCCATTACATGGCACTATTGGAACTAAGCTATTTTTGAAAATTTTGAATTAAAGACATTAGGTATTTAACAGAAACCACATCTATCTCCATTTGTATGTGAAACAATAATTTTTTGCAGTAGGGTCCGGTAAGGAAATGACTATCACTGAATCAATTACACAGAGAAAATAAGATATTATAGAATATAAAATATTGTGATATTTTATATACTTGGAATATTCTTGTGCTTGACATACTGCTGCACTTAAAAAACTGGTAATAATTACTGCTAATTATAGCAAATTAGTAGCATTAGCTATACCTGACTGCTAACTAAACACAGCACTGTTCTAATGTTAACCAGCTAAAAGTCATGAAGACTCCCCTTCACCTCATGGTTGTTTTGGTCTCCCCATGTCTGTTTGCGGTTCCTCTGGGTTCTCTGGTTTCCTCCAGCCTCCCAAAAACATATTAAAACTCATGATTGTGTCCTGTCTCCACCCCCATCTTGTCATTGGTTTGTTTTCTGAGTGTGCCCACCTATTTCTTGTTACCCCTGGTTTAGTTTGAGTATCTAAGGTGGCACAGTGGTGCAGTGAGTAGTTTTGCCACCTCATAGCTCCAGGGTCCCTGGTTAGATCCTGAGCTTGGGTTACTCTTTGTGCAGAGTTTATGTCCGTATTCTCCCCATGTCTGTTTGGGGTTCCTCCAGGTTCTCTGGTTGCCTCCAACCTCCCAAAAACATACCAGTAGATGGATTGGCTAAGATAAATTGTGTGGATGTGTATATTCATGCTTCCCTGTGATGGCTTCTCATCCAGGGTGTATTCCCACCTCACACCCTGTGTTCTCGGTTAGGCTCCTGATTCACCGTGACCCTAAACCGGGATAAAGTGGCTACTGGAAGTCAGTGAGCAAATATTGTACTTCTAGTTTCATATCCCATGTTCTAGTTTTCTCTGAGTTATGCATTTCCTGGTTTAGAACTTTACCTGTTTACATTGTTTCTGAGAATGGTTTACCCTAACTCTGTCTGCCTGTGTGTTGAACTTTTGGTTGTGATCCTAAGTTTGCTCCTAATAAACTTGACACCAAGCATACGCATTGCATAATTTGCCTCATACTTGATGGTACACTAACTAGCCTGCTAATGAAAGATACAATGGAAATCAACATAGATTTCTATTGCTTGCTGGTGATCTCTATTAGTATATCCCTGATGTTAAGTAGCTAACCATGTACATGAGACAGCTAGTTAATTTTAGGTAAACTATTGCACTGATGTCATGTCAAGGTTGTGATTAGCAAATTAAATTTTACTCAAGGTCCACCCATCTTGACAAAGAAATGCTTGTCACTCTTTAAAAACAGTACGTGAGAGAAGCCTCGAATCCTGGAGTATGTATGTTTGTGGGGCAGGTTACACTCCAGATACTGATTTTTATCTTAATAAGATTGGGCAAAGACAGAATCACGTACTGCGGTGTAGGAGTGTACATGAACACATCACTCTCTCACAACCAAAAAGACATTATATATTCAATAATTAACATGACTAAAACTTCACTTTGTAATGTAAATTTGTTAAGTACTTTTAAGCACTAAGTACTACATACATTTCACTCTTTGATGCTTTTGCATTTGAATGAGATGATTTAGGTTTCTATACAGAACTTTTCAACCATACTGAGAACTGTTCTTTTAAGTATGCACAGGATTGCAGATAAGATAGATTATACATAAGAAATATTGCCTGTAAAGTGTGCCTATCAGATACACATATACACATATTCACCACTTACTTGGCTGACAACTTAAATAATTATGTCTTTCTACAAAACCATTCACATAAAATATGGTATTCACCCATCTGGCTAAACGTCTGTGGAAAATGAAAAATAAAATATATCTTTTCTAATAACCAACAGATGGTTTGGAATGATAAAAATATGTATATATATATTATATTGTCATATATTATATTAATATTTCAATCTGAGAACAAGAGTAATCCTCTTTTTTGAGCTTTGAATTATGCAATAATTTTTTTGACCTGATGCCAGTCATCTTTCAGAAGGCTTTACTTATACAGCAATTTAATACAACATTCAAAATGTTTAATTAAGCATAGGATTGTAGATGTCATGTATATTAACACATGAAATATGCATACTAAAGCATGACCTCTCCTATAACATACTTTGTGAGGTCTTTCTGGAGATCCAGTCACAAATTAGGGCATAATAAAAGAATACAGTATTCACCTAGTTGGCTGTGACACCATGGAAAGTAAATAATGAAATACTTCTGTAGTGGAAAAAAAAATAGTTTGCTATAACTCAAACTGTGTCAATGAGCAACCATGGTGGCCCTGTCACGTTCAATAATCTGACTATTTATAAGGAGCCACAGGCACTGAGAAAATATGTGGAAAGAAACATGTTCCAACATTTTAAATACCTAGGCACAATGCAATTTTAAGTGCAGTAGATTAGACAAATAAAATAAATTTGATAGATGTTAAAAAAACCCTAATTAATGCATGTTTATCTTAGCTCATAAATTGCTGAATCAGCTTTTCATTTACTCATTTGGCAGATGCTTTTAGCCAAAGTGTATTATAAGTGAGGAGGATTTAACTGAGAGGGGAAACTGATGTGTCTTTAGCCCCCTAAGTGAACTCAATCACATGCTGTTCATACATTTCCAGTAGTTTTATGATTGCACACAAAAAGTTGCTTTTCTACAAAAAGAGTTTTCTTAGATATCTGGTCATGTTAGCATGCATCTATCTATCTATCTATCTATCTATCTAAAATTAGGAGGAAAGGGTGAACAAACTGTTCTGGAAAAAACTTAATGAAAGACATTATTACTCTAGAAATGGACAAGAGGTGTGTGTGTGCTCATACTCAACATCAGTAATGTCTAGACCTTTGTTCTAATTTACCCTGATTAGCCCTCTCTCTCCATCTCTGTCTTTTTTTTTTTTTGCTCTCTCTCTCTCTCTCTCTCTCTCTCTCTCTCACTGTTTTGCTCTCTGACTCATATTATATTACAGCTGTTTGCCATTACGTCAACATCACAGTCAGACTATTTCAAAAGAAACACACAGTCACCCTGCTACTGTAATAAAGGTACATCGTACAGTCTTCTACATACAGTATACAGCGTACATATGGAATTCATGAGCAAACAATTAAGCTCTCAGCATATAACACTACGACCACTGAGAAGATGTTTTAAATTTACAATACAAAGAATGTTATGTGGGCCTACACTGGATGCACACTTCGGCTTCAACTATGAACGCATATAATAATGATAAATATATCGTCTATCACTCATGTTAATGCTTAAAATGGAGAAGCCCAAAAAAGACATAAAAGAACATATATTGCATTTATATTCCATTAAAGGAATACACTGGCCAAAAATGAAATTTACAAAATGTACCTTTTACCCTAAGTGTAGTCCATCAGTCAAGACCTGGAATTAGCCCGAAAAGTTTGGACATTAGAAAAGGGAGACTAAATTTTGAATTAGTCTTTGCATGGGAGACAATTTCACCATGGTGCACATGCATTTCTGATTTTCAATATCATTTATTAATTTGGGTTTTTGTCACCGCCTACTACGAACACTATCCGCTCCATAATCCCCTTTTCCCTCACCCAATCTTTGCAATATGTCTTACATCAGAAATGGTTATATAGATGGTCATAGATACACTGTATGCACTTACATATTCCCTTTGTTTGTTGAATTTGATTAGATTTAATTCTGAATGAAAACAAGATCTTGGTGGCTACAGACTATTTTTAAACTAGCTCCAAAAAAAAAAAAAATGCCATCCATAGACTTTTTCCATTTGCAACCTTGTTCTGAAACTAGTCCAATTTGGCATAAAACAATGACCCTAGCAACCCTGTGTATAAGGCTAATATACTATATGTAGTTCCAATTAAAAATGTTTTTTTTATTCTAATATATTATTAAACTGGTTATGCACAAATTATATTACTGAGCCAAACTTTATCTTTAAGCTGAGTGTATGATTTTTTTTTTAGATATCCTAAACAGGTAGCTTTATTCCTCATTGCTTTTTAGCTACATTAGTCTAGTAGCTTCAGTGCAAAACAAAAAAAGCTAATTTCAGACACCAAGATTCAGCCATATCTTGCCTGAAACTGGGTAAATGCCTAGCTGACCTTTTGCTTTAAGATGCTCAGGTGCCCACCTACACTCACTAATGGAGTGTTTATGCACATTTGAAGCTTGTGCTGTTTGAAGCATCCCTTTGCCAGATTAAACAGAACAGCTACAAACCAAAAGTAGAACCTGCTGTCATAATACTACCTCTGTGTGTGTGTCCTGCAAGGGAAAAGCAGGCTTTGAAAAGGAAAACAGGATTTTTTTAAGTGACCTTTTTATTTGTATGAGTCATATGGGGTTTGTGTCAACCAGACGGGTGTTAACCAAAACTTTAATATTTGTGCTAGTACATGTAAGCATCTTGCAAATGTGTCAAACTACTGTTTGGGTCAGTTGCCACTTCCTGCCATATTATACAGTGCTGTGAAAAAGTATTTATCCTGATTTCTTCTGTTTTTGCATATTTGTCACACTTAGTTGTTTCAGGTATTCAGACAAAATTTGATATAAGACAAAGACATCTGAGTAAATACAAAATACAGATTGTAACTGAAATTTTTATTGAAGAAAAAAGTTATCTAACACCATCTTGTCCTGTGTGTGTTTGGGCCCTTAATTAATCAATGAACCAATTAGTCAAATTTAATTTAGACACACCCAGGCTTGATTACAGCCAGCCCTGTTGAATTTAAACATCACTTAAATAGAACCTTTCCAGCAATGTGATGTAGGCTAAAAGGTCTCAACAAACAACACACTAGCCAGCAAAATAAATTCAAAAGAAATTCATGAAACGAGAAAGAAATTTTAAAAAATATATTAGTCTCTAAAGAGTTACAAAGCTATTTCTAAGGCTCTGAAACCATGAAATCTAGTAGTTGGCTTATCCATATTTTAATACCTTTCACTCCTTTGCTTTAAAAAACAATTTGGGGGAAGAATTTTTACTTTCAGAAAAAAAGATTTAGTTAGCTCTATTAGCCAAAGAATCCTTGAAGAACCATTTTTTAAAAAATATATTAGTCTGGAAAGAGTTACAAAGCTATTCCTAAGGTTTTGGAATCACAGTGAGAGCCATTTGGAACAGTGGTAAATCTTCCCAGAAGTGGATTTCATACCAAAGTACCTCTAAAAGTGCATCAAAGATTCATCCAGGAAGTCACAAAAGAACCTAGACGAACATCTAAGGGACTGCAGGCATTATTCTCAGACGTTAGAATTCATGATTCCACCATTAGAAATAGACTGGGCAAAAATATTTTCCATGGTAGAGTTGCAAGGGGAAAACCACTGCTAACAAAAAGAACATAAAGGCTTGTCTTATACTTGCTAAAAGCACCTTGATGACCCCCAAGCCTGGGATAATGTTCTGTGGACTGATGAGCCAACAGTGCAAAATATATGGGTCCCATTATGTCTAGTGTAAAGAGTGTAACACAAACATTTATTAAGTTTAGGAGCAGTTACTTTTATACATGGGTGATATATAGGTGTTGCAGAACCTTTTCCCTTCAATAAAGTGTGTTTACTGGGGGGTGCAAATACTTTTTCATGGCACTTTACGCTGGGAGCATCAATAAGCTGCATAATAAAGAATGTAATAATCAATAAGGCTCTCTTAATCTTGTGATATGTTATGAAGCACATCTTAACTCATGGCAACTGTGATATACAGCAGCCAGTTACTCTATACAATACATTAGGGGTTGCATGATCATTTTACTAGTCAACCAGTAATTCAAAACAACAATTAACTAGTTGACTAGTTGTCTTTTCCGGACTTTGCTATTTGTAGGCTATTTTGAACACATCAAATTTTACCTATGCAGATACATTCAGATTCATTCCTTTGCCTTTGCTTGACAACTTTTTCCCAGTATCATAAATATCGCCAAGATTCAAACTGATGGATCTTTTACAGCACGTCTCTCAGTGGTAAATAGTAATATTCAACTTCACCACTAGGCTACTTTCATGCTGGCTGCTCAATTCCCAATGTAATGTGGCTTTGCTTCAATAGGGTTGAACCCCCATACATTCCCCCCGTATATGTCCCACCATTAGTGTATTAGTCTCATATAGCTCTGCAAATGCACATACAGAAAGTCATTTATTATGCATGACCCACAGAAAACTTTGACCTTCAGTGAACAAGTCCTGCACAGAAAAAAATAAAAATGAACGTTATAAGGTCCTTGTTGTTGCAGCATTGTTTATACATACAGTACATTCAATCAACTAATGTCATTTTGGAATTATAGTCATTCGAGAATGGCAGTTTGGGGTTCTACTCAGAGCTGTCCATCTCCTTAGATGTTTCTATTGCAGTGTAGACAATGCAAAGATTTATACACTATGACAGCTAGCAGTTGGCTTATCCATCTTTTAACAGCTGTCACTCCTTTGCTTTAAGATCAATTTGGGGGAAGAACTTTTGCTTTCAGAAAAAAGTTCTAAGTTAGCTCTATTCGCCAAAGAATCCTTGAGGAACCATTTTTTTTAATAGTGTACAAAATTCTAGGAAATCTGATAGATATGTAGTTGCCTTGCACTCCAGACTACCTTTAAAGCCCCAGGGAACTGAAGTCCATGATTGCTTTCTAAGTATGTTAGTGCTGGCCTTGTGTGACCAATGTGCAGTATAAATTATGAATAACTGGTGACATTTCAATCTCTCCCTGTACATCACTAGACTCTCTCTCCTTTTCATGTGATGTGTACAAGGTTAATCTTGGGCAAAGCTTGCATACACATTCCCTTCACCAAACACAAGGCAGATGTTGGGGAGGGGAAACATGGCATGATATAACTGGGTATTTTTAAAACCATTACACTCTGACAGTTAAAAATCAGAGGCTGTTTAGAGGCAGAAAAAGTGGCTGAAATTAAGTCCAAGATTACTGATGAATAATCTTTTTTTTTAAATGCTTTTTAAATTATGAATACAAATATTCAATAGTGCACAGTAGTGATGGGAATTCTTACTCTCTTCAGTGAGCCAGATCATTTGGCACAGTTCAAGTATAAAAGCTGACTCTTTTGGCTCCAAAACAGCTCATTGCCATTTTTTTTCCTAAACAGGACAAAATTTGCAGTATTTTGACCACTGGTAACTTTTGGTTGACACAAAATAGCATTACTTTTACAAAATATATTTAAACACCTTTAACCTTTTGCCTCCCCTAATACACTTCACTGTATACATCCGTGTACACCAGTCATACTAACAAACAGCTCAGCAAAAAGTAGGTGGTCCTACTTAGGTAGTTTCCAAGGAAGCACTTTGATTAAACTAAACTGCAAGAGTTATGGATTTGCCTGCAACTACAAAAAAGGTAAAAAGCTCAAGTGAGTCAGTTCTCAACGTTCACATAAGATCTCATTCGTAAAGCCAACATGTTTGAGAATGAAACATCAGGACATGAGATAATAAGTTAAAAAAAGGTTAGTTTTGTTTACAGGTTGTCCCTAAACTGACTGAAACCCTGAACATCACTATTGCCTGATGCTTGATTTGCCTCTGTTTAACTTGAGTGAGATAACAGACTGGAAGTCTCTGTTAGTGGGATGTCAATCAAGAATCCTTATCAAAATACTAGGCTATGCCCAGACATTCAGACATTGCTGGCATTATTCATTCTTTAATTCATTTTTAGTAACTGCTTTATCCTGATCTGGTTGCATTGGATCTGGAGACTATCTTTGGAACACTGGGTGTGAGGCAGGAATATTCCCTTGATGGGACATGACAGTGGTATCATAAACAAAATTTGTGATATTAAATCATATGTTCTCTGTGTGACTTTGGAAGCTGCTTCAGTGTTTTGGTCATCTTATATTATGCCACACACAGAGTTGGAGCTTTCAGAAAATTTCAAGTTTCCAATGGTAATTACAAGCTCAATAAAAACATTAAAAGGTTGTTATAAGTCGAATTTTGGAATTACCTTAATTCTAACATGATTCGCACACACTATAAAACTAGACTGTTTCTAAACAGGTTCGTGTCTTGTGTTCCCATCGCTCAGGAGCTGAGAGCATTATGTAAAAAAGAAGTCAAACAGGCTATGCAATGGCAAAAGTACAGAAATCTTTTGGTATACCAAATGATTAATTCCAAAGAGATAAAAGGCTTCCAGAAAATATGGCTTAGGACCTAAAAATTGGGCTGTCTGGTAGAAAGTTCCAGAGTACCTAAAATGTACCTGGTTCCCTGTAATGGTTCCGGTGGTGGTGGTGGTGGACAAACCCTTCAAGTTTCATCTTCTATGATATGCACAATAATTAGACTCAAGATATATGATTCAGTTCAAATAAACTGTTGCAATTGTCACAATTATTATTAATATTTTTTAAATATTGCTTCTGTAATACAATTTTGAGCAAAATAAAAGGTATAAAAATAAGAGATGAAGAAAAGTTTAGGAGACACTATAAAATGGGGGCTGATGCACCACAAACATTCACTATATTTATGAGAATATGAACTCCAGATTAACCTTTTGAGTCTCTATTCTCTAAACAAAGGCATGTTCTGGCTTCCAGTGCACAGTAAATTTCAGTTCAAACATTCACATTTTCCAGTCAAGTCATAGTCATGAGGCAGCATGCACTTTTTTTTTTCCCCGAACATGGTGGAGAAAAGAAAAGTGCTTTTCATCTCTGCCTGTAGCCTCCTTGCTTCCTGAGAACACTCTGGATAGTGGAGGACGTCAGGACAGGACTCCTAACTGAATTTTCTAATTGCTTTCTCTTTCCTGCTCGCTCTCTCTCTCTCTCTCTCTCTCTCTCTCTCTCTCTCTCTCTATCTTTGCAGAACGGCCCCCTCCATTAGCAGCCGTTTGGAGTGGGAGAGAGCCTCCCTCAGCGGCCATCATGCCTCTGAGAGCCACTCAGACGCAGCAGCGGCTAAATGGGAGAAGAACCAGGAGGATGGAAAGGGCCAACACTGGACAGCGCTCCAAAAAGCTGGCCATCATTTCCCGATCTCTCCTTATCTGCAGCTCCAGGAGCAGCGATGACGCCTCTAGCCCAGAAGATAGGTATGGATACGAGAACTGGAAAGAAAGGTACCAAGGAGACCCTCTGGAAGCCAAGGCTGGACATCTGGAAATGAATTTCAGCAGGAGTGTTAGCCTACAGGGATCCAAGTGGAGTGAGGATCCCAAGAAGAACTTAAGGAGGTCCTTTTCCATCAAGGTAGGACAATGAATTTCTTCTGCTGCAGCTTCTGAGCTGTTGGTTGAACTTCACCTCACAGGATGGATAATGAAAGGCATGCTTTGGGTTTTATATTAATTTCACTAGTTTATTGGAAATTATTTTAAAACAGAGCAACACTACAGTCATCTCTTGCATGAGTGTTTACAGCGATGTTGTGCCAATTCATAGCCAGAAGTAAACATTACAGTAGTAGTGCATTAAAAATGCATGAACTCCTCATTACGCACTGCAAGCTCTAATCAATGATATGAAAATCTGATGAATCTCATTTAAGGTCAGATGGATATAATAAAACATCTCTTAATTCTAATAATTAGTCTCTAGTGAGCTAGATTGTGTAGCACAATTGTTTTGATTACTCTCTTCAGAGCACTTTCCAGAACCTCACTATTAACTAATACTGCTTATATATACTTATATACGAAAAAGTACAGAGCTATTTTTTTTGCTCCATGAATCACAATCACATGGCTTGTGTGTTTTGGAGGCTTGTGTCTGTGCTCTACCCATTAGACCTGCACAAAAGAGGACTTGTTATAGTCTGTAGAGAATTGGGAACTTGTGCAGGTCTCATAAGACATTCGAGTGATGTCATGGAGGGCAGAAGCATCGTGCTGGCTGCCCGATATGCCTGTAAAACACCTGCCTGACCTTTGCACGACACTAAAACAACACTGAGGCCAGAGAGGGCATTTTTCAATTACACATATAAAAACAAGTACTTCTCCAAACCTGGGGCCAATATAACATTCATTTTTCCTTGACAGACTATTTCAGTTAGCCAGTTCATATTGGCTGTGAAGAAACAATAAACAAAGGCTAATTAAGTGAGGGCTTCGTCTTATAAATATTTGACAAAAATATTTTAATTTCAACCAGTTGTTGACAAATATTAATATAAAATTAAAATAAAGATTATATATGTATATATTTATATATACTTTACTGGTAGTAGTGTCACTTGTGATGCAGTGTGCATAACCAATCAGCAATGAACAGTACTTCTAGCCCCACCCTTAATTACTAAGTACCATTAATTAGTAAATAATTAAGTAAGTAAATGTGATGTATATAAGTGATGTATATAAAAACAGCATATAGATATATAGTTAGATATACTGATATAGACACAACCATACAGATTAAAATGATAATAGACTTGCCACAGTCACTGGAAATGCACAGTCACACTTCAGCCAAGATCGTGGAACAGCCAAAAGGTCCTGTTTATGCGACTCTTGTGCAGGTACCAAATACATTTGGTACCGGACCAGTGGCTGATGAAGAAAGTGCAATATTTATGGTAATGAAAAGTCCAGTATTTTGTACAGTGGACCAAAAAGGGTCCAGAGACGCTGCTCTTACCATTTAATGTCAGTTCATAAGCTATACGACTTAGATAGCAAGAAGGTGTGCTACCTACTTTTTGTCTACATGCATAGAAAACTGTTTTACTGTGGGTTTTTTATGAGACCTGAATGAAAGACTTGGCAATTTTATTAAATTTTTATGCAACCACAGCAATAACATGACCCTCCAGCTAGCTTTCCTGTGTGAAAAGTTCATTAACATGTGGCCTCATTGTAAGTGCTCTAATAAATGCTCAGGCTTGTGGTTCACTCTGTAATAAAGCAAATCTATTAAAGCTGCACTTCACACAAATGTTGGGGGGAGAAAGTGGATGACAGAACATAGTAGCACCCTTGTTTGAGTTTTTTTTTTTTTGTATTGCGGCAGGAAAGCAGTTTCTGGAGAATGTGCATTGCCACCGGGGAGGAGTGCGGGCCGCTCGGACCTCAAGTGGCTGATAACGACCTCCAGCCTGGTGACAATATAGTCAGTGTGCGAAACGGAGGCCAATTACACAGGTGATAAAAAACCCCAATAAAATCTGATCATCAACCTAGCATTCTTTTCTATTATGTGCATTTGGGGGATGCTGTTTAATGGTTTGTGTAAATATATATATATACACACACACACACAGGCCCACAGGCTCACACACACACACACAAACACACACATACACATATGCACTCACATAAATACAAGAGGACTAATGGACATTATGCACGCTTTTCTCACTCTCTAGGGACACTTATATCCACTATGGCGAGAGGCTGGTCCCGTTTAATGGGCAGGTTTTAAATGGCCACACAAAACTTGAGTCAGAGAAACAACCAGCCATGACAGCTGATCCCAGAACAGCTAGTGCTGAGGTAAAGCACTGGATTCACCATTTCTCTCATGTTAACATTATAATGATACTAATCTGTACCCGTTTTCAAGAGTATACCGTAGCTGAAAAAGCTAGTCCTTTATCGTTATGACAGAACCAAATGCATTTCAACATCAGAGCATCAGACTCTGCTACTGAAGGAGATCCCTCCATTGCTAAGCTAATTGCTAATGTGCAAGCAGTTTTTCCTTTAACAAAACCTTTGTTGTCTTTATATTAAATAAAAAGTCTGTCTTCAAATAACTGGCTGTTCATTTGACTATCAAATTGAATCAGATGGGTTAGATAAAAAAACAAAAACATCAGCATTTACTAAACTTGAATAACAGCACTGTGTGAGGGGAATTTGTTAGCAAGCTAACAAACACTTCTTTGAGGAAACTGGGCTAGCTGAACAGGCAGAACTTTGACCTCCAATCCTGATATTTTGTTGATGATACACAATAGTCGGTCTAGTCCAGCTGGAGTGGGATGAAGACTTGGTATAAACAATTTTTAGTGATTTAATACAGTTCCTGTTCTGAGCTGTTACTGTTCATTTTTACAAATCCCTCCCAGATCAACACTCATGAAAAGGGTGCCATTATGGAAACTTGGTAAACACTAGAGATGTGTTTGTGACTAGGTGTGACCAGTTTAAAAAAAGAATACCCTTTACACTGCTTTTCCCTAAAGGGTTTCAGCTCATGCGAAAAGAGTGGGCCACTACTTAATAGTATTTCAGCAGACTCTGTGACCTACAGGAAAGAAGTAGTTGGAAACAATGGTAATTTAAAGGTAAGTAACACTTTTATCTTTCTCACAATATATACTATTGACTCACAGTATATACTTTACTATATGTAATAAATAAGCACCTCTAGGGTGGGGGTTCGATTCCCGCCTCCACTCTGTGTGTGCAGAGTTTGCATGTTCTCCCGTGCTCTGGGGGTTTCCTCAGGGTACACCGGTTTCCTCCCCCAGTCCAAAGACATGCGTTGTAGGTTGCTCGGCATCTCTAAATTGTCCGTAGTGTGTGATTGGGTGTGTGAGTGTGTGTGCGATTGTGCCCTGTGATGTGTTGGCACCCCGTTCAGGGTGATCCCCCATCTTGTACCCCGGGTCCCCTGGGATAGGCTCCAGGCTCATTAGACTCATCAAGGTGCATTAAAGCTATTCCAGAGTCTTGTGGTGGCCCAATACCTTACTAAGACAATTTACAGTATGATAGTTTTTCCTTTGTCACCAGTCTGTATATATTTTGTTTGGAATTTATACACTCTTGATGCACCATATGGCCAAATGTTTATGGACACCTGACCATCACACCCATATGTGTCCATTCCAAAACCATGAGTATTAACACGGAGTTGGTTCTTTGCTGTTGTAACATCTGCTCACAGCATAAAAAGACATTTTATACAATTGTGTGCTTTCAACTTTGTGGCAACAGTTTGGGGGAGGACCACATATGCGTGTGATGGTCAGGTGTCCACATACTTTTGGCCATGTAGTGTATTTTTTGCATATTTAATGAGAATTTTCTTTTTATAAATGGCTTATTTGTAACTGGTGTAAACATGTAGTGTATAACTTAAAACTATGTGTCTGTGTGTGTGTGTGTGTGTGTGTGTGTTTGGGTATGTATGAAGAAGCCCATTATAGAAGTAACAGAGGTCAATAAAAGCTGTGAGACGGAAGATACTGAAGGGACAGCCTGCAAAAGGAATCGCTCAAACTCTACAAGTAATAATCACACACACACATGCAAAAAATAATTAATGTACAAACTTTTGTTATATATTTATATAAACTCAGGCCTTTTTACAGAGAGCCACACTCATCTCTGTGTTTGTTTTGCCCAGTGTATTTGTAGCGTTACTTCTGTAGCTCTTCCCCAATCATGTGATGCATCTTTTATATAAATGCTCTCTCCCTCTTCTGTCAGGTGTTCACCCATACTGGATTGGAGATTTGGATGCCATCATTATGAAGACACCAGGGCTGTTTCCCTGTCATGTTCCCACTGCCACTGGCATTTACGGAAACAGGAAGTCTCTTTCTCAACAACTGGAGTTTCCTCCCAGCGTTCCACAGGTGCGACAGTGAGATTATACAGTGCTCATAGATGTTAACCCGTATGTACTGTTCAGGTAGCAATGACCCATGGAGTAGTACTAAATATGATTTCTCTCAATATTGAGCTTGGTACAACTCCTCCCATGGACTGAACATGCAAACACAGACAGTAACCCAAGCTCAGGATCAAACCAGGGACCCTGGAGGTGTGAGGTGGCAATGCTACCCTTTGTGTCACTGCGTGAATTTTTATACATGTCAGAACAGCCCAAGGAGTAGATGATAAGTGGTGTCACGGACCTCCTCTCTGCCCTGTGATGGTTTCTGATTGGCAGAGATGGCCTCCTTTTAGTGCAGTTGTCTTCTCTGTCCATCATGGGTGCAGTGTTATAGGTGGAATGCTCCATCCTGATGAATTTGCTCTCTTGTCTTGGAACATGAAGTGTTGTGAAATGTTTTGTGTTACCAGTTAATCCAGATAATTCATCTCAGATTTGTCAGCTTTACCATGACCAATCAATGCTGCAAAACTGTGTTTACAGGCCGATATGATCTAGTCCAACAGGGAGACACCATTGCACTGCTCCACTTAATGTGATTATAATACAAGCAATCTAACCATAGACCATCTCAGCAGGTAGTAGGCTGGGATCAGATTCTCTGTTAATCGAAGGACTATTTAGTCCACACATTTGCTTTTCTAAGCAAGACTAGCATAACATGCAAAAGGACAAGTCTGACTATAATGAAAAATTGATTACCTAGCTATCTAGTAACTTAACATTACCCACTTCAGTTGAAAATTATTACATTGATTCAGTTGTTGCAAGTTGTTAGAATGTGATATGTTAAAACAATACCTTCTTATTTTTTTGCTGATGCACAGACTGTTGTGATTTTTGGGTTCTGCAGCCTACTGTTTTTTTTTTTTTTTTTGCATGAAAAGGATCAGACTACACAGTGTGTTTCACTATACTGTGTTTCACAATGTGGTGCTCCGCTTGTGTTTTGAATTACACTAGAATGCGATGTTTACCGAAGATCTTTCGGAGCCTTTCTGATACCTCTGGCACACAGTTGATAACAGTGTTGTTCTGCTTGCTCTGTTTTCCTTCTTTGGGTGTTTGTCTGTTCCTGTTGTGTTCTAATCGCTGTTTTGAGAAGAGCCAAATTTGAGTAACTGCAAGCTATTGTCAGATTTTTGCATTCCAACAAGAACAACCAACTCTGATCACTGTGGGAGGTCTGCAATAACATCTACCATCTATTTACAATTCTATGCTGACATGTTTACCCCAGCTAAATGGCAGCTTTGTGCCATTATATCCTGGTATATAGGTGAATCACGCATTGTTTTACTAACTGGGATTTCGCACCATCCTGTAGAACTCTCGAGTAGTAATACATTTTCATGTTTGAATAACAGGTCCTGTCCTCCAGACTACGAGACATTCAACACCTGGATAACTGAAAACCTTCATAGTCATTAGTGACTGATATGAGAATTGTGTCTGCTATATAACACGTTTAGCTGGTTCTGTGTGAAAAGTTAATGTACTGTTGTTTTTCCACTTGTCATGCTGGTTTGGTTGGATGTTGACTTGTTTATTTATGATTTTTCACAGGCTGTGCCAAGGCCTTCTCGTTCACTCAGTTCAGCACATCTGGTCCATTCCAGCAGCAGTGTCCAAGCCTTCATCATCTGTAATATAGTCTTAATGAAGGCACCTGGCAAGGTAATCTAGATTGCACAAACACACACTCGCATGTACACACTCTACAGGATAAAGGTCTAGTACACACTCTTACTTGCTAGCATACTGACCAGTGTGTGAGTGTAGCTGTGTGAGTGTAGCTTCTGATACCTGTAGATTCTCTTACCTTCTGTAGTTATGGATGTTTGTGCATAATAATTTCCTTCTGTAATAACTATAAGTCTGGTATTTTCTATTGTTCTGTGATCCTTACCATGTTGCTTAATTATTTTCTAAAATATGAACTCAAATGTTTGCTTGAAATATGCACCGTTTCTTCTAGGGTCTAGGTTTCAGTATAGTGGGAGGCAGGGACAGCATGTATGGTCCAATGGGAATCTATGTAAAGACCATTTTTCCTGGTGGAGCAGCTGCAGCAGATGGACGTCTGCAGGAAGGTACAGATCAATTAAAACACTTGAGACTTTCATGAACCAATGCTTTGATTGATGCATATGAGCTAGGATCTTCAACTTGATTAAGTATACATTTAATATGTCCATCAATCAGTTATGAATAGATAAACACTGTTGGGAGGAATAGTATTACTGAAAGTGTGATGTACATTTTTAAAGAAGCTCCAATAGCTGCGTAATTGTCTGTTTTTTGCAGGAGATGAGATTCTGGAGCTGAATGGAGAATCTCTGCATGGTCTTACTCATGAAGATGCTTTACAGAAGTTTAAAGTGAGCTCTTCACCAACCTTCATTCCTGTATTCATTTGCATGGTAAAAAAAATATCCTGAATGTTTGGATTAGTTTGGTATTACCAAGATTTCTCACTTCAGTCTTTTGAAGCAGCCTTTTAGAACCTTGTTTTGTACACTAATACATCCATCCATTCATCCATCCATCTCTCCAACCATCTATCCATCCATGGTACCTTCCTGAACATTCAAACAACATTTAGAAAACACATGAAATTAGAAATCACATGCATTCATTTATCCATCCATCCATCCATCCAGCCAGGTTACATATTCAAAAAACATTAGAAATCACATCCATCCAGCCATTTAGATAACTCTAAATTTGCCTCACAACATTAATCCAAGGGCAGCATATGACATAATGGGCAGCATCCCAGGTTTGTTCCTGACCTCAGGTTACTGTCTGTGTGGCGTTACCTCTCCCTTCCAAGCATGTTCTCGTCTGGTGCGTGTGGGTTTCCTCTGGGTTCTCTGGTGTCCTCCCACCTCCCCAAAACCTGCCAGTAGGTGGATTGGCTATGCTAAATTGCCATAGGTGTGAACGTGTGTGTATGCTGTCCTGCGATGAGGTGGCGCCCCAGCTACTCTAACTCTTCCCTGCAAGTTTTCTTTCCGGGCAATCAGCAGCCATACCTGATTGTTAGTTAATTAATCTTGGTCATTAGACATCCTGTTTGACTGTACTGAATACTTGCAGCCACATCTGCCCTTTACGGATAAGATTGAAGACCCAGGAATATATTATAACACTGAAGATATCGTAATCCACATCATCCATTGTTGCTCTAACCATCTACTGTATCTATGCATTCATCCATCAATCTGTCTATCTATTCATCTCTTCATGCATCTATGCTTTTTACCAGGCTACTCCAAATTTTCCTTACTAAGCATACTGGAACACCATCAATCAAACTGCAGTTCATGTGCATCCATCTATCCATTTGTCCATGTATCCATCATTGTTCAAATCCATTTTCCTCCCTCTCGCTCTCTGTGGTTTCTAAAGCAAGTGAAGAAAGGTCTGCTGACGCTAGTGGTAAGGACCAGGTTGGGTGCTGTAGTTGGCAGTCAGACTCAGGTGGCCCAGCTGTGCCGCTCCAAGTCTCTGAGCTCCACCGCAGGTATCAGCAGAGCCAGTGATGAGCTGGCTGACTTCCCCAACTTGGGCACTCACGCCAAGCCCAGAGACCGCATCATGATGGAATTCACCCTGCAGAAGGGTCAGTATAAGTGTGTGTTAGAGCAACGGACATTAACGCACATTAACAATAATATGAATTTCTCAGCATTTTCGATGACTGTGTGTGTATAGAGGTTGGTGTGGGACTTGGCATTGGGCTGTGCTGCGTTCCGTCTGCTGAAGGTGGACCTGGAATCTACATTCACACACTGTCACCAGGTTCAGTGGCACACATGGATGGGCGCTTAAGGTACGGAGACTAATTTGCACTGCATGGGCTAAATAGAGACTACATTTGTATTTAATGAGTGCATAATAATAAGCGTCTAGAACTGCACCTTAAAATTTATTGAGATGACTTTTTTCTTTTCTGCCTGTCAATCTTCTGGTCTCATTTAATGTGTTTTTCAGATGTGGAGATGAGATTGTGGAGATTAATGACACTGTGGTTTGCAACATGACACTCAATGATGTGTATACAGTTCTGAGTCAGTGCAGCCCAGGGCCAATTCAGCTCATCATCAGTCGACACCCTGACCCTAAAGTAGGTTTTGGCAGCTAATCAGTAAGCTATACCTGTAAAGCTTTTCATGCACAGTTGTAAATGGTTCTACAGTATATACTATGTGCCTATCTACTCTCAGTACTAGATCAGTGATCTGTACGAAAGATTCAAAATAGGACAATTACAATTTTATAGTTACAGTGTGTGAATACAGTATTGCTTGATATAGCCAGTGCTGCATCATCAATACTGAGACTGATTTGAATTGGCCAATGATTATACCCATACTATATGCCAAATATATAGTATATAACAAACACAGTGTGGGTTTGTATATTATCTCACTGCAAGGCTCTTTGCCTTTGCCTTATATGTTGTACACTGAAATAACTGCACTCTCATTATTTCTTTAATGTTATTTTTTGCTTAATTTACTTTCCTCATTTGTCTTTCAATGATGGAATTCATGACATCAGGACTGCTGTTATTCAATCACTAGTTTTATGTTCTGTATTCCCATAAATGATTACATGCTTTGTGAGTTGTTCTGCTGTATTTAATTTAGACCTGCCCCGGGACTACATATGGAGCCATTAGACGAACTCTGGTGCATCTCTTGTAATGTTGATTGATGTCAACATTCCTACTGATTGATTTTTCATGTCAAATAAAGTATAACAAATTCAATTTTAAAGTCATTTTGTATGTTTGTCTGTGTCCAGGTTTCTGAACAGCAGTTGAATGAGGCCATTGCCCAGGCAGTAGAGAACAGCAAACTGAAGAGAGACAAGAGTCATTGGAGTATGGAGGGTAAGTATGATTCAGCATGGCTAACCATAGGCTGTGATTATACACATTTTTGTATAAAAATGCACCATGGTTAAAAAAATCTCCCCCTCTAATGAAATAAAAAGCTCAGTAAATCAATTTAGATACATAATTTGTTCAGCAGCACTTAAGAGACTACTGTCAGTTATTTAACTGTCGGGCTTTAATGCAGTCTGAGCACTAACCTATATCCAACCTCAGGTTTTAGATGGACTGACCCATATTTATGCAGAGCACTTAAACTGTCTGATATAAGTGGTTGAACTGGTAGGTCATGATGCATTTTGAAGTTTAATCTTAAGTTTAACCTCAGGTCTGAGGAGGATGGAGCCATGTTCCCACAACAGGACAAAGTGTGAGCGCTGTATGGAGAGAAGCCACAGCCAGATGAGCTGCAGGCGAGCCCAGAAACCCATGATCCGTTCCTGTAGCGAGGGTGCATACAGCCAGCGCAGTGCCCTAACCAGTGCCAACATGCTGCCCATTCCCCCACACCAGAATGTCACTCGTGTACATAGCATGGACGCCTCCATAACAGCCAACTGTGAGGCTCAGACCAGCAGCAGACCGTCCCCGACATCATATGCGAATGATGACTACAATGTGCCCTACAACTCTCAAATGAACTTTGTCAGTTATGAGAGGTTAGATGGAGGTTTCGGGAGGACAAGGGGTTTTAAGGGTAGGCCTCGTTCTCTACCACGAAGGTACTGTAGACGGCACGGTGTCACCAGTGAAGAGCCACTGACCGACTCGAGTGGCTCTAATGGAGCTTCACCAGTGAAAGAGGAAGATCCGTTGCCTTCACAAAGCTGCCAAGTAAGAATTTCGGTTTACGTCTCTTGTATTGCATAGTGAAATGTCAGCATGAGAGGGTCAACATTTTGCAACATTCTTTGAACTTTAGCTTGGAGACTAACTTCACAGGACGTTCTTCCAGGGGTAAAATACTGGATGTTTAGTTGTTTTCATAGTTGTTTTTAGACTATTAAAGCTGTTCGTGAAAAACACCATCCAAAAATACTTAATTTAATGCTATCATAGACTGTTAACTGCATCTTTTGTGTAGTGCACTTCTGCATTAGCCCAACACCACCAAAGAGGAAGATGTGGCAAATTGGGACAAGCAAACTGTCCATAAATGGTAGTTGAGTAAGAGTAGGTGTGATCAACTTGACTGCAAGCCTCTTTCAGCATTCAGAGTGTGAAAGCACTGCAAAGTTTAATAACTGAGTTATAAAATAACTGGTCTTTGGAAAACAGTTACATTTATTAATTTCATTTACTTTGCATTTGGATAACCTACTGCATATGGTTTACACATATTAGTCTATATTATTCTGTGATTTACCCCTTGACTATATTTGAAATTCTTGGCCTTAATGTGTTGAAATGAAGCAACCAACTCAATAGTACATATTTAGTGTTGCCAGATGTGTTTGCCCTTGATTTGCTCATTACATTTACCTTTCAGTTCTTCAGTCTAAAAATGATTCATACTTAACCAACACATTTCCTGCTTTATGAAAACCACAACTAGCAGTCAATTTGCAGGATGTTTTGCTCTGCATGATGGAATTAATAAGTGGCATTGAAGGTATAATCCATAACTAGGGTCTTAAATCATCTTTAAACCAACCAATCATTGTCCTGTTCTTCCTCTCTCCACATGCTTCTAGTTGTTCTGCAGTATATACAAGGCTTTGAGAAAGATCTCAAGGCTTCTGTTTCAGAAAGTATGTAGCATTTTACTACTTCCTCTTTCTGCTCTGGTGAATATGGTGCACGAGGATGACACTAAATTGCACAGATTATTATGCGAAAGTTGCCATGGTGTCCCTTGTCTTGCTGCTTGGTATAGGGCATGCTTCTGCAGTGTGTGGTTGGGTTGTCCATGTCTGCATCAGTGGTGCATGTAGAAATAATACCACCGGATGTGTTTCTACACCTTTCTAGAGGCTATGAAAAAAGCGTTGAGATCACCCAACCGTTTCCTGTTTGTGTGACAGGAAGCGGATGAGTGTTCAGAAGAAGCTAAAGCAGCACTCTCTGAACCTGTCGCTGCTCATACAGCTGAAAACATACACAGGGAGGGCAGACAACACAGAGGTATGCTGTCAGTTTGATTGCTGTGTGTTTACTTTTATTGGTTAATATATCATTTTATTTCTCTATAGAGATTGCAAATTATATAGATGTGCCTATTTTTAGTGAGACTTTGAACATGAGATTCATTATTGAAACACATCCTTAACAAAAGTTTTACAACTAGTTTTCCTGATAGTTTTTATTCTTTAACAGATTATATCTTCCCAAAGAGACTGTCATATTTTTATTGAAAGAAAACAGTCATTGCAGATAGTGGAGCTTTGCAGTGTGATGTGCTAGCTGTGTGTTATATAGCATAGCCATTTTATTGAATGGCCACTAATAGGCTTATACTGAATACATGACTGGCATTTCAGAGTCTCAGTCTCCCAACAACCCGTGCAGTCCAACCAGGAGAACCAGTCTGAGACGTCAGGACTGTGTGGAGTTGAACTCTGATCAGCCAGTTGACCCTTGGGTGAGGCTAACAGACAGTCTTGAGAAGCGTCTGAACCATCGAAAAATCATGAGTGACCATAATGGGAATAATGAGATAAATGGCACAGTCTCAGAGACCACAGACCCCATCTCCAGCTCAAAGCCAGAGGAAACTGCTGATGTTAAAAAGGGGCCTCCAGTGGCTCCAAAACCTGCTTGGGTACGCCAAAGTCTTAGAAGCATTAAGTCTGGGAGGTCGCCAGCTGAGGCCTTTAAAAATCAATCAAAAAGCCAAGATACTGGAAAGACCTTTGGAGTTAGTCTGAGGGCTACCTCATCAGCAGCAAATCTATCTTTCAAACAAAAGCTCAGCTCATTTGAGACCTTTTCTAACACTGATGGAGCAGAGAGGACAAGCAGAAGATCGGCTCCATCCTCATCGCTTCCTCAGATGGAAAAAAGTCCAGCTAGGTTTGAGAAAGCTCAGCCTGTAGAGACCAGCAGCACATGGAAAAGTAGAACCACTGTGATTAACACACATGACAGTGACAAACCTTCTTCAGTGATAGATTCAGCCACCACCACCAAAGCATTTCCTGAAGAAGAACAAGCAACCTCAAAAATAACAGATTTCCAAAATGAGACCCCAAAAACAGATGATACAACTGCAGCCACAAAACCGACTGAGGGTTCCGCAAGCCCTCCAGTAGAGATTCCTTCTTCTTTGGAGGATGAGAAGGAAACAAGTCCTGTTCAGAAAGATGAAGAGGAAACAAGTGCTGCTCAGAAAGATGAAGAGGAAACAAGTCCTACTCAAAAAGATGAGGAGGAAACAAGTCCTGCGCAGAAAGATGATAATGAGGAAACAAGTTCTGCTCAGGAAGGCTTACCCCACATTGATCACTGCCCTAGAAGGTCCAGCAGTTCTAAAGATCCTCCTTCACAAAATAGATCTTCATTGGAGGGCCACGGCAGTCACACTGCAAGCTTAAGAACCAGGAGTCTACCCCTGAACACCACCTCTTTGTCAGATGCCCATGGCCAAGGTGGACTGGAAGGGGAAACCCTAGAGATCATCCTGTCATTCAGCAACCAAGTGTCCCATGCCCTGATGCGTTCCATGCAATCCCTTCCTCAGTCCCCATGCCTAAAGCTTGGTAACCCATGGAGTGCGTCATCTGGATCCCCTCACCATAACCCCACAGAGGAAGACATTTCTCTGTCTGAGACCTTAGTCTCACTGGCACCAGACAGCACTGAGAAGGGCTTCTCTGTAAGGTATGGTTTTCTTTCAAGTATTCCCGAAAACTAGTCAAGGGTAGCTGTTGTCTGTTTAAGACAAGGTATCTTTGATTGCACGTTTGACTTTTGAAATTTCTTCCATCCTGTGCACTAGAAGCATGATAACGGAACTGTCTGATGTAAACCTAGAAGAGGAAATGAATCTT
This sequence comes from Pangasianodon hypophthalmus, assembly GCF_027358585.1. NCBI lineage: Eukaryota > Metazoa > Chordata > Actinopteri > Siluriformes > Pangasiidae > Pangasianodon > Pangasianodon hypophthalmus. The sequence goes on from NC_069720.1 coordinate 9,843,844, forward strand.
GGCCACCTTAGCCTGCAATGCTATAGACACTTTTATCTGAAGTTCTTGCTCTGTAAAATGATAACAACATGCAAGCACTTATCAATTGCTCCAATAAAGAAATACAGCTTTATCTTGAAGAAGGCAATTGAAATCTTTAGAAGAATGCTTTGAAGTGTACAATTGAAACGTAAAAGGAGTTTGAAACTCCTGACAAAAATAGGCAAGTGGTCAAAAGCAGGTATCAGATCAGCAGCTCAGGGCAACCTCTTACTAAATCTGTTTTTGATTTGGCTCCCAGCCTGGCTGAGCTGAGAGAGCGCACTATTGAGAGAGGAGAAGAGAGTGACAAGGCTGAAAGCGCATCTGAACGACCTCTCACCACACCCTCTGAAGTGTGTGCCCAGTCTGTGATCTCAGCACTTCCACCTCAGGAGATCCAGCGGCTGATCCAGGAGGTCAAGGATCTTGATGAGGACACCCTAAAGGTGACTTTTACAGTGATGTGAATGATGAAATGTTACATACACAAGATGCATGCTATTGCATGTTCTAGATTTTCCATCCAGCTCAGGAAACCCCAGGAATATGCATCGTAATCTTTATTTTACATGGTGTCTCTTAGTGGTGGGCAGTTTGACTATATGCTATCAATATTGCAATAGTTTACACCACAATGGGTTTCTCTAATAGTATAAAGGATATCATCAGTACTTTCATAACACCACTGTTAATTGCTTACAGTTAAAATGTTTGAGCCTGTTTGTGTACCTATTGTTCCACTTGTTAAATGTATTGTGGTTTTGCTGGCACTGTTAAACAAACATTAGTATTGTTATACAAACTGTAGCATGCCCTGTGAAATGCATATGATATTAGACAGTAGTTCTGGCTGCAAGGTTTATATTAATGTGCTCTTTTTAACACATTATTGTTTCTATAGACTTGTATGTTGGACATGCCATGTAAAGGGATAAAAAATTGGATGTAGTCATTGATATGGTGACAGTTTCTGAGAAGAGAAAACATTTTTGGAAGGAGTCTCCAGTGTCAGTACTTTGTTAGTGGTTAGTGGTTAAGCTGTAACTTTTCAAGCACAGGAAATTCTTCAGAATAGAGGGTGTTACGGTTTTTATTTCTTATAAAATTCAAGAGAGATAAAAAAAAAAGAGGCTGGTGAGGGACCGACTTATAGCTGTCAATGTAAATAATAACAGGAACTATTTTTTGTGGATGTTTAGCAACTTTAAATGTAAGCATAAATGGCTAAACAATATGATTTGACATTCTTTAATTAATAAAACAATGTCATTATTGGAAAATTGCTGAGGTATAAGAGGAATAAAACACTTTGGGATATGCTTTTATTGGAAAATAAACAGCTTCAGAGTGAAAACACATATCACCCAACCTTATTCTCTATCAGAAATAATCTAAGAGGTTAAAAAAAGTATTGAATGTGAAGAATTGAACGTGAATTGCAGGATAAGGATAAGCACTGTAATACATGGTATTAATACTTGGGAGTGCATCCACCTCCAATATAATTATCAGCATAATGAGATCTATAGCAAAGTCAGCCCTTATCTGTAAAGAGCCTTAGTGCAGGAGGCTGCAGAGACAGAAACACATTAGCAGCTGAAGTAAGAAATGGTGGACCATTAATTGCTATCGCAGAGCACATAAAATAGTTGTCATTATATCAAGATCCCTTAGTAACAGAGGAGACATACTCCATGAGCTTTCAAGCCTCTCTTAGTGTATTATTTCTCTGCCCTCCCTTTCACTGCCTTTGGTAAAGTGCAGCTTCTACACTTTGACAGCGATCCCTGTTTTCCCAAAGGAGCTCTTGGCTAAGCTGGATGTCTGTAGGCATTTCTTTTGTTGAGGCTGTATATCTGCACACACTTTTAGTAGCTCTTTTAGAGCAATTACCTGCGTATCGCTAACGTGATTGATAACTTCCTGAATTTAATGTACCACAAGAAATTTTTTTGACAGTCATTAACCAAACCCTTGACATAGCAGTGGTACATAGCACAGGTTAAAACAGAAGCTCCCTTTAGCAAAAAAAAAAGGGATAAGGGTTATTTTAAGCTGTTAGCCTTGCAGCCTTATAAGTAAGTTAACAAACCTGACAGGTTTACTATGAAGGATCTGGAAATCTTCGTAAGCACAGTAATAAAAGTGAGATCTCTTCCTGAATACTAATCATTTTCTAGCACACCATATACAACCACATCTGGCAAATGGATTACAACAACAGCACTAAATTACCAGTGTAGTAGCATACCACCTTTAAGCCATTTGGACCTCATATGTTTAAATGGCTTGAACATACTGGCTGACAGATTTACCATTACTCTCATGCAGCAACTGGAAGACATCCATGTAGTGATTCTTCACAAGGAGGAGGGAGTTGGCTTGGGTTTCAGTATTGCTGGTGGTATCGATCAGAACAAAGCAACTACAGTGAGTAAGACCTTTACACCCATGTTAGCATCCACTACAGCATGGCTAATCATCTCCACCCAACCACATGGTTCACTTTAAATAATGTTAACTGACAGCTAATTGGGATCTTATAAAAATAAACTACCAAGCATTGAGTTACTGAACACCAGTTTTTCAAATGTTATCCACTTCTTTTTGGGATTGGATTCAATTTCCAAATCTATCTTGCAGGCTACATCAGGGCTGTAATCCAATCTCAGAACATCTAATCAGATAACTTTTGGGGAACTGACCCACCCAGTTCACTTTTAGCTCCATCAATCCCTGGAAGCTAAGTAGATTTTAAAACAGCACTTATTAGTCCTCAGTGCTGCTTGAAGTTCATAACACATGCTTCTGGCTCAAAGCTTGTCATAATTTGCTAATTTGTTAGGTTAGTAAATCATTCCCATCATGTGTGACAGCTCTGCGTCTGGAAATTTTCTTACGTTTTGCAGGTTCACAAAATCTTTCACCAAGGCTTAGCTGCTCTGGAGGGCACCATCGAGAAAGGAGACGAGGTGCTGTCTATCAACGGACAGACAATGAAGAACGTGAAGCACAGCGATGCTACAGCAGTACTCCGGCAGGCGCGTGAACTGAAGCAGGCAGTGGTGGTGGTGTGCAAGAATAAAGAGGCAGAGAGTAGCATAGATGCTAGCACTACCGAGGCCAGCTGCGGTACTGACACAGAGCAGAGCTTCACAGGTACACAGCTACACACTTAACTGCAGTGTATGCTGTCCATTTTTTTCAGATAATCAGCCTATGTATCATCCATTCAGTGATATTTAGTATAATTGCTAATAAAGTGTATGGTATCAAGGCCAGGTCTTTTCATCTTCTGCTTCAGTAGATGAGAGTGGAGACGTCCTGACTCTAGAGTTGGAGAAGAACGCAGGTGGAGTGGGTTTTGGGCTGGAGGGAGGAAAAGGCTCTATTCATGGAGACAAACCTTTGGTCATCAGCAGAATCTACACAGGTATAACCCTTCAGTTTCTTAAACGCTGTGTTTAATATGCAGCATATAATGAAGTTTTAAAGGAGCAGTTTGGCAAAAAAAAAAAGATTTTTTTTTCTTTCAAAATTCTTTCCTTTAACCTGGATCAGTGGTGTCAAACTCAATTTCTGCCCAGGCCACGCCCCCATTTTTGTGAGGCCTTGAAGCACATAATCTAAGGCTAACATAAGATTAACACCAATAATTTGAACATAGAATGGGACATTTCTAGGACAAAGAATGGCTAACATTGCATCCTGTTGAATAGTTTCTATTAGGTGATAACATTTATTATACTGATTAAAGGTTTCTTTAATATACATCTGTTTTCCAAATATCGAAAAAAAAAGAATTCACACTGGCTTATCTCATACATACTGTACATGTCCTTAGTCACTTGTCGCTTTCCCCCCATCAGCCTTTTGTCATTGAATCACACTAAAAAGCCAACACCGGACATGTTTGCGAATTGTTTTCAGACCCGAGTGTGAATTCATCGCAGCAGGCGCAGCAGATAGGTGTTGGTTTTAACTAGCATTTCAGAACTGTGAGATGCAATGCACATGTCAGCTGCATGTTGTACAGTGGTGTACAGAATGCTATGCTGTGGGTCTGGTGTGAATTCTAGGTATTGCTGGTGTCATGTAAAAAAACCTACAGCATTTTTACATATAACTTTTATAAATGTATTCTTTGTTTGCAAGTTTGCGTGTGCCGGCTGAAACAAGGTAGTATGTCATGTTTGGCCTGTGAGCCAGGAGCTTGACACCTGTGCCTTAGTAGTCAGTCAGCTACCAGTTTAGCATAAATCATTGATGACTAAATCATCACACACTTGTAAATGGTATTATCGAGCCAAACAATGTGTTATAAGCTTCTCCTACTTGCTAGCTACATTAGCTTCACTGCTAATGAAGCAAGCATTAGATACCAAATATGCATTGGCTGATCCACTACATTAGGAGGAAGTAAAATTTTGTTAGAAGTAATTTTCTTTCTTGGCCAAAATATTCCTTAAAAACCTTGCTGTAATGAGTATGTTTATGTGTGTTGGTAGGCAGTACAGCGGAGCAGAAGGGCCTTCAGGTTGGTGATGAGCTGCTGCAGGTCCAGGGCTCCACAGTGCAAGGTCTTTCACGTCTCGAGGCTTTGACTGTCCTCAAAGGCCTTCCTGATGGATCATTCACAGCCATCGTGAGGAGAAAGAACGCTGAACAGAGCTAAATTCTGAAAGTATTACCAGATAGCTTGAAAAGTGTGAAAGTACTGAATTTTAGGAAACATAGTCTTAAACACTTTCAGTGGAAAATCCCACTTATGCTGGTCATTTCATGCAATTTTAATATCAGGATTATATTTACGTAGATAAGGATTATTATTGAAAATATCTTGATTACAGTAAAACATATCTAGTATGTCCTATTATAAGATTATAGTAAACCAATTATAAGATTATTAAACCTATTTCTAGACATATATGACAAATTTCAAGCTTGTTTTATTGGCAAAATAAAACAAAATTATCTGCCAATAGAATAAGAAAGACTAAAAGATTAAGACAATACAAAATATTGAAATGAGTAAAAATGTCTACAAGTAGGTTTAATAATCTTATATTTGTTTTATTGTAATCTTATAAAGGGAAATACTAGATCAATTTGACTATATTCAAAATATTGTCACTTGCTAAAATGCATTTTTTTTGCAGCACTCCAATGCATTACATCAGATTGCATGTGGTTAGTGACTGCTGAAGACTGTGCCTTTAAGGAAACAGCATGCAGAGTTGTGATTTTGAAGCGACAACCAGGGTTTGCATAAAACAGCAGAAACAAGGAACGATACAGGAAGTTGGTGGTCAAGTGTAATTTTCATATTCAATGTGTCACACTGTCAGATTTCAGTCTGTCTGGAAAAGCACTTGATTCATGAAAATCTTATCAGTATTAATCTGTGTCCAAATACGGCCAATTTTGATCTTTAAATATTAGCTATTTAGCACAATTATTTAAGCATCTTTGAACAGCCCATCTGCCCAAGACTCCAAATTGCATTTAGAAATTACATGTTGACACTAAACCCCAACTATACCAATCCACCTACTATACATGCTAGAATTATTGATATTGATTTTAATTAACTCCAAATGAAGAATTTTTCAGGTTGGTAAAATGGTACACTCAAATTTACACCCACTCCGACTAGATATGAGTGATCATACATATAATCCGGAAATGAAATTGATGAATAAGGAAATGGTTGTGTTTCTGCCAATTACGTTGTGTTAGGCTACGTTCACTGCTTTTTATCAGCCACTCAGAACACTGGGCTGATGGACAACTCTGGCATAACCAGTCAGCCAATAGGAGACAGTCTGTTACGAGTTTCAGACATGCCTACAATAAACCAGCAAAGCTTATCAGTTCATTTTCTAATGGATACCAATATATCCATGTGAACGAAGCCATATAGTACTGTGCTCACTGAACTACAGGGGAACGAAAAGAGGAATATTATAAGAAATAATAATTTGCTATGCGTATCTTCCAGGCTTTAAGAAATGCCATGCCATTTATCTGTTTTTGTGTCAATAACTGGTCTAATCCTAGACTAAGAAAATGGTCTATAGAGAAACAACTCTTCTGCATGAATTAACCCAAAGCTGAGATTAATACATGTCCAAACACGGTCAATTTTGATATTTGGATATCAGCTATTTGTCTATTCAAATGATTCACAAGCTCTTATTGGTGTTACTTTTTTAAATAAATAATTGTAAATAAAGATTCAGAAGTTTAGCCACGTGAAAACAGCGTAACAGAGTACAGTTTCTTTGTTTGCTGATGCATAGAAATATTGCCTTTGTACGGTTGTACTAACATGGTCAGGGATTCCCGGAAACTTGACTGTACTCAAGTTTGCCTGTTTTGTTAAGAATTGCACAAACACTGTAGAGTAAGATATATGCAAAAATATTTCTATGGAATCTAAACAAGTGTATTTGACCAGATTCTTAATGGAGTAGATTTTGAGCTCACAATAATGTCATGTTTTCACACATGCTTGCAAGAACCAAAGATAGGAGACTTTTTATGGCCTGCCTTTACATTCGATGTTTTATGACCATATAGGCTTTGTGCCTGATTACAATAATTGTCATTTTATTTATTTAAGTTCTTAAAAGAAACAGAACATCCAATTTTAATATAATTGAAAAAAAAGTTCACATTAAAGATCAGATGCTGTTAATTTTTTGTCTTTGTACAGAATAAGTTACTAATATATCAGAAAGCCCTGTTTATATTGTTTAAAATGTCACTGTATTACTTTTTCCCCCCAAAAATACCCTAATAAAATAATTAACTACAAACATTTGACCAGTCTGGTGATTAAAAATGATTCAGATTAATACTGGCTGCTGTGCAGTGTGAAGTGATTGTGACTTTTCATTTTGTTCTGTGAACATTTGCTCTTCTATGGCAACTCTTAAAATAGCCTAGCTAATGAATAGCTTGGCTATACACCTTGAGGTAATTAGCTGAAAAGTTGGTGAGTAAATGAAAGTCCATTTTGAAAGGATCAACAAATGGACTTTTCTTTTTGCTGTAAACAAATTTTTCAACCCTGTCTCACAGAAAAAAAAAAGGTTCACACACAACTGCTTTGCAGCACCTTATATATGATGAATATCAAGGTTTTGTCACAAGCATACGTTGCATATCAACATATGAAAGTTTCACTCAAATGCTCAAAAAAGTCTTTAGACTGTAAATTCTTTAGGCTCCAGAGTCTTTCCAGGTTTTTGTTATCACATGACTTGGAGGCCTGATTATGTTTACAGAGGAGAAGAGAAGTTAGGTTTGTTTTATGAGCCTGGTCAGTCTAATCATATAATTGTGAGAAGCACTTTACACATGAAGTGGGTTACATTCTATATGTTTAAAAAAAGAGATAAGATTATTTACTTCTTATCAGTCTTATTCAATATGCAATATATGCTTGTGACAGAAAGTTGATATTCATAGTATATAAGGTGCTGCAAATACGTTGTGTGCATGTATGTATGTATGTATGTGTAATATATATATATATATATATATATATATATATATATATATATATATATATATACACACACACACACACACACACACACACACACACCAAAAAACAACAGTACCACCAATGGTCATCATGAGTGAAAATAAACAAAATGGTATGTGGTATGAAGTAAAATCTGGGCCTGATTTCTTTCTAGCCCTGACTGTAAATTCATGCAGCAAATCATTAACTATTGAGTGAAAACACCCCCTAGATTTAGTGTCCACTGGGGTTAATTTATTTAACCCTGTTACACTGAAACGTCCATCATCAGCAGTGATTAAGATGGCTCATGTGAAATACAATAGTGGGTGTAATAAATATGAATGAGACGGATTACTTCAATTCAATGCCTGTGGAGGAAACACTGGAACTAAATAGAGTTATCACACATTGTCCTATCAAAGTACAAATAACTAGTGTTGTGGTACTTGGTCTTGATACCGCACATCAATGGTCTCAGTGTTGTCATAAACTTCACTGAAATTTTACTTGGCCTTGTCTTGGTCTTGGCCTATGAAGACTTGAAATATTTTTTCAACACCACCCGAGACCATAATATCACTTCCATTAACAAGTATTTGTTCCCATTGTAATGCTCCTGTTACAGTACAAAATGTCAATGTCTATCTGTGCATGTGGAGTTATATAGCGCCTATAAATTTCAAGTGACTACATTTCAAAATACTTCATTATCTTATGTTCAAAATAATATAGCGCAAGTACGCACAGCTGTATTTGGTCACAAAGTTATATGAGCCTACATCCTATGTATGTAATGTGTACTTAATTGTACAAAATGATAATACCAAAGTAGATTTTAGATTTTATCATTCAAGAGAAATCTCATGTTAGGTTAAAAGATACTACAACTAGCAAATTAACACATCTGAGCATCTGATCTCGGACTCGGACTCGGCCATGTGTGGCGTTGGTCTTGTCTTGGTCATGCCCCGCTGTCATACTCAGTCCTGAGACTTCACTGGCTATGCTCTTGGTCTTGAACCCAAATCTACAAATTACACCAAGGAACAAACGGTGGAGCTGTTTTGTGTACAGCAGGCAGCTGTAGCAGGAAGTGTAGTTTTCTATTTACCATATTTGCTAGAAAGGACATGGCATGATTACGGACTTATTGCTCTTGACTCTATTAGGAATTAGGAATTAGCACGAATGGTGCTGCCTATCTGTCTTTCAGTGAATGTGTTCCTGTAATAAGTTGATAACCTGTTACCTGCATCATTCCTGCCAGATCATTTAAAGTAATAATAGTGCAAAGAATCTCAGGAGTATCTGGAGTGTCCATCAGTTGGTCCCTTCAAAGCACTTTTTAAAGAAACTGTGCTTTGACTCTTCCAAATGCAGTGCCCTTACAAATGGCTGTCCTGAGCATTGTTCCTTCAAAGTCCCCTGTGTAGGCATCATCACTTCAGAATGGACCACACCGACTTGTCTTGCTGACAAAAGACAAACAAGTCAACAGATGCCAATGGTCTAGAAGGTCATCATTTATTCATTGGAAGCTGCTGGAATACATTGTGTGGGATTATGTAAAGGGCTCTGTTTTGTATTTAGGCAAACAGTACAGTAAAGGCATTTCGTCTCATTCCAACATCTATTCAACAAAGACTGTAAAGAACACTGAAAAATTCAGAAAATCTGGAATAATCACTAATATTTATTCATTTGGTCAAAGCGTTTATCCAAAGTGATCCAAAGTCAAATCTAAACATAGAGCTGAACAGGAACTGCATTGGATTTCAGGCAGTCCAGGGATTTTAATCTTCTGATCTGTAGCCCAGAGCCTCAAAGCGGCAGTTAAAAATCAAATCTGCAAAATTTTCCTTTAATCCCAATGACAATGAGTTGAGAATATGTAGCTCAAATCATCTGAAGCAAGTATATGTATGAAGATATAGGATATTATTGTATGACGATATCGTTATGGAAAGGAATTTGAAGTGAGAGAAAGTTTACATGTCAGCTAAATTACCTGCATAGTTACAGCAAATGTCAGTCAGACATCAAACATGTTTTGGCTGTTTTAGTACATTTGGGATAAGAGGAAAATTGTGTAAACCTGATTTTTTTTGCTGAACCATTCCTTTATCTGCTTAGCTATTCAGTAATAATAATAATAATAATAATAGTATTTTAAAAGTTAAATTACCACATATGTTCAGTTAAAAAAAAATAAAAAAATGCTCCATTTTCACAAATTTCAATTATATATAATTCTAAAGGATCCAGGCACTGGAGATAATGCCTCCTTAAAATGAACAGCAAACACATTTCTAGCCAGTGGACATGCATTCAGGATAATTAACTTCACTGAACAACACACAGTCATGCTCTTGAATGGAACAGTATAAACACAGAAGGAAAAACACACACATGCACATTGCAGCAGATTACACACACAAACAGCATTTGTCCCTTTGTGCAACTTTGAATGATTCAAGCTTTCCATCAGTATGTAAACATCACAGTGAAATTCCTGACTATTGTTTATTGTCCTTTAGATCTTTACCATTTAATGTTTGGGAATCATGCAAGTCCTCCCTTCCTATTATCTCTGTACAAGATTCCCGTTCTTTATTTTGAGAAACGTGATGGACTGCATAAGTTATTATTTTTTGGAAAGAAAATACTCAGCACCTACGTGAAGTGCAGAATTACGAATAAAGCCAGTAACACCTATATAAATTGTTTTAGCTGTAACTCATCTGCATGTCATTTTCTTTTCACTCTTCAAATATGACTAGGCATGCAGACACGAAAAAAAAGACAACAGGCACGTACCGGGTACAACTAGCATTAAAGCCAGGGAACAGGAATGTCAGACAAGATTGAAAATTGAGGTAATCAGTTCAGAAGTAATATAAAATGAACCTAAAAGCTGGAATTTGCAAGTACTAAAGTAAAATGTGAGGTTCTTAATTATAGAGTATGGAGTTTATATGTTTCTAAAAACTAACAAGTAGCCATTTTGACCCCATCTGTGTGACTGCATGTCTGGAGTCGAGCACAGTTTGGTGATCTCTACCTGCAGAATAAACCGCGTTAGAGCTCACCAAGCAATGCTGGACTACAGACATTGGCTGGATTCGAGTTTTATGGCACATCAGTCATTATGGATGTGTGTGAACATGATATGGGACACACACCATAGGATAACTACTCAGTTTTCCACTAAAAAAATGACCTGCTTTAATTTAGCCATGTTTGGGTTCGTTCAGGTAGAATGAGTACACGTAAGGTTGAGTGCAAAAGTGTGTATTTCTCATTTCTTCTAAGGGAATGCACAAGCATTTAAAACTCTTTCACATAAATAATAACAACAAATGATTAATTAAAAATATATTCAGATTCTTTAGATTCTGTATTATTTATACCTAAAATTAAAAAGGAAAAATTCCAATGTGTATATAAATAAAATATTGGACAGTGAAGTCTAATATTTCATTTTGATGATTAAAATTCTAGGAATTACAGTTTTTGAGCAAAATATTCTGGATGTACAAAATGTACTGCTTTGGACTATTATACACTGCCTGGCCAAAAAAAAGTCGCACAATCTAATATTTTGTTGCACTGCATTTAGCTTTCATTACGGCACCTTATGCAACTTCACAACATTTATTTCCATCCCGAGTTGCATTAATTTTTGGCTGAGATCTTGCATTGAGGACAGGAGAGTCTAACCACTCTGTAAAGTCTTCTCCAGCACATCCCAAAGACTTTCAATGGGGTTGAGGTCAGGACTCTGTGGTGGCCAATTCATGTGTGAAAATGATTCCTCATACTCCTTGAACGACTCTTTCACAAGTTAAGCCTGATGAATCTTAGCATTTTCATCCTGGAATATGCCTGTGCCGTCAGGGAAGAAAAAGTCCGTTGACGGGATAACCTGGTCATTCAGTACATTCAGGTGCTCAGCTGACTTCATTTTATTGCCGCACAGTGAGGCTGAGGCTCGACCTGACCAGTTGATGCAACCCCAGATCATAACACTGCCTCCAGAGGCTTGTACAGTAGGCACTATGCATGACGGGTGAATCACTTCATCCATTTCCCTTCTTACCCTGACACGCCCATTGCTTTGGAATAGGGTAAATCTGATTTTATCAGATCACATGACCTTTTTCCATTGCTCCACAGTCCAGTCTTTATGCTCTCTAGCAAATTGAAGTCATTTTTTCCGATTAGCCTCACTAACAAATGGCTTTCTTGTGGCCACACAGCTGTTTAGTCCAAGTTCTCATCACATTGTGCGTGTGGAAATGCTCTTACTTTCACTATTAAACGTAGCTGTGAGTTCTCCTGTCGATTTTTTTACGATGTGACATCACCAAGCGTTTTAAAGATCTCCATCACGATCATTCAAGATTTTTTTCCGACTACATTTCTGCTGTAAAGTTGACGGTTCACCACTATCCTTCCAGGCTTTAATAATGCACTGGACATTTCATAACCCAGTTCCAGTGATTTCAGCAATCTCCTTAGTTGTTTTCTTTGCTTGATGCAGGCCAACAATTTTCCCCTTCAGTAACATCTTTTCCACGACAATGGGATACGTAAACTGCCATGGTTGCTTAAGAAATGAGAAGCTACACACTGCATCAGTTAAGGTTAAAAGAATTGTTGCCAGCTGAAACATATTAATCACTGCAGTAATGATCCAAACATAGGCTCTTAAGTATTATAGTTAATTTAAATTACAGTAATGCTCTCTAGTGATTTGGAGGTGAATGTGGAATAAACCAATTTCTTAAGTCTTCTAAAATGTCTCATAATACTTGAATCCACCCTACAGAACCACACTTGGGGTCTACTCATTGCATAAAAATTGTCATATTGCACTATTTTCTCTGTAGAAGTAAAAAATGGTTTTGTACTAGGGATGCACACATCCCCTTTTTTTTTTTTAAAAACATAATACCAGTATCAGAGCTGTTATCTGATACTGCTCCGTTAGTGACTATGTACATATTAAAAGGTGTTTAAAGGTGTAGCTATGGAGACACCCTGTTAGCTTCAAGTTGTTTCAGCTAATGATGACAACAAGTGTCATCCTCACAGTAATCAAATCGACTCTGTGAGCTTCTGTTGGTCAGTGATGCAAAATATCACAGGCACGTACATGTGCAAGATTTGTGTTGTGTCAGGCAACGTCACACATTTATGGAATGTTTAAAACATCAGCGGATCAGATCTTGAAATTTTCAGATTGTAAAATGGCAAATCAGATCTGATACCAGTCCAGTGATTCAGGATATCTTCGGTCTGATTACGACACTCAGTATCAGATCGGTGCATCCCTATTTCATACCGAGACTTTCTTTCTTTCTTTAGGTAGCAGAAAAGGCTCTCGAGCCATATGTTTGCACCACATCTTATTTTCCTTAATGTCTTCACAAATGTTATTTTCAAAAGTACAGAATAGAAAAGTAACTCCTATAAAGGGCCAGGCTTTGATGTCTAAAGATAACTAAGCAATAAAACATAATGTGATATGCTGTTATAGGAAAATAATAAATCAATTAAATTAATTAAATAAGGACATGTCATACTTTTTTTATCAGTTGAATATTATGGAATGTGTGCAAAACAAGTTGGTTCCTGTTATCACTTATGTTGTAGCAGCTATAAACACCTGTTCCCTCAGTTAATAAGATAAAAAAATCTCTGTCCTGAAAACTCTCCCATGGAGGAAAACTTAATAAGCAATACGTATGTTTACATACATATACATTTGTCTTTGTTAAATAACAGTGTGTAATCTGTTTAAGTCTATTAGGCTTAGATTATGTGCCATACAAGTCCCTTTGAAGGAGTTGTTATGATAAAAATGATAGCGTACTAGTATAAGTAGAGTGTGAGGTGTATGTCGCATTTCTCTCAACTTTTTGCATCCTTAAAGTGCAATAAAATATTGACTTTAGTTTTGGGTTATAACTGTTAATAATTTTACTGCTATCTAAATACTGTACATGTATTGCATCACATACTGTACATGTACTGTATTGCCTCTGTGTGTGTGTGTGTGTTAGCCTACATTGCTGATAGTTTATAAAACATACTGTTGTAGTACAGTGTATTGTTTTACTTTTTTTGTGTTAAATATGGGGCCTAGAGATATTTGCGGTTTTTCCACATTTGCAGGGGTTAGGGGTGCAGGAGGGCCCACTGTAGTTTCTTATAAAGCATCATATCTGCAGATGCATTCTGTATCTGGTCTCCAAGAGCAGATGAATTAGTACCAGTACTGAAAAATTATTTTCAGTAATTTGAAATCTTAATAGGAAATTTTTAATATCCTATTCAGATAAGCACAATGACTTAAACTCGTTCCCACCCATGGAACACTTCTGACGTAGGTCAAACTCTGAAAAAACTAGAAAAGTGAATATTTATGTAGTAGTAGTTATTTTTGTAGACCAGCATGCTGGTGAGAATGCTGGTGATCTGATATTTGTGCTATTACCTGTCCATGCCACATTTGTGCTTTTATCTATAAGTGACAATTAAAGCAATTTGTTCAAATTTGTTGTTGAGATTTCTTTCACAGTAATGTTTTTATAATGTGATGTAATGTGAAGTAATTTATGGCCAGTGAACCTCACTACTTAGCTCCTTTATCTCATGTCCTGTGTGTAATTCTATTATTACCCACAATCCCAGTTTGCATGTAAAGTGGGCTTCTGAAGACATTTATGCTCATGCTGGAATTTTTTCATTTCCTCAACCACAGCTGCGCTACACTCAAACCAAATATGAAAACAAACCTGAAATTGCTCTGGCCTTTTGAACAAAAGACTAATAAAAAATGTTTCTCACATGAGCAATACAAGCAAGTGGAATAAAAATAAGTACCACGTGAGTCAAAACAAGGCTGACTACAGTAATATGGGGAAGGTGTGGATCCGCGAGGTTTTAGGGAGAAATTATTATTGGAAGTTATATTCCAAAATTTGATTAATATTAAAAATATAAATCATGAGGGCTAAGAAACCATTAAAATGTTGGTTGGATAGGCAGTAGTGCAAAGTATCTAGTACCAAACCCTAGCTATTTTTGTAAAACAGAAAAAAATATATACGTGGCAGTTCCCTTCTTATATCTTTTTAAGTGTTTGGATAAAATGGAACTTAAAAGGTTCAGAAAACGTAACATGACACTCACTGTTCACCTGGTTAGCTTGTCACTTGATTAGCGTCTTATCAGTTATAAATAGTTCCAGATAGTTAACTGAGTTGTACAATCGGTGAAGCTTATGACTTTGCATGTGATTTTTTGTGTGTTAAGTTTCTAAACAGCCATTTTTGACAAATGTTCAGGGAAGTTACTTTTCTGTTCTGCTCCTTCTGAAATCATATAATACATTTAAAAACCCATGAAAACTACATGTGAACCCAGTGAGCACAATAATGTTTAGAAGAAGTCAGAAATCTCAGAAAAATAAATGGTTTCAGAAGAGACAGCTCTTCTGGTCTCACACAAGAGGTCAAACCTTATAATGGACTAAAAAGGACATATTTTGTAGAGGTCACATCAAGGCCCAGGCCAGGACTGACTTCAGTTTTAAATCAATAATGAACCCAGTAGTGGTCAGTTAGTGCTCACTGGGAAACACAGCATCAGAAAATACCTTTTTGTTGAACAGTTATGGAAATGTATATTCTAGAGAAAGTGCCTTTAGTGCTATTTGAGAGATTTAACAGCTTTAGTGAGGTTTGTGTAAAACTCAATCATACTGACGGGGAAGAACGAATCCACCACGGAACGAGGAAGCAGACCTCCAAGATCGGTCTGGAAGAAGCTGATGAGCTGGGTTTTACCTGCTTCCCTGTGAAAATTCACAAAATTCACATTAATAATAATAATAATAATAAAACACTTACAATACAATGTGGCACTGTATTTCAAGTACAGTATGTATTAAGTCAATTTAAGGATCAAATATTCATATAAACTTATTGGTACGTAATATAGCCTATGCTCACGTGTTACTCTAGTATTATTATTGCTTTACTACAAGTATAAGTATTGTCTACTAGTCTTCTTCATTGTGTCACTTACAGTTTGACTGACTGCTTTGTGATGAGCTCATGTCACAAAAAAACAGGCAGATGTTTATTTCCTGTATAAGAGCGAATTGTGAAGAGTGAATTTCCCCAAACTGCAGCAAAAGTAAACGAGCAAATGGTGGCACAGAAGATCTCGAGTGCATTTGCTGTTAAGACCATTAAAAGCTTAATATTTGCCATTTTGAGCTTGGCCCATTCTTTTGCCCAGGAGTGTATAAATTATGCAGTAAACCAGGCTTTATCAACTGGTGGATCGTGGTCTGGATGCAAACCCATCAAAGTATTTCAGTGGACTGAACCAAGTCCTTGAAAAAAAAAACTTTTTGTAGCTTTTATGTAGCTGAAGGCAGCTCATCGGACCAAGCTAGCTACAGGGCTAGAGATATTAGATTAGAAAGAGAAGACTTTTCACAGACTTCACAGACTTTTTGCAAATGGGCATGGCTTGTTTAAAAAAAAAAGATGACAACAGAAACAGAATGTTTGAAGATGACTGGACAGAGAAATGTGTTCATTCTCCCTGCATCATTTGAAAACGGTGGTGTCTCATCAGTTCAGAGTCCACGGCACTAGTGAAAAAGTGGTAGTGTGAAGTATAAAACATAACCACTACAGACAGTAGTATTTGTAGCCATATGATAACTGATCATTAATGCTTAAGCATTAAAAGGTAACTGTTGTTGCCATTCAGTCAGGGTAATTGCTCTTCCGGACCCTGCAGTAGACTGTATACTTTTTGGTTACTACCATTTCTTATAACCAGCATGCCCACAAGAGACAACCCTGAACATCAGCATGCATGTGTACACAGTTACTCTTAACCCTTGGGTTAGTCGTATCTCATTCTGTGACTCTCTAAGTTCGTTTAAAACTATCTTGCCTTTGTTTCTGGCCCGCTGGTGGAAACTTAGACTTGCAGCATTTTCCTGATCTTTCTTACAGCCAGATTGAATTCTATCTCGCTGTAAATTGCTTCAGATAAAGTGTCAGCTGGATCAATAAACATGAGCTCAGTGTTACTGAAACTCAGTTCAGCTTTGTAATGGACAGTTTTAAATGCTGACTGTAAAAACAATAATAGCTCTTTGCTGCCATCTGCCTTCTTTGGCTGGAAATTCATTTTGCCATTCACAGGCGCTGCTGTTAGTAAATAAGGTTTCTGAAATTCAGTTGTCTTCATAGCTTACCCTGGTACAGGCACACAAATGCAGCCGCATGGATGATTAAAGCCACGCACGTAGCCAGGCTGGGGAGGGCAAGCTGGATGGCTCACATGAGTCGCTAGAAAGACGTAAACACAATACAGTAAGAATTTTAAATAATCGCTTATAATGAGATTTACAGATCTTATTGTAAATCAAATAACAAATACTGATTCAGAAGCAGGACTACGTCATATCTAGAAGAGGACTACAATGTGGAAATATAAGTGTGGATTCTGTGCCATTCAGTCACAATACAGGAGGCGTGGCCTCTGTATATGTCAGTCACTGTGAAAGAGATGTAGACTTGGTGCCTTTCGGTCCAACTAAAGGAGATGTGGGATCTATATTTGTCCATCATTGTAAAGTAGGCGTGTCATCTGTCACTGTTAGTCCTAGTGAAGGAGGTGTGATTTTGAGCCTGTCAATCTCGGTGAAGGTGTGGCCTCTTTAACTGTCAGTCCCAGTGAAGGAGGTGTGGCCTCTTTATCTGTCAGTTCCAGTGAAGGTGTGGCTTTGTGCCTGTCAGTCCTGGAGAAGAAGGTGTGGCTTTGTGCCTGTCAGTCCTGGAGAAGGAGGTGTGGCCTTCCATTTCTCAAAGCTAACAGTCTTATATCACTTAAAACTGAACTGTCTGAAACAGCTTTAAATGGTATCATAATAAATCTCTAGCTGCTTAAATGTATCTTCTAGACACAAAATCATCCATCATGTATTGCAATGTGCGTTAAAATACAGAGATACACAGCTGAATAAAAGGATAAAACAAAAGGATAAACATGATACCATTTGATGTAATCGTGCCGTCTTCATATTGCTTGACTAAAATAACATCGACAAAGTCCCGTGGTGATATAACACCCATAGCAGCAGAGGGAGTGACAGTTCTGCATACTGTGACATCCTAAGGGAGGAATATCAGAAATATCAGTTAGACACGGCTGAAAACATCTGGGTGTCAAAGAAAACAAAACTGTACACTACATTTATTTTTGCCTTCATAAATGTGATGCCTCAGGTGAAGATGCACAATCTATTAAATCACTAGTGTACTTAAACCACAGCTACAGCAATAATCTTGTATGTGTGTTTAGTAAATCAGTGTCACAATATGGTGTGGCATTTCGGAGTGATAGACTATGGGATTTAAACTTAAGCTTATCCGCTGAGAGATTTGGTGTACAGAGGAACCAGCTAGACATGAGAACTCATGAGAATAAAGTCAACAGCTGGCACAAAACCTACTGTAGAAACTTGTTCAAGGAGCTCAAACTTCTTCACATTGTTGTCCCATTTGAGACGAAGCCCATTTGGATCTGGTTTCAAACACTCCCAGACTTTCTGTGGACTGCCGTTGACTATCCCCTCTCCCTTATACCTGCAAAACACATGATTAGTATTGATATAACTGAACAAATATAAAAACTTAGTAGAAAGACTTGAACATTCCTTGGTGAATGCTCCAATTCCCTCTTTTATTCTGAGAGCTGCAATTTGCGTATTGACTATATACCTTAATACTATAAACCTTAATATTATAAACCTTTGCCTTTGTTTACTATTCACAATAACAGATCTGAAGATTTGAAGTGTCATCTACACATGGAAAAACAAGTTGCTCAGTTGTTTGAGAGCACTGGTCCATTGTTCAGTCAAAGGCTTATCTTATTTAAAAGCATTGCACCAATGTTTCAACAACTGAGGATGTGTTATTCTGCCTTCACGTCCTCCAAGAAAGCTTACAAACTTGGAAGTTGTGATTAGGGTTGGGACGCTGTTGGCTAGTCAGTAATTATATTATCGAAGTATAAATGTGCACCTATATGAGAGGTTTACTCTGTATACTCTCAGAAAAAAGGGTACTAAACTGTACCTTTCCTTGTCACTGGGATGGTACCTTTTTTAGCACTGAGAAAGAAAACACAAATCTACTTTATCTTTTTTTTTTTAACCCATTAACCATGATTGAACCATACTAACCATATAGTATACCATAGTACCCCTAGTTATAATTAGGATCAGGGATGGGCAAAATGACAAATATATATATTTTTTACATTACATACATACATTTCTATGATACATGATATATATCACAATATATAGGTTTGCTAATAATTCCCCAACAATTCCATCATGTTGCACTTAAAAATTAAAACTATATTCAAAAATAAAGATTTCATTAATTCATTCATGCATTAAATAAATAAAACTCAGAAAAAATTAAATGAAGTATCAAATTTTAACA
Source organism: Pangasianodon hypophthalmus (assembly GCF_027358585.1). Classification (NCBI taxonomy): domain Eukaryota; kingdom Metazoa; phylum Chordata; class Actinopteri; order Siluriformes; family Pangasiidae; genus Pangasianodon; species Pangasianodon hypophthalmus. Next base: position 9,862,957 of record NC_069720.1, read on the forward strand.
ATCTGCTTCCAGTTTGCATTTATTAAATTTTTTTTTAAAAGATATGATGATACCATGATATCTCAGAAAAATGTATTATGACATCATTTATCGTGATATTATATCATCATGTTGTCCAGCCCTACTTAGCATGACACAGATAGAAAAAATGAAAACAAACAAAACTAAAAAGAATGATGCCTTTGCGAGCTTTGCATTACCTACCAGTTAAAATACATCTTTAAATTGGTGATTGTTCTGTGTGTGCTTCTCTGAATGTGCATAATGGACATCCAATAATGTAATTACTTTAATTATTAAATATTTTTCAAGCTACCTCAAAAGTGTAACACACAGTGTAATAATTGTAATACAGGTCTCCTTTTGGTTTCAGTGACAATGAAAATGTCCAGTACTTACTGACAGTATGGGTAAACCTGCACTTAATGAAAGAAGTAAAGATATCCATCCATCCATCCATCCATCCTGTGTACCGCTTATCCTGGAGCCTATCCCAGGGGGTTCTGGGCACAAGGCAGGGGATCACAGGGCACAATCGCACACACACTCACACACTACGGACAATTTGGAAATGCCAATCAGCCTACAACGCATGTCTTTGGCCAGGGGGAGGAAACCGGAGAACCCGGAGGAAAACCCCTGAAGCACGTGGAGAAAGTGCAAACTCCACACACACAGGACGGAGGTGGAAATCGAACCCTCAACCCCGCAGCTGCGAAGCAACAGTGTACTGTAAATGTGTAACATTGATGTACTGACCTTGATTGATTTTTAATTTGTTTATACATTTATTTGAGTTAATAATTTGTATCTGCAGGTGCTGTATAATAACAACATTGATCTTCAGAGGCACAGGCATGACATTTGTTCCAGTGTAATGAAATGTGTTGTTATAACACGTCTTATATCATGTAATGTGTTTTACTTACACATTTCCAGGGAATTCAGATGAAGGTCGCCAATAAACAGCAACTTCATTCTACACAGAAGACAAACAGCAATGTAACCCAAAACTGTAATGTAAATACAGCACAAAGGAACAAAATAAATCCGTACTCACCGATTTCTTACAGACTTTCCAGCCGGATTCGTCTTTCCTGTAGCTTACAAGACGATCTGCTACAGAATTGGCCTTTTCCTCATAATCCATAGCGTGATGTTTTATTGCTCTAACCGCTGCACAGAGGAACCGTGGCTTTTTTCATTAGCTGAACGAGCTAATACCGACAGACAGCGATATAATTTACACTCGCCTCGCTAAAGCTTGCCATAAAAGCACAAACTGACACTTACAGCCCCTATAAAACCCGTAAATCCCTCATTCAAATAAAGGAAATCCTGAGGACTCATTCATTCGTTTCTGTCCAGTCAAGTGAGGACATGGTTCTACAAGTACTGCGCATGCGTGGAAATGACGCGCATGCGCGGTGCTAATCGGGAATTTGCAATGACATACTATATGTACTATATGTACTGTACTAACTGGGGAAAAATAAATAAATAAACTGGGACATTTCGACAAATAAATAAATGAAAAAAAAAGTTAAAGTTAAGTTAAAAGTTTCATCTCCAAAATATTGTTATAATTTGGCAAAAATGTAGGTTTAAATGTAGGGTATTTTTCATATAAGCAATATATAGAAATATAGAAAGGCATATTAAATGCCCATGTATTCTCTTTTTCAATAAATTTACATCAAATTATTAAGACCAATTTTTCCACCCTAGATACTTACAGAAAGATGATTTATTCCCCTTATACCCTCCCCACCTCCCCCCAAGCATTATGTATGTCTTTGTTGTTGTTGTTGTTGTTGTTTTCATGGATGTCAGCAGAATTTTTCTATGTATCTTTATATTCTTTTGTATTTTTGTATCGTATGCTTTTGTATTTTCCCTTAGTATACTCTATATATAACACATAGTCCAGTAAAATACATACTTATTTTAATTAGTATGAAGAGCAGTGTGCATTAGTCCCAGCTTCTTTCACATAACTGTAATGATATTTATATACTGTATAACTGTCATCTCATTTATATTTCAATTCTAATGACAGTCTCAAAGCAGTTTCTCTATGGTGTGAAGTACATGTGAATTATTACGTTTGACACAGACATGGATTTTCCTGTGTAGAATGGTGTCTTGCATATTGTAGAACTTTCCATCATCATAACTTTTTACGATGACTTTCCTTTCCAAAGCTTGTTTTATTAGTTGCAGATCTTCATCATGTGTGATATGCTTGTTCTTCCTCTTCTGTTTTGCATAATTTGGCTTTTGCTGCTTTTCTGCCTTGCTATCTGAATTTGTTGTTGTTTCGTGTGGTGTTATTAGTTATTGTATATTTATTACCAAATATGGCTACTAAATATGAAGTATACTAGGTTTATCTCTATTTTGTTTATTCTTACTTTTCCGTTTCTAAATTTAGCTGTGGCTTTAGTCCCAAGAGGATCTTTATTCTTATTCTCAGAACCTAAAGATTCAGTTTAGACACTGATTCATCTGCTAGAAGTTTATCTTGAGGGATTTTTGTCTTTAGCCCAACATTAGGTCACCTGATGTAAACGGACAGACTGCAACCAGGGACTTTTCTTTTATTTAAATTATTATTAACTGAATCTAGCTAAGGGCCTCAAGCGCCCTCAGCCATCCTCCAGCTCCATTGCACATATGCGAGACACTGTTATTGCACTTAAAACATATCACTGTACCCTGCCATCCTAGTCAAATATGCGAACAAGTGCCTGACAGGTCATACTGATTAAACTATTTTCATTTGGATTTATATACAAGGCTCACTCTGTCCAAGTGCCACGAAGGAGCAGACCGTTTTGACCAGATCCAGCTTCCTCACACACAAATTGCTGCCTCATGGTGTCCTCAGATAGAGCTTTCTAAAACCACTTTATTTTTGATCTCATAAATGATATACATTTAAGAAGTCATCTTGGTGCTGGGACTGACAAAATTTCTCTAAACTTTATTTGCCTCAGTTTCACCAACATGGTCATACACTTTTTAAAAAGTTTGTAATTTGTAACTGATAGACTTGCAGCCTTGCAGGGTTAGATGTTCTGGATGTTCTTATTACTTCATTTGTAACAGATTTAACTAAATTCACCCACATCACAATTGTTTGTTAGAATTCATACAAATTTCTCATGAAACCAGGTTTCACAGTTTCACTGGTCACAGCCATGCACCTGTAAATGATTTTGCCCGAGTAAGGAAGCATCAAGTTTGTCACCACATTGTGTCTCTCTGCTCAGCTTCTAAACTCATGCACCCTCGAGGACTGTTGCATTATAGGTCCCTACTTTGTTCATGTCAATAAAGTAGAGATTTGAAGGAAGACCACATTGCTTAAAGCAATATATTTGTCATAGATGAAAAAATATCTAGATGCCATACAACATTTGTCCAAAATGTGTTTCCCATTAGAGGTGATGTGGGAAAAAAAATGCTTAACATGCTCAATAAATGTGGCTAAAAAGTTGTCCCTACTTGAATACCATGCTATGTAATCCAGAAATGCATGTTCCAAAGTGTTGTAAATAAGTGTATAATAGGTGTGTATAGTTCTTAAATTCAGATGAAGTTTTTCATTCTGTCTAGTTCACAAAGTATGTAGTTCTTCTATAATATTAATTAACAACACTTACCTTTATCCACCGTGTATATCTCAATAAAAAAATTAAAGATTATGTGTGATCTGAAAATTTTCTGGAATATAACTTGTGTCTATTATATTATTTATGCCATTGGGAGATTCAATTCTAAATAATCTTTATATTACATACTGTATATAGGTCTTGATATAGATCGCTTTATAATATCATATACACAATATATTCCATTTTACTTTTGCAAAAAATGTAGGTCCTACATTTTGGTTGTTGTAGTTTTGCCTAAAATATGTGCTTTAAAACATGATAAGACAGCATATGTGCAACACAACTACTGGAACCTTCAGTGTTGTTATTATATAAGCAGTAAATTTAGTCAAACATTTGAGCACACTAGATCTTTTGATCCAGTTGTGTTCAGTTCAGCGCTGGTTTTGGTCTTCTTTTTAGTCATCTTAGTGCTGTGTTTTAGGTATTTCTCTTTGTTGTGGATGACTTGGATGTACTGGTCAGTGCTGCTGTTCTGCTGGTCACTGCTGGACTCTAGTGAGGCCGAATCTGACTCGGTCAGTGACGGCTCCCCCTTGCGTTTGTTCTTGGGTTTGACATGAGGTTCCCCATGCCTATGTGGTGTTTCCGTGACCTTAATACTTGTCCGGGAGCGGGTACGAGGGCCTTCCTCTTCCCACTCTAGATAATCTTCCTCTTCTTCCTCTCCATACACTCTCCGTGCTAGGCGGCTCTCCAGAGTTTCGCCAATGTAAAAGCGTGCCGGTGATCTCTGATGGAGATCGGAGAGTGACCTCGGCCGGTGTGAGTGCCCTAAAGACCCTCTCTTTCCACCGTCGTTGGCTTCATCTTCTTCCTCTTCTTCGCTGAGGTGGGGTTGCTGACTCCGGGGAATGTAGCACTTCACATTGCGGGGGTAAAGCTCCACGATCTCGGCTGGCTCGTCCACCACGCGGTAGTGCCTTGGCAGACGCATGGTGGAACGCATAATCTTCTTGCGTGGTTCGTGCTCGTTTAGGATGACGTACCGGGTGGTGTGAGCACGCCGGCCCAGGTAGCTCTGTGCTGTGACAATACCAGGCTCTGGGTGCATGGGCCTGAGGCTCTTCCTGAACACCGGGTCTGAGTGGACACTCTCAGAGAAGCGCACAGAAGGATTGTAGGCCATGTGATGGTATGATTTGGAGCGGCCTGGATAGGCTGGATGCCTGAGAAACAGATGGATTTTAGTAACATAACTGTGTGGTATAAAATCTCCTATACAGTTTTGATTGTCGTGCTCTCTTCAAGACCCTCATGACGTCTTTTAGAGCCTAGATGCCTAATAAACAAAAGGCAAAAAAAAAAACAAACAAAAAAAAAAACAATCTGGCAAAAAGAAAAAAAACAAGCTTAACAATATTCTATTTGCCCCAAGACATGTTTTGTGTCCAACATTTGCTTCTTTAGTATTACACTGGAGATATCAGTCAAACGTAGATAACAAGTAATGTCAGTCTAGTCCCAAATATTTTCCATAACTACACACATTTTCATAGAACACTGTTGAGCAACATAGAAAAAAAAATTTTTTCTCAAATTTCCCCTTGTGGATGAATAAAGCCCATCCATCCATCCATCCATCCAACATTTGTAAGTGAATGATTTTGTAAATTATACAGATCCATCTTCAAATAACTGTAGTGTTCAGATGCATGGTAATTTTTTTTTTTATTACGGTCCTACTGGATTTTGGTGAGCTACACTTTTATTACTTGTTAGCTACATTATCCAAGTAGTTCCAGTGCAAACCTCAATAAGCATATGTCAGACATCAGATGTATCTTTGGTTATTTGCTACTTTTGAGTTAAGGTGGGAAACTGTAAAGTTGTCCTTTTGCCAAACTCTCCATATAAAGTATACACAAGTGACCCAAACAACTCTCTTTTTTAAACACTTAGATGAATGAAAATGAAATTGCGGCCTCAAGCTTTTATGCTGCAAAATTGTCAGCATGATGGAAGATGCTTAAAAGCTTTAAATTATGACAAATGAATGACTTGCACTGCCATGAAGCCTTCTAATGATTACGGATTTGTCTTCCTCAGAGATGTTTATAAGCAACAAGACATTTTTTAAAGGACATATTCAAGGTCAATATGTTTTTGGGTAATCAAACTACATTTTGGGAACCTTTAAAAGAAAGCCAAACCTGATGGGGATGTATTCCACCCTGTGAATCTCCCTCTGGGGAATGGAGGGGCTGCCGAATACTCTGTAAGCACTGCACAAGCAGAGATGGACGTGGGAGGTTTATGGAAAATGTAAAGCAATGTACTGAGTGTTGAAGGGCCAGAGAACAGGAACGGTTATTAGAACAGACCTGCTAGGCTTGGGTCTCACAAGGATGGAGGGACTTCTGTCATCAGGCCGAGAGGCTGACTGGGCAATCGTGCGGATGCTGTTGCTGCGACGGCCAGGTGAAACGATTTTGTTGACGCTGCCGTTGCGACGTGGAGGGGAAGCAGACCGGGCTGGTGACTCCATGCTAGTGATGTCACTCTCCTGCTCGGGTTTTTGCTCACCACCCTCCGGTGGCTGGAGACGTGCTGCAAGGAACAAACCCACAAAGGACTACGTAATGCTAATTGTGTTAATGAATGACGAAAAACGTTTGTAATCATGACTCCAAATACCATGTCATTAATAAACCATATGTGAAACATTTGCTTTCATAGTTTAGCACTTGACCTACAAGGCTAAAAACTAAATTAAGTAAATCACTGTCAGTATTCTATAAATATCTGCCTTCTCTCTCCATGAGCAAGTCACTGTCACTACCAATACAAAAATCGACAAATTTCAAATTAAATTAACACTGAGAAGCACTGTAATGAGAATTACTATCTCTCTGCATACAGCCATGCTTTCTGATTGGTAATTTAATTTGTAACCTTTCTGTATGGGTAATGACTCGATTATGGACTGTGACAGTTTCTGTATAGGATTTCAAACCATTAATCATGCATCTGTTCATGATGAAAAATTGACACAAACTCAGGAATACACAAAAGCATATTATATAATTAATATACAAAAAATTGTATACTAATGCACCAGGGTTTAAAACAATAAAGCAGTTACACTTGAGCCATTGCTCTGTCTATAGAATACCCTAATCTCCACCTGTTATATTGCCAAGCCAAGCTTACTGTTTTTATTGCTTTATTTAACTGGCTTTACTAACTCTGAGTCATTACCAACATTAGAATTCTGGGAAGACGCATTTCTTTTAAAGGAGCAGTTCAGAAAAAAAAAAAAATCCTCTAATCACAGTTGTAGCTAAGATATGTTTGGTGTCAATTTCCCAGGACAAGTTTGCTTTTTAACAGACCTATGTACTTTAGCTAAGTAAAGGAAGCTTATAGCAGACCCAGTTTACAACCCTGAATGCCTTAACCATCACAAATCATCTGCCCAATTAATACAATGTGCTAATGTTTGATGCTTTTTTTCATTTATTTTAGCTCTCTGTCATGTTTTCGTCCACGTTTATTGATAACAGTATGTCATATATGGTTAGATGCAGTATAAGCGAGTCTATATGAGATTAATGGACAACTTGATGTGGTTTGAGGTGAAAGTGTGAAGATTTTGAAATGTTTGTCCATTGCTAGCTATAAGTTTCCATTATTTGTTAGACACATTAACCTGAATAGCTCCAATGCAACACCAGAAACAAATGTCTCTTTTGGATGATTGAGGAAAGCTGTCAATATTGCGTTGACTCTTTTACCTGCGGCCAACTGAAACACTTTCTTCTTGTCTTCTGTGCGTTCCTGCGGCAGTGAAATATCAAAATCACATTTCACACATTCTTAAACTAACCAAACAATGCAATAACTTTTTCTTTGTTTAGATTTCAACCTCAATCTTTTATTAGTGATTGACTCACGGTCTGAAGCTGCATTCTCAGCTGGTTGTTGGTGAATTTGAGAGATCTGGCGATGGACTGCAGGTAGTAGATCAGCATGCTGAAAACAATAAGACCATGAAGAACCACACAGATAACAGCAGCCTCCGAGGACTAAATGATAAGCAAAGCGAGAGATTTTATCATCTGTTGAGTTTATTTATTTTCCTGAGGTAATTGAGCCTGGATAAGTGCTAGCGTGACTTACAAGAGGAGCAAGAGAGCTGGCAGAACCACCACAGGACTTGTGACATAACTCATCACTTTACTAAACCACGCAGGAAAGTCCTTGTCTATTGTCTCGGAGATGATGTCATAAATCTTCTCTTGACCACTGTAGAGGCAGTAGAGCAAACAACAGCAAACTGTGCATGATTTCACTTTTATAATGATGAATTTTCTAATTAGTTAGGAGATAATCATCCATGTGAAACTGTTGTTTACCCAGCAGAATTGTTGGTATCACTACTATTAAGCAATAGAACATGAGCGGTCGTGTGCTATCATGAATAACATCATGGCAGTGATGTGATACAGTGAGTACCATAAGTCACCACAGCTATGATGTTATTTGATGTCACAGCCATGATGTCACATGACCTTGAGTGTTCTACTGCTTTTATTTAACTGTTTACAAGCTTAAAACGTAATGCTCAGAAACTATAGACATGGTTTCAAATGTCTATTTTTGATATCATCAAGTTCTTCCACCACAAAAAAAGAATGTTCTCTACAAGGACTTGCTCTAAAAAAGTAACATTACGGTAACTGTAGAAATTAAAAACTTAATTTTGCTGAGTCTTTAAGCTAATGGATACTCTAGAAGCTTTATTAGCCAGATCCTCAGCATAGCAGCTTATATACTTATCATTATATACTTTCTGCAGAAAAACACCAACTGAAATTCTATTCTTTAAAACACTGTATCACTTACTTACAAATGAAACATAAAGTCCTGTGGGAAAGGAATTTTACCTTTGTGATCAATGTAAGCTTGCTGAAGATTCCTTTGCAAAAAAAATTAAAAAAAATTTTTGGAACGAAATTTCAGAATTAATTTGTATTGAGTTCATCCACTTCCAGTGGCAAAGGCTAGGTGGTCAGTGACTCTTCTTCTGAATCTGACCTTCTAGTCAGTAATTCTGAATCGGTGTAGGTTATATGGATTATATGGATTTAATACATCCTTACTTTTGGTATTTGTTAAAGTATGGTTAACGACATAGCTTGGAGTAATACCATTGCTGTTACTTATCAGAATGGTCAGTGGAAAGATTTGGTAAAAATGTCTTAGAAAGCTTTTCAACCAAATTGGGTGTTAGGAACTAACTTAAATATATCGTTCAGCAAAAAAAAAACAACAAACGAATGTATAGAAAATACCCTTCCACTGAATGTAATCAATCAGCCAAGACATGCTAGGTGTACAAAGTTTGTTTCATTAGATTTGCATTGGTGTGAAGCTAACAAGTAACAGAAACTGTAGTGTGTGAGGTGATCATCGCACAGTCGCCTCAAATTACATCATTCGGCACAGTAATAACATCTGCACATTTATACATAATTAATATTAAATTAATTAATATCAAAATAGAATTATATTATAATCCAAATCACTTCTAGAGTACAATTCATTCTTTACATTTTAATCTAAATAAACCCAATGACCCAATGATTTAGCTTCTAGATGCATTACTAATGCTGTAGTTCTGTAATGTTAGTTTGTCCACTTTTATAGATAAAAGTGTCTTACATGATCGGAAATCACATACACAAGACATTTCTGATACCGAACAACTAGAAAAGGCTTGAAGCCAGTGATAATTTAGACATGTGGTTTGCATGATGCTAAAATGGTGGCTATAAGCTTCTCTTACATGTTACAAAATTAGCCTTGTAGCTTTACTACAACACTGAAGACAAGCTAGCCTCAGACACCTAATAAGTTTTTGCTAATGGACTACATTTGGGGAAAATGACAGTTGTGCAAATTTCATTTTTGGATGAAATAATCCTTCAAAATAGAAACCTAACTGCACAGATGCAGCACCGATTCAGTACAGTGAACATACTGTCACTGCAGGGAAATTAACCTGCTCTGAAATCGTTTCTCCTGCTAAACATCACTCTGGATATGGTGAGATTGTATGCTGCTGCTGGCAAAGATTAAGCAGGGAGGCTTAATGAAAGTGGCTTTAACGGTTTGTGCACACACACATATTTCCCTTCAGATGGCGGCTTATAAGTCTGACTCATTTACCTAAAAGGTCCGCAGTGCTGTGATGGCCTGTACCTCACAATCGCAAAGATGGTTGGTAGCATGCAGAGGAAGAGCATGAAGAGGAGCATGGCCAGGTAGAAATTATTAGATCTGGGAATTAAAAAAAAAATAATAATAATTCAGAGGTGTCAACATTGCTAACAAGAAAATCCTAGTAGGCAGACAAAAATATACCACAAAACTGATATTGGACTGATATAAAATGTCCACTTTTATTATTGATATGAAAGGAAAACATCAAACCAGCAACTTCTCTGCTCAAATAGGGACACAAATTAGTTCAATACATTAAAATCAATGAAGAAGGCCTATGCAATAGATATTGAAAGAAAATATATTATCCAGTGATTCACATCACATTTTATCCTGTGCTTTTATTATTGAACAGCCTGCTTCTCAACATAGAAATGCAAAATACTGGCTCAAAAGCCAGAGGTGTGCAAATTCACAGCTGTAAGTTCACCTAGATAAAGTCAGCACAAAGCAAAGCAACCACAAACATGTTTTTCCACATCCCATGCCCTTTCCCTTTCAGTGAATTGGCACTGCTTCATATAATTCCGCTAGGAGAATTTTATTTTTCCTTTATTTGGTCTGACCACTGCTTTAGCTGAAAAAAAACATAAAAGTGTCATTTTTAGGTGGCTCCTGTATTGCTGTAGCAAGGGGTTATTTCATTATTCAGAAATCTATACAGGACTGTACATAACAATTTCTGTAGCATGGCTGGGTTGAGAAATGTAAATACAGTAACCTAAATTATCTCTCATGGCCTTTCATGAATATCTTGAAAATGCACAGCTGTTATGAAATACTCAATTGGATCCGAATGACTGTTTTTTTTCTTCCCTAATTACTGTATCGCCTGATGAGCTGCAATCATTTCGCTGCATTCAGGGTTTCATGGCGTTATATGAAAGACCCAATGTCAGAAGATGGATGGTGGGTGAAAGAGATGACATTCTCACCTCACATCTGTGACTGACTGATAAGCCTATAACAGTCTATGACAACATGGCCATTAAATAAATCAGATCAAGAAAGCAGAAGAGCAGGATGGAGGAATACACAGCTCGGCAGCACTGCAGAGCCGATAGAAAGAAAGAGAGAGAAAGGGAGAAATGAAAGGGAGCAGTAAGCTAAACTGGACCACTGAGACTTACTGATCTTTGATCTAAATGGTGCTTGATAAAGTCGTGTTTCACACTAAATTAATTTCATTTAGTCAGAGATCCCAGCTAATATATAGAGAATGCGCTCAGTGACTCACACAATGACTGAAGGTTCACTGCTTCACAGATTTATATGGCCTGTAAAAAAAGGGGATTTCAGCAAGAACAAGTAATAATGCTGTCCAGCCTCCGATCCTACCATCTAAAATTTAGACAGAGTTTTCAGGTTTTAAAAAATGTTCTCCAAACTACAAGAAGTCTAAAGAGTCAATATAAAGTGCTGATGATGCTGTTTCACCACTTTCACACATCACATTCATTCGTTTTTCCTCTACATTCACACAGTATGCTCTCAACTTCACCACTTTACCTCTCATATACACTAGCTTTCTATCTTGCATATACATTCACTGAGCACTTTATAAATTTATTATATTTATACTCAGGGATACCTGTACACCTACTCATTCAGCCAATCGAGTGGCAGCGGTGTAATGCAGAAAATCATGCAGATACAGACCATCAGCTTTGGGTAATGTTCAACTCAACCAGAATGGGGAAAAAATGTGATCTCAGTGATTTTGACTGTGGCATGATTGTTGGTGCAAGATGGGCTGGTTTGAGTATTTCTATAACTACTGATCTCCTGGGATTTTCACAAAGTGGTGAAAGTGAGAGATTTATATTTGTGAGAGATAATCCAGTAATCGTGACAGTATTTTATGTGAATCTGCAAAAATGTTTAGATGTGAGAGCATTTGCTTATAAGGCACCTCACATACAGTGGCATTCCTGGGTTTTTGGGAATAAGGTTGTAGGGCTTACATTGCATGTAAGGTGACTTATAGGTAAATGATCTCACATCTATATATTTTTGAAGATTCATGTATAATGTAATCCCAGAAACCTTATTCCCAAAAACCCAGGAATACCACTGTATGTTGCCGTAAGTTGTTCTATTATCTTCTATAGATAAAAATCAGTATATTTCTATAAATCCCATGTACTAAACACCAATATTTAGTGCCACCTTCTGACCTGGAAGCCCGGAAGACCTGTTGATGAGGAACATTACAGGTGAGCACAGCCCAGCTTCTCAGGTACATGAGTCCGATTAGCTTCAGCACATTGAAGGCAGGCAGGCAGGGTGAGAAGAAAGCCCCCATCCTACAGAGCCAGGGAGATGACATAAAGATTTATATGTGCTATTGGAATGCTCTCTCATTGCCAGAGCTACTGATACTGATCCCAGCCAAAGGCAAGCCATTATTAACAGATTACAAATCTGAGGGCCAATGGAGCACCGTGTGTCCTTGTGAGAACTGTGGGTAAAATGAAATCGAGCGAAACAGAGTTTAGAGGGCAGGGAATTACGAGGTGGAAAGATGCGGCAATGTATTATGATGCAGAAAACGATGAAAACATCATTAGATACCAAATGCATTCATTGGAGTTTAAGTAAAAAATAGAGAAGTTATTACAGTGGCCTTTCAAAACAAATGCTAAGTTCATTATTACTCTTACATACCATATCATTCCCTGGTTGTATATTAGATGTAGGACATTTTCAGCTATCTTGAATTCACCATATTCAGGCTGTGAGAGAGATGTACATGAAGTTTATTCAGTATGCAGGAAAAAAAAAAACTTGACAACAAAGTAATCATTAGATTTTACAAGCTGCATGGCATCGGTAAACAAGTTACAGGAAGTAAGGTTTTACATAAAAACACTCTTACAAATTTGCTCTCCAGATCCCAGCAGCAGCAGTCGCTCAGGTATCGAACCACCAGGCCCCGGATAAAATCGATCAACAAAATGCTAGCCACGGTGAAGATCATGTCAATGATCGAGAGCTTCAACATTTCCTGGAAACAAAATAAGCAGGAGACACATTTACTCTACCTAGCAGAGCACTGTCCCCATCTTGTGTAACAGTACTCCTCCAGAAGAGTCTTAGAAGAGCTCCTTAAGGAAGACTATTAAATCAGCTGTATGGATTGCATCATGGAGAATTGATGTGCGCTGTCTCTGCCTACTGATAGTTTCATTAAGTAACTGTCTGGCTCAACGATTCAATCCATGCATCCATGTATTCAATCCATAGTCATTTCATTGCCATCCAGAGGAAAACAATTACTACAGGACATTACATTTTCATTTTTCTTCCTCTGTCAGCATTAATGCCATATTTATGATAGCTTTTGAGCAAATTGATGACATTGGTTAGCTTAAAGACTGAGCTACTACAGGAGCTGATAAGTGCTTGTTAGCTTTAGTGCTAGAAGAAATTGCTTGGTTAATAGAGTAGAGTATTTAAAATGTGGGTTCATCCAATGTGAATCCACAGCAAATGGAATTAAACTAGTGTTGGCACTCACTATACAACATTTTGCCAACATTGGAGTGATGTTGGCAAAGGCACACTTTTCATAACAAACTGCAAAAATTCACCCAACATTAGCCCAGAATTAGCCAAGAAGCACTTCTCATAACAGCCCTGCCAACAAGGTGGATTTAAAGTTGGCTGAAAGTCTGTTGGCCCTGGTGGCCCAATATTGGCCCATGGACAAAATTATGTTGGGCCAACATTGGCATCCAATGCTGACCCAACGGAATGACTTGTGTTAGCCCAACATTAGCCCAATGTCTGTTTGCTACCTGGGGAGACATCTGCTTACCTAATGTTCATAATACTGGCATAGTTTATTCTAGTGTACTACTGTATTATCATCTAACTTTTTTGTAAATGGTTTTCTATGGTGTACTGACACAAACATTTCTTTAATGGACAACATAGTATAATTTTAAATAATATTAATGATAAGTTAAATAAATTAAAATATTACTTTTGATTTAAATAGGACCAGCTCTGCATCTGTTTTGGTTAGTTAAACCTCTTCTTCTTATACTTAATACATATACATGTATTAAGCTTTACAACTTTTCCAATTATAGAGCTTTTTATGTGAAAAACATGTGTGCACACTTTCGTCAGTTGTTAAATCTCACCTGCCCAACATACGTCTCCCAGCACTGATCCTGCTGGGTTTTGCCATTGTATTCATATAGTATGGACTGGTTCATTCCAGTTAGGACTGGTGCTGACGGTCCAGACACAACAGTGTGCTTGACACTGAGGTTGGTACGGTTTAGGTCTATTACAGCCATGGTGAAAGTACCATTCCTTCCCTCAGTGATCTCTGGGACAATGGTAGACACGTTGGTCTCTGCAGGCTGGGAAATGGTGGCCAGGTAAGACGTGGAGTCAGACCAGTTCCCTGGAATCTGAGACAAAAATGGAATTAAATAAAGCTATCTCGGGAATTTAGTAGGAGCTGAACATCTTGTCATATATGAATATGCATGGATTGTTAGGGCACTAATTCAAATTTGTAGGAGCCCCATCATTCTACTTGGGTCATTTCTTGTATACGGTTCATCTGTAACCAAGACATTAAAAAAAAAAAAAAAAAATGGTGCAAATATGGTGCATCTGAATATGTCATGTACTGGATATCGTAATAGCTATGTCTCACATAATTTAATAGAAACTCACATTTAATCGATTTCCGGTGTAAGGTAAAATTACGACAAAGTAATAATGGAGACAGATAAAACACACACAACATAGTGTATTACTAATTTGTCCTGGTAGTGCCAGTAATGATGCTACACTACCCATCAGCCACAGCATGTCACATGATCATGTCACGCACCAAATCACATGACCACAAGAACCTGAATCACATTACTTTTCAATTAGCACTAGTATATCAGTTTTGTATAGCACTCATTGTCTAGCTTTGCCACCCATGTTATGGTTTGTTCCTTGTCTGTTGTCTAGAGTCCATGTTCATGCTTATAGTCTTGTTTTGGTTATTTGTTTGTGTTTCACTTGCGAATTTAATAAAAATCCTACATTTCTATCTGCCAAAAAGTTCATTTAAAAAAAATCCAGATTTATTCAAAATGTCTTAATTAGGAGAATGAACTAATTTGTTTATTTTTTAAAATATTGGATGTTTTTATTGTCATGCCTGGATCTGCGACCAATCCAGAAGCCACGACATCTTAATAAACCACCAAAAATTCATCCTGGACTTCCTGCCATTCACCCTTTACCTACTGACTGCACAGACCTATTTCACAATCCCTCTGATTAGACTCTGTACTCTGCACACTATACATCTCCACTCACAGATATTCTTTGCAAGGTTTTGCCAATTCTCTATTTCACAATTACACAATTTAGTGTCCCATTTATTTACTCTGCTTGCGTTTTGGCTACATTGCCTTGCTTGCCTGCTCATTGACCATAGCCTGTGTGATTATGCCTGTCGCCTGCTGATTTGGATTTCCTTTATAAACTTCCACCTTGCACTTTCAGAACTAATGCTACCAAACTGTACTTTTCCTACTTGTCATTACAGTGGTACTGTAAGGTGACCTCTTTTGTACGTTTAGTATGTGTCTGTTGAAGAATTAGAGGATAATTCAGAAAAGTCACTTACTTCAGAGCTCATGCTATTCACTTTGTCCAACAGGGCGATTATCAGACTATAGAGGTTTCCAAGATACAACACCAGCACCCTGATCAAATCAAACCCAAAATGGATAATCAGATAAGCCAGTTCACAACCTTAACATTTTCTTTAAACTTTTGCACATCTTAGTCATATCAGACCTGGCAAGTTGGAAACGAAGGCTGGTTCTTGGATGGTACATCTCCAACTGGGCCACCAGCTCAAAAGCAGACGGAGCGATCATAGTAATGAGGGAGACCACTACACTCACCTAACACACAGAGAGGATACACTGTAATATAATATACACAAGCAGGTCCTTATTCTTTTTACATCACTGCTAATTATAGAATTATTAATTACCACTTATAGAATGTCCACATTTATCTATATATTCAAAAATTTAACTTTGAAATGTCTAGAGGAAAAAATGATGACACATTATATGAAGTACAAAATCATTACAACTGTGCTTTTTTAATTGCTTATAAGCATCTTATAAACTCTTAAAAACCCTTTATAGCTTCATGCCTCATATAGCTTTAATAATATGCTTTAATAATTCCTTGATAATTTATAAATATGAGTTATAAAGTAACATTATGTGTCCTTTGTTTATAACAAAACAGCCATTTCTTTGTAATATATTATTTTTGACATTAGTTTTCAAACTTCAATAATGTGTCAGTATGTGGTTTTGATCAAGACTTCAGAGTTTCCATATTACAGTACGAAAATATAATAAATTGTGTCTTGAAGGAATGAGGAACATATTCACTATATAAACACTCCGTGATAACATTTTAAATGTTTATGTTTTTTTTTTTTTAAAAATAATTGTTAATAAATAATACAGTTATAATTATTATGCACAGGTCAGTATTCATTTCTATAAAGGCTATATGTATAATGACCTATGAATACATTCATAACATATAAGGCATTTTTTATAAGGCATTTTTACGCCTTGTTATAATTACTTATGAAAATGCATTATACTTTATAGCATGGGTTACAATGCATTATGAATATTAAACAAAATCCCTTGGTAGTGTTCACCATCACCAACCAAAGAACCTTTTAACAATTAACTAAATGTATATACTTATCATATGAGTGTAGATTATTGACAGACATATTCTATTATAACTTAATTGTATTATCTTATTAGTTGTATTTGTAAGTTCTGAGTAAAGTGATACATATACTAAACAAACAAACAAACAAAAATGTTTCATATACTGATGATTTTCTAATAATGACTTGGAAAAAAACACCCACACGGTGGGGTTGAGTTTAATATAATGTGTTACAAACACTGGTTATAAAGCTATATGCTAAGAATTCATAATACAGGTTTCTATCAAGTGTAGTGTATTTTCATAAATGATTATTCATAACAAGATTTACAATATCTTATGACTGCATTATAATGAATAATGAATGTCTTCATAGTTCATTATATACATTGTCTATGGTTACCAAATCATTTTCTTCTCTGTTTGAGAAATCCTTGTATTAATCTGAAACCTGAATATTCTTTTCACACATTTGCTATATTGTTTGCTGCATTGCTTAAAATGAGCACCTCTCCACCTGCAAAATGTGAGTAAATTTTGGCACTGATGGGTAACTTCATTAATCTACCAGTTCACTTTGAAACACAAATCAAATTTCAGTAAGACCTCATTCTTTTCCCACAGAGTTAGCTCTGCTTTCTGCTGCTCCAGCTTCTGCGAGCGATCCACAACAAAGTAGATGATGTAGATGCTGCCAGCCAGCGACAGCAGGACCAGGATGTTGGCTAGAATCCGCAAGCTGATCAAAACCGCTCTGCATGGGAAGAGCCAAAAAAAAAATTTCCATCTCATTTGTATGCATAGATAGAATTTCACTAATACAAGCAGTTAAATTTAAATTAGATTTCAAGTAAATAATCCGTATCACAGGCTTATGTAAGAAGAAGACTTGATTAAATAATTTCCTCTTGACTAGATATTAACCCTCATTGATCCCAGAATGAGGATGTTGGTCGCAAAATAAAATTTAATTGCATGCTAAATTGTATAACGGGTACAAATATATGGAGATTGATTGATGAGGAAGCTCTATAGAAATACACATAAAATCAAACTCATCCAAGTCATTGCTTGAATATATAGCATTATTGTTATTTCATACCAAGTTTCCATAATAATATGACATAATTGCTTAGGTTTGTTCCATTTTCTATGCGTTGGATAACAGGATGAACAAACCTATTAATAATGTGAGTTACTGGTTCGAAACAAGACTCACTGGAAGTGAGTACAATTGTCAATTTGAGGAGTATCTTTAGTAACAGGCTGATCCAATCACGGTGCAAGCAATGCTAATGTCTGCCTATTGTTTTCAAAATGTACAAGTTCATCAACTCTGATTCTGGCCTTCTGGACAAAATCATGTAAGCTTTTAATGTATTACTATTTTGTTGCTACTAATGTATGCACTATATCTATCTAATAGGGGTGTGTCACAATGCCATCTATCTATATCTGTTTAGTGCTCCAGTTTGGATCTCACCTACTGGAAGCGGGTGCTGTGGGCCTCAGCTATTTCAGCCACTTGAATTCAACTTCAGCCATTATTAGGCTTAACCAGAAGCCCAGTGGAGCTTTCTGACAAGTTTTCTATCTAATCAAACAACATCTTTCCCAAATCAATGAACTGTTGACAACAATAGCTACAGAATAATATTTTATTAGATTTACTTTAGTTTTTGGGGTTTTTACATTCCAGAATCTACTACAAAGCGGGGATGCAGCGCTGCTGCTAATCTAAATAGGGTCCTTTTCCTTATAATGTTTGTATGATGTCCCTGGAAGACTTTCTTTCAATAATGATGGAGGACATTCATTTAAGAACAATGAAACACACTCACTAAACATGCAAGTTAATATTTTTTAAATGAATAAAATTATTATTATTATTATTATTATTATTATTATTATTATTATTATTATTATTGGAGACTCCAACAATGAAATATGCTGCCCTGTGTGGTGCATCCATCCTTTATATATATATACCCATCACCTACCCATTAATAGGCAATCCTTCCATCTATTTATCCATCCACCTAAACATCTATTTATCCATGTTTTGAACCATCCACTCATCCATCCTTCAATCCACCCATCCACCAAACCATACATTCACAAATCACTTTCTCCAACCATTTGTCCATCCATCTTTACTTCCTCCACCAATTTTGCCCTTCACTCATTCTACCATTCATGCACTCATTCATCCAGCAATCCATCCATCCATCCATCCGTCTGTACATATGTGTCACTCTCTTGGTTTCCCAAAAGGTCCATTAGATGGCAATTCCATATGTGACTTTATATGTTTGATTTTTTCTAACATGATTAGAACATTAATACAGATTTTGGATGCTAGACAGTAATTTTTTTTAGCCTTTGAGCGTAAACTGTAGCTGCTGGTCAGCAAGGAATGTATGGATCTACAAACCTTTGAAAGGACTAATAAAATAAATGAGACAGCACAGTGTCAGTTTTGGTGTGCATTAATTTGCATGGTTGTTAGTCAAACGCATGCATTCCTATGTATGTATAAGTGTATCTGTGCAGGTGTGTATGTGTGTATGCATACACACAGCTGAGTAATCCACTTTAATATATGAGCAGCTCTGATGGTGATTTAGGAGCAGTCATCTGCTGCAGTAAAAGCTGTGGGTATGAAATACGGTGGGAGGTTTTGTGCTGCGATTGCAGTCGATGTGGACAGAGCGAGTAAATCAGAGCTCTGCACTCTACACTAAGAACAACACTATCACCCTAATTCATCCACTGATACTGATCATTTCCCTTCCTTGAAAGCAAACATTAACAAACACTCAAATGACCCTCACTGAGAAGGGAAGAAGGGGCAGAGCTGGAATCTCCACAGTCAGCACAGGCAGAGAAATTGGGTTTGAGGAGCAATTTGAAACAGTAAATGATAAAAGTTCTGAAAGAAGTGTTGAAAAGTTGGTAAAAGCACCCACAGGCTGGTTTCTTTCTTCTTCTCTTGCTCTTCCACAATGGCCTCCTTCAAAATAAGACATTGAAGAACATATCAGTACCACCTGAGATGCACTATAGACAACACAACAAACACATCTACATGTAATACAGCTGAGTAAATAGCTCCATTTAGTAATGGTGATGGGCTGTAGATCTACCCAGACCTGCCGACCTTTACACATTTTGTGTAGGAACTCCACATATTAACACTGGGATACTCTGCTACGAGTTATCACCCAAAAAATCAGCAAAAAACCCAGCTTTCTTTTTTCCCTAATAAAAGCTACAAATGAGCCAATCAAAATGTAAATCTAAAATGACTGACAGTTGCACAGGTGTTCTGATCTCTCCAATATTAATGGACACCCTGGAAGCCCCGCCCACGTCCTCCATCTCACATTAGAAATCTTTTATCTCCTATTGATTTTCCCGCTTGAAAGATGCACAAGCACATTGTCCTCATTTTCTGTCAAGGTAAATGGAGAATGTGTTGAGTTCATTAGTGTGAAATAAAATCTATGAATTTATGTTTCAGTATACAAGTATACAGTTAACATCAGTTAAATACACATTATTGCGCAAAAGTCTGCACCCTGTTTTTTTTTAGTACAAACTTTGTTATAGACTTTTATTTTATGACTTCTATATTATCCAGTCAGTACAAAAAACATTTCAGATTTCGAAACATTAGTTTTCCATCACAAAATTAAATGTTACAGAAAAATGTTTGTATGTCAGTAAAGGAAGCAGCGTATTACGTAAGAGTATTATTTCATTTATTACAGTTTACTGCTCTTTATAGTATTTTTAATGTAGAAACATTTAATTTCATTATTTTTGAAAGCATCTTTGGTCTACAGCATTTCTTTGCATGTGCCTAAGACTTTTGCACAGTAATGTATTTATTAGGGATGCCACTGAAAAATTTATGCTAAGAATAGTCAAAAATGTCTCTATTTTGGCTGAAAGAGAAAACGAAAAGAAAAGATGATCAAACAGGCCTACAATAAAGTGGACAAAAACATAGTGAAGGCTGCTTGGTTTTGCTGCAGAAATAAGAAGCAAGTGAGACAGTCAAAGTCTCCAGAAGAACTGTGGCTTGTTCTGCAAGATGCTCAGTAAAACTTACAGCTTATTTCCTTATAAAACTGCACATATTGTACCTGAGACTACTATTTATATACATATAATATATAATATACTTATATATATATATATATAGCTGTCTTTGGTGTGTCTTTGGTATTGAGTTTGTTTCATTTATTACAGTTTACTGCTCTTTATAGTATTTTTAATGTAGAAACATTTAATTTCATTATTTTTGAAAGCATCTTTGGTCTACAGCATTTCTTTGCATGTGCCTAAGACTTTTGCATAGTAATGTATTTATTAGGGATGCCACTGAAAAATTTATGCTAAGAATAGTCAAAAATGTCTCTATTTTGGCTGAAAGAGAAAACGAAAAGAAAAGATGATCAAACAGGCCTACAACAAAGTGGAAAATGTAACACTACAAAAAAAAAAAAAAAAAAAAAAACTCATGGTAATGATATCTAGAAAGTGATTAGAAATTCTGCTTGCTCTCTTGTGCTCATCAGTGCAGCCATCTTCAATCAGTATGGTCAAGCCCATTACCACTACCTTACGCAAGGTCTGTCTATAGCTCTGTCTACCTTTATGTCTACCTCTATCTATCTTTATGCTTCTAATATACTACTTGATTGATTTTCATTTGGAAAAAAAGATCATACTATCATTCTAAATGATCATACTATCACTAGTAATAAAAAGAGCTTCAGTCATGGTTGCTTTCTAACTTTTGGTCTGATGCACACTGCTTTGCAGTTATATTATAAATATTGAGACCAGTGCATCCCTTTACACCCATAATCAGTAATACTGACAGGCTCTCCATATGGAAATTATCACTGGTATGAGAGAACATAAAATTCCCTGGTAGATTATGCTGTAATAAAAGAAGGTCAGTGGATCATTGGGAACCAAATCATGCAGATCAGGATGTCTGTGTCATGGGTTATGGCATACACTCACCCTGATGTTATTGACTATTGCTGCTCCTTTGCTCTCAGCAGCCTCAGGATTACCGATCAAGTAGTCCCAGGCACAGAAGATTCGCCAACAGAATGTGTAGTTCTCACTGGAAGCGCTGGATAGACTTAACCGTGAGTTCTTCGCCATTCTGGAGAAAAGAAATACATTCATTACATTCATCCCAGTGTGATATAACATTTATAGTATGATATTACAATAATATGTGATCATTCCATGAGTGGCACGACTGACTACTAAATTGTGTTTTGTTTGATTTTCAATACCCACGTATTATTTGAGATAGTTGTCATGTTGAAATGTCAATACTGAATATGTCCCACCACATTTGTTAGGAGTTTTAACATGTAACACATAAGAACTAAAGGTAAAATCTTTACTGGATTTCTTTATTCTGAGTGTATTTCCTGGACTACATTTGTTCATTACTTATGTAAAATCATTTTCTCTAAAGGAGTATGTAAGTATGCAATTTCAGACACAGCTACTATAGCATGGTTTGGCATTGAAGGTTGACTCTAGAAGATTTAAAGATACACAAGACAAACTGTGGGGATGTTCCACAACATTATATGTAACTACAAACAGTTAAAAGTACATTGTTTCATTCATTAATAAATTTAAAAAATGTCATTTACATGTTTTTGTAATTTAATTGTAACTGTTGTCAAATTGCTGTGGTATAAGAGTAATAGAACACATCAGTACATGCTGTTATTTTAAAAAATCCACTTTAGGTTAGTAGCAATAACTCTGCTTTTTGTCAGGCCACATCACACCACTCCATCATTGATTATTTTAATATAACACTGCACCTCATCATATTTTATTCCTTACTTATTATTGAACCGATCACTGATTTCAAGCAAATCTGTAATGATTACTTTCTTAAGAGAGTGATGAAACTGTAGGCAAAAACAGCCATCCCAACAAGAAAGTAGGCCAGGGGCAGGCGGTAACCGGCGCTGCCAATCTTACGCACGTTTCCGTAATAGCCATAGAAAAGCACGGAATACTGCAGGTAACCCTAAAAATGGAGAACAAATGTGACCACAAAGTAGTCCAACATTGAATACTGTCCTTAAAAAAATCAGACAAGCTACAAAAGGTAAATGAGTAAATGTCTTGCCCCAAGTGACCAGATGGTGTCAAGGTCCTGAGCTGAGGCGATTTGGTCTTTAGGGATGGTTTTGCTGCGTGTGGTGCCAAAAGGAGCACCAGCGAGGAGCTAATGGAGAGACCACACATAAGGAGGAAGGGGGGAAAAAAGGATGAGTGATGGAGGCTGATACCGGAACAGGGAAATTGCTTTGTGTCCCTGTGTCAGGGAGCAATATAAATCTGGCCTCTTTTTACTGACAAAACATAGCATGGAGACGTGAGAGGTCATATTAAGGGCCAAGTGCAGAAAGGAAACTTTGAAGCCACATACAAAACACTTTGTTATATTGACGTCATAAATTTTCTACTAAAAAAGCAAAATTGTATTGAATATAAGAAGCTAATCAGTAAAATATCAATAAGTAAAATGTAGCTATATGCAAAAATCATGGAATAATCTTACAAACCAGTATCACAATATACACTAATACATGGTGTACACATTGTTATTTTTGACACTTTTTGTTACGCAGGTTAACGACTGCCTTGGTTCATCACAATACATTGCTCTAAATTGTATTGTATTAAATTATTTGCTGCTTAAAATGTATTCTTTGCAACATCAGATCCACATATTGTTTCATTCGTAGACATACACCCCTAATGTCTGTGTATTACACATGAAGGACTAAAAATACTATAAACCTATAACATAAAAACTGACAGAGTTCTGCTTTTTAAAGACATGACAAACCTCAGGAAGGACAATAAAAGCTCCAGTCATAATTGTGAGGACGATGTTAATCCCAAATAACCATCGTAGGAAAATAAAGTATGAAGCCACACCGGATCCAAAGTGACCTGCAAACAGGGTAAAAGTCTATATATCCTAAATTTTACAGATTTCTGAGAGACTGGTAATCTTCAGATGAGGATTTATTTTTTTTGTGCTATCAAGAAAATAAACGTCCTAATCTTGAGATCACTGGAGAGAATATTGTATGGTCTGAGTGCACTTCTGTGGACTACATACCACAAGGATCAACAAAGTAATTTCTAAACATATGCAATTATGGATTATATAATATAATTCATATGTTAAAATATGGCAAAACATATTTTCTTACTTTCAATCTTTTTAATCCTCATTTCCCATGGGATGAATAAAACAAGGATGTTGTAGAGGACTCTTGAAATCTTCTTTAACAGCTGCGAAATCAACAAGCACAGATAAGGCTCTCTTACAATCAGACGAGACATGCTTTTACAGGCTTAAAGTCAGCAGAATCCAAACTTCATGTATAAATCATTACAAACTCACCACAGAAGACATTGTTTTTCTCACTAACACCATTTGTGCATGAAGCAATTTCATAAAATTGCAAGTGTTCATAAAATAGCATAAAATATAATTTTATATACAATTTAATTTGAGCTATATTATCATCTGAATCACTTCCAACTTATAATTCCACTTTAAAACTCTCGGTCACCATCAGTGAGGAATGCACAAATGAAATTACGGTTTAAAAGGGGCTATGCAGATTATCAGATAAATTAGCAAGATCTTAGGTTATAAAACATAAGACAAACGTATATGTGCAAGGCTGTTTGGTATGCACAAAATGTTTTTTTAAAAATTAAATCATACATAACCCATACAACCAAAAGTATGATCTAACATTTGCAATGTCCTTGTCCGAAGATTTAAACTGGGAAAACTTTTCCTTCAGTTGAAATCCAAAAATAATGAGCAAAAGTCTGTTATACTATGTCAGTCTATAAAGACCCCCATTGCCAGGCATTTTCATGATTTGAATCATAGCATTAGCCAGTTAGAATGTGTAGGAATTGAACAAAGTAACATATCACAGAGAAGAGGAAATAAGAAAATTGATCTAAAGGTATTCATGTAATTACGTCTTTGGAGAAACAGATTTACATTAACATTCCTACGTGTCCATTCACTTTTTAATATAGATAAAGTATAGTTCACTGGGAATAAATAAAGTAAATTAAATGATCGGCATTGCTTAAATTGTATATTTTCAAAGAACACCGCTGTTGTTAAGTGTCACATGGTGTTCTGTAGCCTTGTTAAGCAATCAAACGAATGTCCTGTTAAGCAGGTCACATGGGACCTTACAGCCTTTAAAAGAGAAGTGTGATCTGATGAAGGCTTAAAGCTGAAACATTTGTGTAGCTATTCCTGTTAATCACTGAACTGAGCAAAATGTGTGCAGACTTGAGTATATCTTTAAGATCGAATTATCTTTAATCATTTAAAGATTAAGATTTGTATGTGGACCCCCTGTAGAAGTAATGGAATCTATCAACAAAGCGAGACTGCAGTATTAGACTTTATCCAAATACAGGCCATTATGACAGGCCATTTTTATAAATAACATTGAGATTCCTTAACAACTTGTTTGTTGCGAGTGTGTGACAATTTATGCATACAGATTGCTGAGCGCTGTAAATTTTTATTTTTGGCTGAATTATTCCCTTTACCAAGGTTTGCTCAGTAATAGAATTCAGGATGCTTTCAGTTAGACATGCTTTTAAACCCATGATATGACAGTGACATGAGATGAGCAAAAGCGAACATTTTCAAAATAAATGTGCAATATTTCTAATTTCAATATTCAACCGAGCCATTTTCATAATTAGTCATTTGTCATCAGATCCACTTGCTAAAAAGTCAATTAATTTTAATGCCGCTCAGGCAGCCTTGCCGAATGCCGCTGGAGCATTTTAATTAAATCGAGCCGTAACAACAGGCTGTAAATCTGAACGCAGAGTCAGGGGAGAGTGAGTGAATGAGAGCAGTGCAGGAAGAGAGACAGTCAGGAAAAGGTGCAGGACCTCAACATAGACATCCCATGAAAGAAAGACAACATTTCCATTTAACCACTTGCTAGATGCTTTCACCCAAAGTGAAGCAGAATCCAAGAACAGAGAGCTGAGCATCTGAGGGTTAAGGGTCTCACTTATTTGCTCTCTGCCAGTCGGGGAATTTGGAACTTATCACTGTCCAGTCACTAAGAACAGAAAGTGCTGAAGGTTCAGCTGAGGTGCTGCTTCTTAGTATTCATCTGCATTTTGAGCACCACTGAGATGTTTCAATATTTATGGCTACACTGGAATGTTTCTTTGAGGTGAAGTTGAGGTGGGAGCACCTGCCGCTCTGCTGTTTACAGGGTTTTTGTGAAGTAGTTTTGGATTTTTTTTCAAAGATATTTTCAAAGAGTTTTTTTTCACCTCCACACAGACAGTAATATGAGCTCAGGATCGACCCATGGATCCTATAGCCATGAGGCAACAACAAGCTTTGGCACACTGCAGCCAAATATATAAAGAAGTCCAACTTTCCAACCGACTAGATGCTCACATTTCCAGTCTTGCCCTCAAACTATTTTTTTTACCTTGAAAGAAAGAGTTTTCTATTTTCAATCCTACCCCAGCCAATGTTTTTTTTTTGTTTGTTTAATTATGTGCAGTACGAAACCAAACCAAAAAGCACAGGAACAACAACAACAACAAAAAAAATCAAACCTGCTCTGATTCATACTCGTGTAAAAGTGCCCTCAGACTTGTAGATCCAGTGCATAATAAGAAACTACACATCAGACACCAAACATGTCTTGGCTGATATTTGTGGAAAGTGTAGAGAATTCTTCTAGGTGCAAGTTCACTCTCACCTGTACAATATGGAGTTTAAACTTGCAATCTTCTGGTCAAAAGAAAAAAAAAAAAGCTTTGAAAATTGAGATCGGACAAATCTGCAACTGGAAAAAACTTGAGGTTACGTGCTGAAGGGTAGGAGTCGCAAAGGGATGCCAGTTATTCTAACCCGAGGGAAATCATAACTTATATATATAAACTTCATAAATTTGAGAAAGAAAAACATACGTCTGCGCCTGCAGCCTGGTATCCTCGTGTCCTGGTCAGCCTACCTTCATACTTCAGCACAATCTCCCTGGCCTGCCTGAAACAAGCACACACACACACACACACACACACATATGCAGATAGCCAGAATCAGCAGTCTGGCCCATAACACATTATTCCTCCCTGTGATCGTAGCAGTGATTTACTGTTGTGCTCGGCTCTGATGAAGCCATTAATACCAAGCTTTAATGCTTCACAGGACATTTCACTGCTGTAGGCATTCCTCTAGGATATGAACCATGCTTTTAGCTGGGTTTTCCCCTGAATGGAAGTTTTATGGACTAAAACCTGTAAAACCCACATCTTTGCTCTCTTTCCTAAAAGATAACATTACTGTATTACAGTACGATGCGATCTGTTCTGTGAGAGTTTCACCGACAAGCATGAAGTGGTCAAGGCCAAGAATGGCTTACTGAGATATTTATAGCGTCTTGGATTTTTAAGTGTATGTGTGACTGATATGATACACAAAAACATCCGTTTTCTTACAGACGGCTATAAACTTGTCATCTCACAGATGAGTTGCAGTGTAAGCTGGATGGTCAGGAGCTTTATGCGTTACTGCTGGCTCTGAATGTCATGGACCTTGAAAGGAAATAAAGCTGCAGATACCTCATCTGGATAATTTACAAAGGGGCATTGAACATCACTGAGGGCAAAGTTGTGGAAGCGACATGCGGGCAACACAAAGTCAGTTATAAGTTGGAGTTAACAATGTCGCTGGGTACCTTGTGCTTTTTTTTTTGAGCATGTCTGTGTGTGTATATGACTTGTGTGTCTCAAAGGTAAGCGTCCCTGGCCCTTGAGTCACCTCAATCAGTCAAATCCAGTTAAGCGTAAGATGATGTCTTATACTCAACATGTGACCTCGGTAAAATGAGAAAGCCAGAGATGGGATAATGAAATAATTACTCAAGTTAGATTGTTTTCCAGGCGCCATGTCATAAATAAGGCTAGAGCTCTCATGAGACAAGTGTTAATTGTTATTTACCTTGCGTCGGTACATTTCCTCTCCATTAGCATCAGATCAGCAGCACATAAAAGCACTCATGACCTAACATGTTATAAATTAAGGAGCTTTCTTTCCATTATGTTTTCATGTTGTAATTGTTGGGTATTTTTTTTAAATAATACGATCATGAATAATTTATCCTACAATATAATGTAATATAATCTTAATTACCCAACATCAGTCACAGTGGCAATAGTTGGCAATATGATCTGATTATATTATAAATATTATTGTGACCTTATTATATACATATTATTAGCTTATTT
Source organism: Pangasianodon hypophthalmus (assembly GCF_027358585.1). Classification (NCBI taxonomy): domain Eukaryota; kingdom Metazoa; phylum Chordata; class Actinopteri; order Siluriformes; family Pangasiidae; genus Pangasianodon; species Pangasianodon hypophthalmus. The sequence goes on from NC_069720.1 coordinate 9,890,997, forward strand.
AGACCAGCTTATAAAATATCATAAAATGCAACAAAGAAAAAAAATCGTCAAGGATTCTTTGGATAGTTAATGATTCTATCTATCTATCAATATCTAGATAGATCTATATCTAGATCTATATCTGTCTATATATATATATATATTCTATCTATCTATCTATCTATCTAAGACTCTGTATAACGTTGCAATAAGGGAAGATTATGCATGACATCATAGGGTTTGTTTTTTGTAAGCTGAATATTTCAGCCATAGGTATGTAGTACATTTAGCTTTGCATATACATATAATAAAATCCTAATTACACAACACCTCTAATTCAAAAATAATAAAAACTCTACTGGTGTATTCAGGGTGCCGGGTTCAATCCTGAGCTCAAGTTACTGTCTGCATAGAGTTTCACATGTTCTCTCTATGTTCATGTGGGTTTTCTTCTGGGTTCTCCTGAAACATGCTGGTAGGCAAATTTTCTATGCTAAATTGTATGAATGTGTGTGTGCTTGGTGCCCTGTGATGGACTGATGTCTCCACCAGAGTGTATTCCTGCCTCTAGCCCAAAGTTCCTGCATAGGCTCAGGATCCACCATGACCCTGACCAGTAAGCGACTGCTGAAGATGAATGAATGAATGAATGAATCTATCTAGTGGAGTAAATATATATTTGGCAGAATTGCAGTGTAGTACAGGTAAAGAGAATGAATCAAGCTTGTTTCTCATTTGCATGTCCTCTGACTCCCATCAAGTGATTCAGGTCATTTTCAGTTCATATGTTTAACATAATGTATATAAAGTATCGTACAAACATACAGCAGATCTGTTTAACCCATTAAGCAATCAGATTCAATTATTCATTTTAAAGCATACATTTCAGTAGCTGTTATGAAATATTCAGTAATGCATTGAAAGTAATATTAAAGGTATGTAGTTACGTGTGGAGTATGGAATGTAATCTGGACCTGCTGAAAGATTGTTGGTATTCAAGGGGTTAATATAAGCAGAGACTCACTTTAAGACTTTGAGCTTGCGTCTCATTGGCCAGGGTCGTGTTCGGATGTTGGCAATGATTTCCTTCTGGTACTGAATATTCTGGAACATTTCCTCAGGATCATTACTGTCCACCCGCTCTGCATCCTTATCTTCATCATCAGAGGAACTGGTATAGTATGGGATAATGGTTTGCATCAGAAGTTAAATTAATTAAAAGAAATTAAAATCTACACATTTCTTGTGTAAGGTCTTTGCTTTAATGTCATTGGCCTAAATAGATAGACTCTAACCAAAGTCAAGACATGTCACCCAGAGATTACATCTAAATTATCATATAAATAATCAGGACATGTTTTATAATGGTATTCTTTAGACTCTTCAGAATAATAGAAAACATCTATTTATGGCCACAGGTTTTTATGAAATCAAGTCATCAAAAAAATGAAGATAGACAATAAGTGCTCAAGGCAATTGGATATAAATTCTAATTACAATTTTTTTTCTATACATTTATAAATTACTAAAGAAGTATATTTTTGGGATCTTATAAGTATACTTCTTTAGTAATTAAGACTAAAGAAGATAAGCACATCTGTGTAAAGTCCTGTACTGACTGAATGTTAGGCAACAATCTGCATGCAAAGACCTAATTATCAACAAATATAGTATAATATTAAATGCAAGTATATTGAATGCATGTTCTGTAATTGCGTGAACTACAATTAAAGCAAAAGTGTGAAAGGAAAATTTACTTTTCCCAATATGGCTTTGTCTCTGAGCACTTCTCATAAGGATACTGTAAATTATGTCATTATCAGATTAAATAAACACAGTCAAGTAGTTGTCTTTATTCATGTCAAGTACAACTAAAGCAAAAGTTTACAATGGAAATGTGCAAAAAAAAAAAAATCACCTTTTGTACTGACAGTGAATAAGATCAAACCATTTAACTCACAGAAAAAGACAAAGGAACCCTTTTTCTAATTTGTGAGAATTCAAAATTCAGACTTACACTGGATTGTCCTGGTAAGGTGTGTAGATCTTCCTGGAGCTCTTTCTCACACTCTTGTGCCGTTTGGAGGATGTCAGTGGTTGGGTCAGTGATGTTGTTTCTCTCACCACGCTCATGGCTCCAGAGTCAAACTTCCCATCTGAGTGTGTGTGGGTTTATGGCTGAAGTCTTTCAGTGTATGTGTTGTGTATCTGAATGTGTGTGCGTGAGTGTGTGAGTGTGGAACATCTGTACAGTGCAGGTGCAACCTGTCTGATTGGATCTCGCACTGAACGGCTGCTCTGAGCCCCTCGCTGTGTTTAACCTCACACAGCTGCTCCAATCACAGCCAGCTCAAGCTCTTAAAGGGCCAACGATGCTCTAGTTCAAGCGATGTACGCTTAGTTTACAAATATAGTCCCATAATTATATGGAACAGTTAATATGAGAGCTATTCTCTATCAAACCACTTGGGTTCAATATGACCCATAAGCATTTTACAAAAATTCTAAGTCAAAGAGAACTTGTGAATTTGTGGTTTTGGCACAGGAAGTGAAACACACAAAATGTTTCCAATGGTTATTAATGTTGCTATTCTATTTATTTGGATAGTCAAGCACTGCTGACAATATGGGATTGCTCAAGGAGAAGTCTACGTTTATTTTCCTTGTCATTCCCTGTACACATAAACTGGTGCTCTTCCTCCACAGGTGAGATATATCTCTCTTTTTGATACACAACACAATCCAATCCAACTAACTACTCTTACCGCTTCTTCATTCCTGTCCATATATGGTGTCCTGACTCCGTCCATTGATACCTTTTCATTTTTACTGGCTCTAGAACAAAACCAGGCTTACATTATATGATGAAAGTGAAATGTTCATCTGACTGCTTCTCACACTGCATGACTCAGTCTTTTGGGAAAATTGCATCAGGCAATATGACATCCAATTAAATTTTCTGTCATGTCAGAAATTCATTGTGACCACTGACAGCTTGGTGGAATGCATTTATTTGAAATTTTATGCCCTTGCACATTGTGCAATTCAATTTCCAATCATTTTCACCAAACCAAAATCAGCAGTTTTTAAATCTTATTAAGTAATTGGATGTATACAAATACTTTGTTAAATAAGTAATCAGAAGTATTACATAGAATCGATAATAGCTTATATGATATCAGCTAATTTATACCACAGCTCTGTTGAATTCTTGAATCAGATTGGTCAGACTGTCAATAGTGCTGGCTACAATTCAAATTACAGGTTTATATTATTGCTTTCTAATGAATTATTATTTTATTTGTAATGGCTAAATTACTAAATGACTTGTAAAGTAGATGCTCTACATAATCTAAGGATAATATTAAACTGATTAAAAAGTGTTGTTATTTACCGAAGAAAAACATTTGTTGATATGGTTAAGCTTTCTGTAAGGAGACATTTATAAGAGGAATGAAACACTTTGGAATCAACTCTGCGTCACATCAGGCCATATCACACCACCCCTTCATTGATTATTTTTCTAAAACAGCATGCCTTATCATGTTTTATTCCTTATATAGCACAAACAAGTTTTGGCAACTATGAATCATATACAGTATGTTACCGTTTTTCTCAAGCTTAGCTTCCTAATTTGGACTTTTGCCATAAATACACAGCTAAAGCCTTAACTAACCCAACAACAGATTGTTGTGTTCACTCCTGTTGTGTTACAGTATCACTTTTAGTGTTCCCTACAGTATATGTGATTGGAATTTTAAGCAAGCACACATGGTCGAATATCATTGGTCTACATAAATGGGCCAGAGGGTGCACTGAAAATATCAGATATTACCATGGATATTGTACAAAGAAGTGAGAGTTAATACCTCCCTTTTGGAAAAGAAAAGGCAAGCGCTCGGATAATATGGTAATCTGCCATATGTGATTCTTTAATTGTGCTCTCCTATTAAATAAAACAGAGGGTCCATAGAGCAAAAACTGTGCAAAAATTGTGCAAAATGACATTAAGAGATGAGCACAGCTCAGTGCTAAGAGTCTTCTGAGATACAACTTCCAGAAAGGTTAGACAAACATGATGCGTTGATGGTCGGAGAATTGAATTGAAAAGCTTTGAGTAATCCTTCCTGATCGCTGGAATATGCACTGCATAATTTAGAGTGTCCCTATAATAGTTTATGAATTAGTGTTCCTGTAGGCTGTAAAAGAGCTTCATAAAAATGTATGCACAATTTTAATGAGGAGCCTGGAGGTGGGAAAATCAGGTTTACGCAATTCTGGTCCTCTGTTTGCAAAGCCCAGCACAGTTTTGTGACTTTCCTTCTCTAATGTAGTTGGTTTAATGATCTCTTCTTGCAGCTGTCATGACTTCTGAAGTCCAAGTTTTCTAATGTCAGAGTTCATGAGTTTTGATGCAGTTGCTTAATATGGCAGAACCCCATGGAAATGTTGTTTGCAGTTAATGATAATTACAATTGCATGGATTTTAGAAGAAAATTCCATATAAATGGTCCAATCTTGTGCTAAGTCATGAGTTGTGACGCATTGTAGATGTTTCTAACAATGAGGAAAGTTTGGTTAGTATAATTACAGTGTAATTAAATCAGAGGCAAATGTTGATTTCCTGACTGTTTTGACTCATTTCCACTGTCGCTATGCCTTTACATTGTCTACATAAAAGAGTTCATAGCTAAATTTTTAATCTCAGTCATTTGCCTGCTTGTATCATTTTGAAAATGTAAAGCATTTTTTTTTTTTAGCAGTCTCTGATGGCTTTGCCTTTTCTGCTACATAAAGGATCCTACAATCACAGGATAGCAAAAGTGTCCGGCATTTTTTCCTTGCCACAGTCGCCTCAGTCGCCTCAGGCTTGCTCACTAGGGATAATTTTGTGTAACATCTAGGACTGCTTGCATGTTTTTGTTTCTGTTTGCAGGCTTTTTGTTTCTTATGTTCTGTAAAGCTGCTTTGAGACAATGTTCATTGTTAAAAGCGCTATACAAATAAAATTGAATTGAATTGAATTGAATTTCACATTTCGTTTTTCAGCACTTCTTGTGTATCATCTGGGTATTAATTATATACTATATTTCAGTTAATTTCTCATAATACTTGCACTATGAGTGGTCAGGGTAGCAGTGGAACAAATCTTAGATAGATAGATAGATAGATAGATAGATAGAGACAGAAGGAGAGAGAGAGAGAGAGAGAGAGAGAGAGAGAGAAAGCATTCATACACCTTAAAAGCACAGTGAAAGTATCTATACACCATATTTCATTGAAATCAGAACAACTTACAATGGTTTAATTAAGGCCCACAAATGTTCACATAATAATCCAAATAGCTTCATTCTCCTAGCACTATCAGTGAGCTACATGAGTCTTGAGAATCCAAATCCTCCATAAGTAATTAAATGTTTAAAGGAAAGTAACTCGAGTGAGTGGAGTTGCCACAAGTGTTAATTTATGTATCATCATAATTAATATTCGAGACAACATTTCAAGACAACATTTGAGGAGAATGAGAGAAATCGGCTATAAGAACACCACTGTGACAGCTGGAAACAGGTGGATGTATGTGTGGAATGTCTTTATTAGCTGGGACACGATGGAGATAGTGGAGGTGAATCCATAATTTTCATCCAAAATACACATGGCAGCAACACAACATACTCGAAGTCCAAAGGACTGGAGTAAAGTAAAGTAAAGCAGAACAAAGGGATGTAGAGAACTAGGACAGTGCTACTATTGCCGGAAAGTGTCTAAAATTGCATATGTGTGTAATATTGTACACAAAATTAATTACTATGTAGGTGGGGTGGCTGGTGAGAGGCAGCAGTTAGAGAAGAGCAAAACAAGACAAAACAGAAGGGAATTGCAACACTCCAAAAGAACAACACCCTGATACTGTAATAGAAAACACCAGGTTAATCTCAAACATAGACTTTGGATAATTTAATTTAATTTGGAAATCAACAACATGCAATAATCCATAATACCATTAAGTTTGAAATATGAAAAAATCATAAATTATTCTTGTATCAATCCATTGGGAAAACACTTACAGGAATGGACAGTATACAGTCAATTATCTTTAAACACACACACACACACACACACACATACACACACACACACACACACACACACACAAATGCAAGTGGCATTTACTGACAATCTAAAAATTCCCTCTAAAGTGTACCTTTTATCATATCAAATTCACATCTATTGGGCCATTTTGTTGTCTCACTTATGATCTAGTATCCCTTGATGTCCAAAAGACATCTCAGATGTCAGGTCACAGTGTAGTAACTAATTTAATAAAAAAAAAAATCAATCAAACCTGTGCAGTACAATGGATCAATATGTAGTGATGTTAGACCAATTGCTCTCAAAGATTTTTTTCAGTCTAATGCTCCCTCTGTGCATAGTGTCACTGCGGCCACCTCAAAGCTTCCAAAACATTTCTCCACAGCTAGAATATACAAGAGACGCGGCACTGTTCCGATGACATTACAGCTCAATAAGTGAGTGCAGGATGGATTTCAATTGTGATTGTTTGGTACATACTATTTTTGATTTTAGTAATATGTAATAATTTGTAGTATTTTTAAACATGAAGCAGATTTAATATTATTTTCATTAATTTATCTTCAGTAACTGCTTTATCCTGGTCGAGGTCTCTCAACCACACTGGCAGACCTGAGGCAGGAATACACCCTGAATGGGACACCAGTATATAGCAAAGCACCATGCACACACATATTCACACACTCATTTACACCTAGAGGCAATTTAGAGTGGTCAATTCACCTGGCTACATGTTTTTTGGGAGGTGGAAGTAAAACCGGAGAACACAGACGAAACCCACATGGACAAGAAGAGAACATGCAAAACTCTGCATAGACAATAAATAACCAGAGTTCAGGATAGAGCTGGTGGACCCTAGTGCTGTGAGGCTACAATAATACCTGCTGCACCACTGTACCACAAGCAGATTTACTAAATAAACAAAATTAAAAATTACTAAGTAAAGACATCTTCTGAGATTTTTCTGCAGCTTTGTGACAATGTAGAAATGAAGTACAATGATGAAGAAAAACTGATCAATGCACTTAGAAGGCACTTAGTCACATTATATAGAAAACAGTTTTTCTTAGTGCCAGTGACCACTATGAGAGCAATTTCTTAGAAGTACTTACACTTCTTGTAAGTGTAACTTATTACATAAATTAAGCTATTAAACACCAAGATCGGGGGTTATTCTACCTACCCAGGACACAACTACACCTAAAGTGCAGACCATTCATTTTACTCTAACCTTTGAAACATTAACTAGCTCAGTTAGGCCACCCTCAGCATTGCTTTCAAACAGGCACATCTTTGACCTTAGTAGGTTCAATAGCAATAAAGATTAAGCCAAAGTGCCTTACAATTAAATTGAACAGTTAAAGGCTGAGCCATTCACAAGGGCCCAGCATCGCTTCTCTGGCAGTGTGATGATTTGAATTCATAGTGCTTAAACCGTAACCACTGAGCCACCACTACCTTCATATCACTTACCCTTAAAATTTTACTTATTGTAAAATATTAAATGTTTTAAGGAAAACAACCTTCTACATAAAGATAAAGGTTTTTTTTTTTTCAACAATACTTTAAATGCATTTTGGATTCTCTTTTTACATGTAAGAAGAAGTAATATGCATAATATGCATAATGTTTAATATGCCTTCCATGACATTCGAAAAGTTGAAGGATAAAAGTGTTTAAATGTAGGTTGAATCACCTAAAGAAAAGATCATGACATGATCTTTCAATTAACATGTAATTCTTAAAATCAGAAATCAGAGGAACCTCTCCTTTTTCGTCCAAAGTCACACCTAATGATCCTTCAGTTTCTGTTAGTGGTGCAGTAGAGAATATCATCATAATCTTTATGGTTACTCTGGGAGTCCCGACTCAAGAGTGGAGATCAGAGCCTGCACTATAACTCTGAGACACAATCAAGCCGAGCCAAATTGAATCACAAAGCTGTGAAAGACCCAGTGGCCGGGCACAAGGCGATTGTACGCCCCTCTGTAAATCCAATAGCATGGTTTTATCTACTTTGCAGTAAAGTGGATTCGCAGCTAAAGGACAAGACAAAGACATTAAAGCCTGTGAGAATAAGGACCATGGAGTAGGGTTTTACTCCACATCCACAGCTATTAGGAAAGGATCCAGAGAAGTTTCTAATGAAACAATTAACGACATAATAAAAATAGTACATTGTGTAATCACTGAACTACCTTATGCCATGATGGTGCATGCTTCTCAAAAGTGACCTTCTGACGTAAAGTCAAGTTATGCTTATTTATAAAGCCCAAATTTAACAATTGATTCCACCCACCTCCTCACCATCCACAAACTTTACTCAAGGAAAAACCATTATTGAAAAAAAAGAAAAAAAAAGGAAGACATTTTGGGAGAGACCAAGATCCTAAGGTATGGGAGACTGGTCATACAATAGGTCATGAATGCAGAGATAAACAACACAAGAGCAATTACAGATTGAATCAATGAAGAGTGATGGCTCAGTACCACACAAAAGGTGTGAGGAAAGATCATGATCATGTAGATACTACTGGCTCTGGGTTCCTGATCAGAAGGTCTGGGGTCCAAGCCCCAGCACTGCCAAGCTGCCACTATCGGGCCCTTGAGCATGGCCCTTAGCCGTCTCTGCTCCAGGGGTGTCATATCATAGCTGACCCTGCGCTCTGACCACAACTTCCTAAAAAGCTGGGATGTGAAGAAAAGAATTTCACTGTGCTGTAATGTATATGTGACAAATAAAGTTTTTTTTCCTTCTTCTTTTACTTCTTTTTCTTCTTCTATTAAGCTGTGGGTTTTGTTAACACAGGCTATCTAGTCTTAGAAGTTCATTTTCCCTGATGTCTTTGTGTTGATGTGAGGCTGTCTGCAGCAATTCTCAAAAGAAATCTTGGGTTTAAGAAAGGATGTGGGCCTAGTGCGGAAGGTGGGATTTGTTGGAACCGAGTGGGAAAAATCATTTGAACTGGCTAGCTCGCTGCATGCGCAAGCTAGAATTTGTGCCAGCATTAAGATAATCCCATGTTACTACATACAGAATGTTTTATTCTGTTTATATTTATAATTATAATTTATATTTATATAATTATATTTATATAATTTAGATTTATATCACTGCTATAGGCTATATGTCATCAGACATGCATAATGGACACAGCTTTCATAATCTTAAAATTACAATAGAGCATACACTGTTGTTTGTGATTGTCATCTTGTTGACATAGTAGAGTCAAATCTGGTTCAAATGTTGGATAAACAGCATAAATGACCATGTCTGCCAACAACTGATAATCCTAGTAAGATGCCAAAAAAAGCTAAAAAGGCTCAGAGGCCAAATGCGACACGACACTTTTAAGTAACTGCAACCCAGTTCTGCATTCCAATATCCACAAACTGTCCAAGCCATTCCTGCCTGAGCCCTTGGCTAGGATAGTCACAGCATCAGAACAAAGGGCAGGTCCTAAACCACTAAAGGATGAGCAGTGGGGTGATTTACAACCAAAAACAGTGCTCACTGGCCAGCAAAACCAGATCAGTGCATCCCAGGGATCAGCCCCAAGGATTTTTGGGGATCAGAGTCAAATTCAGTCCTCAACAAGATTGTTACTCTGAACTAAGATAGTCTTTCCCTCATGGACATAGTTGCAATCTCAAAGGTAGACCCAACAGTTCAGAATAAAGAGTTCTACTCAATGTACCTTTTAATTCAGAAGAAGAAAGGTGATAATTCAGAAGAAGAAGGGTGAGAGAGTTGAACTGGTACCTAAAACCCCTTCTTTGCTAATGATGTAATTCATGTCCTGCAACCACAGGACTGGTTCTTGCAGGTGGATCTGCATGATGCCTATTTTCATGTTCCCAAAACATTGCCCCAGAACACACATGCTTTTGAGGTTTGCCTTCCAAGGACATGCATGCCAGTTCAAAGTTCTACTCTTTTAGGTGTTCCAGTTCAAAGTCTCTCTAGAGTGCCATGAGTGTTTGCAAGATGTATGGAGATGATATGTTGTCAAAAGGAAAAATGGGGCCTACATGACAAAAGTAATAATAAAAAAAGTCTCTGTAGAGGGCTCTATTGAAAAAAAAAGTTTCACATCTGATTATGATGATATTATACCTTTTCCCTAAAATTTGATCAGTTAAAAAGCAGTTAAAAAGTTAAGCAGGCAATTTATGAGTAATTTGATTCCTGAGCTTTATTAATAACCTTATTATTCTATAGTGTGGTTGACATTTGCATGGAATTGCCCCGAGACAGCTTCCCCAAATACACAGTATATTTTCATTCCATTTCAATTATTCATTCAGCAGATGCTTCCACCAACTGACAAAAAACAAGTGCATGGTAGATATAATAATTGATTAATATATTTAACAGTGAGGAGCACCAGTCATTGATCACACTGTGATAAATATAAATCAGAGAAAACTGATGGTTGTAATTAAGGGCTCTCAGATGTTACACGAATTCATATGCAATATTTTATTAACAGACAAAGCAGGGTCAAGAACAGTCAGGGTCAAACCCAGGAAATCCTCAGATTTTAGACAAATCCAAATCCCAATCCAAAATGTAGTAAAGAGGCAAGGCAGGGTCAAAATACCAGAGCTCAGATGTTCAAATAAATCCAGAGAGCTAGACAAAGGCAAGGCTAGGCAAGGTCATTCATAGATAATCTATCCAAAAAACCACAATTCCGAACTCATGAGAATGGCAGGCAAGCTGTAAGGCTTCATTTTGACTGGACAGTCCATGTGTTTTTACGGGAAACAAACAGGACATAAGTGGAAGAACCGAAGATGTGATTCAAAATTCATGGGAATGTGCTCTCAGGTGCCTTTAGAAGAGTGCTTCATCACAAAAACTCAAAGAACTTGATTGTGCAAACTTCATTAGGCTGCAATTTGTGCATCCTTATATTGTGAAATACATGACCCACAACATAATCAAAGACGTGATCAAAGCATGATGAATGGTCCATGGAATAATGCACCATGGCGTCACAAAAAGTTCTGAACATCCACAAGGGGCTGCAGCACTTTTCTTCATGTGGGACATTATAAGGCATTGTGGAGCTCCACTGCTTGTATGATACCAAATCCTCCATGTAGGGCAAGAAACGTCATGGCTGGTGTAATGACCTGCAAAATGCCTGCCTTTGTAAAGAAATACAATTGTGCACCATCATAGAGGGGCAATGATTTGCAAAGGTTGTTTTGCTGGCTTTTGCAACAGCTTCAGTTGTTTGTACAACCAAAAGCTCTGAACCCAAATGAGGACTCACTAAATCAATAATATACTACGCAAACCCTTTAAGATCCAAACAATACCAAGATCATGAAACAAGTTATAATAGTAGCTCTTACATATGCATATTTTTTATCACTACTTGCTATATTGTTTGTATATGTTTTGAGAATTGAACAATGGAGTGAAATGACAGTGAAATGATATTTATATTATAAATGACATTATGTCTATAAGCAGATGTTATGAACACGCATTGATTTACAGTCCATTTTATTAGGCAGCCCTGCTTCTCTCCAAAATTGTCCATGCACATCTGGGATGTTCTGTCTAGTATTATTCAACAACTTGCACTACATTGTAAGCAGATTGTTGTTTTCGAAACTTTTATGCCATTAAACAGAATTTATCTCACATCGTCAAAGTCTATAAAGGCCTAAATTGCTTGGAATAAATAGCACATACTTTCAAATTCCACCACAGACACCACTAATGAAATGGATTTATGTTTCCATCTTATTATTCAGCCTTGTAATCACACTGGCTGCTATTCATTAATAAAATGTGAGTATAACATATAGGAATGTTCGGCTTGTACTGGAGCAGACTTGCAATCCAGCTGGTATATAATTTTTTGTTTGTTTGAGTTTTGAACTGTTCATGTGCTTCTACCCTATCTGTGGGTGGGGTGTTTAAGAGAATGAGAGGTAGTTGGTAGCCCAGTATGCACTGCAGTTGCACTGCAGTGGTGTGAGCTGGGTGGTTGAATGGTGTGGGGAGTGTTGGACCATAACAATAATTCCAGATGGTTTCGGTTCAACAGCATTAAACAACTATTCATTCTCTGGCAAGACAACTCAATAATCATGTCCCTCTGAATTCAGTGATTTGTACAGGCTCGTTCCATGTCTGAAGCTCTAGGGTGTACTCAGCTGCAAACTGTGATCTTCGATTTAGGGATATGAGATGTTCAGCTTAAATTATGAGATGTAAAAAAAAAACCAGAACCCATAAAGACAAATCTCAGACAATCGTAAAAATACAGATTGTTTATAAATTAGGCCAAAGGTGTAGCATCCAGGATTCCTAGTGAAATGTAGATACTTTCAAAGTGGTCAGATCATATTTAGCCAATCAGCCAGTCATCTGAGACTTGGAGACTTGGAGTCGAAACAGAATGTATGAACCATAATGAGGTTTTTATTTTTTACTGAAATTTCTATTAAGCAGCTAACTTTGGCTGCTAGCTAGTGAATGACTGCCAGCAAGCTAACACTAGCATAGCCTAACTAGCTAGAATGTTACCTAACTAATTATGCTGGACAGATACTAAATATCAACTGTTTAACATCACTGTAGAAAACTACCTATTTCATTAGAACATTACAACAACTTTTTTATTTGTTTGACTACTCTGAATGCGCCTACTTTTCCATGGGAATCCTAGATGCTTCACCTTTGGCCTAATTTACATAAACTCTGTATTTGGAGATTTACTTTTACATTTCTTTTTTTTTTAAAAAAATCGCACAGCCATAATCCATAATTTTGAATTCTGTGTCTTTAAAATGGTGGCATCGTGGTGTGTTGCCTCATCAGTCGAGGCGGAGAGGTCAATTCTGAGCTCAGGTGACTGACAAGTTCTGCAAGTTCTGTCTGTGTTTGTGTGGGTTCCCTCCACGTTCTCTGGTTTCCTCCCACTGTCAAAAAACATGCAGGTAGGCAGATTGGCTATGCTAGACTGCCCCTAGATGTGCCCCTGCACTGGACTGCTGACCTATTTGAGGTAAATTCTCTTGTCTTGCGTTTAGTGTTGCTGTGATTGGCTTTGAATCCACCATGACCCTGACTTGGATAAAGCAGCTACTGAAGGTGAATAAAATAATGTTTTAAAAGGCAAATCTTACCCCTAGTAAGTTCAAAACACAGGAACACCAGCAAAATGTAAATGAATTAAATACACCACAAAAATAAATAAACAAACAAACAAACAAACAAACAAATACTACTACTACTACTACTAATAATAATAATAATAATAATAATGAGACATGTATATCATTCAAATATACAAAATTAATTTTCAAATACGTTTGTCAGCTTTCAGGTCCCTTAGTTTTTTTTTTTTCATTCGCCTCTGTTCTGCTGAAATAAATTATTAGATAATTGTGTTATTGAACTGATTTCGTATCTCTGCTAAGGGTGTTATTTAATCTAGAACAACATTGTGTCAATAAATCTGGCACTATGATTAACTGCATAAACATGGGACTTGTTGCATAAATGAACAGAGAATTTTCTGCCTTTGTCCGTACTGGTGTAACATTGCCATCTAGTGGAATGTACAGATACAGATAATAGAGGCAGGACTTAGACTCATTTAATCACTTTTCCTTTACTATGTGTTCCGATCTTTAAATGAAATAATTCTACCTTTTCCACATCAAGGTGTCCAGTGAAAGCTTAAGAAAATGAATAAGGGTATTGAAGGAACAAATATTTAAGAAAAGGTATAGGGATGCTTAAAATGAACTGACATTACAGTGGATAAATAACTCCAGCAAACCTTCAGCAATATTAGATTATTACCTGCCTACAGATCTGCTACTACTGGAATACAGAGCTACACACACAGGCACCTATTATTGTTCACAATCAAGTACAATAACTCTTTTCACTAGGCTAGTCTGTCTATACTGTGCAATCTGCACATACTGTAATTACAATACAATATGTATGCAATAAAAAGTTTTCAGGCTTCCGGTTTGTTGCAGGGCAGTGTAGTGGAACAGTTGGTAGTGTTGTTCCCTGGTGTGGATTTTGACCCTGAGCTCCATTTCCTGTCCATGCTAAAGTTCTGCCTGTGTCTGACAGGGTTTTCTCCAGGTAATACAGCCCAGTTTCCTCCCACCTTCCACAAACATAACCTTGAGCAGAGGTTGATTGTGGAGTGTGTGTGTGAGTCATATACCTCCTCTAAATCCACAAAACACATACAGACTGGATTAGCATACTCCCATGACTCCTTACAAAGCTGTGGTAGAGCAAAGAGCTGGTCCACTGTTCCATGGTCTTGGCTAGACTCACATTGTACAGTGCTTTTAACAATAGACACTGTCATAAGGCATTCAGTAGATCCAAAATTAGCAAGCCAGAGGTGACAGTGGCAAGGAAAACTCCCTAAAATAACATGAGGAAAAATCTTTTAGAGTAACCTGACTCACAAGAAGAACATCTTTTTCCATGACCCCTCCATACTCCTCCCATTCGCATTTCTGCAACTGCGTTTACCACAGTAATTCAGGCTGTCTCAACTGAATAAGAAAGTGCCTCTGTTAATTAGGTGTTTTTTTTTTTTACTTAGAAGGTGTTTTCCTCACCTCTAATGTCCAAAGGTTTACTGGCAGGACAGGCATAGAGGCAACCCCCTTGTCCACTGGGAAAACCTCCAAGAGCAAGGCCCTCAACATGGGACTGGTGAGTATCCCCACACCTGTCTGAGTGCGATCTCCTGTGGGAACTCAGGAGTAGGAGAGAGACCTCCCATGACTGAGAAGGTTGGAACTGTAGACTGTACTGCGTGGGCATGTAAGGCAAACTATTTCCCGTCCATATGTTTTTCATCTCACACACTAACTCAGGCTTTCTCCCCACCAATGAAGCAACATTCAAACAAACGCCTAGTCTATCTAAGACCCCAACCACCCTTTATCTTGCAGTTGGTGATACCAGACGATGGTGCCAATTTGGACTGAGCAGCTGGGGTGAAAGCTTAAGGGCGCACCACTGGTTTTGCTGAACCACCAATAAGCCACCACTAACTCAGATAAATAACCACATAACTACAAATGTGGTACCACATTTTAAATATGTATGATTTAATGTGGCAGCACAACAGAACTATCATAACATGATAACAAACTTGCATAGCTTATCACCCTTTAATGCATCTTGATGATACTCAGTAATGTAATACAGACTCTAGCATGTGCGTGAGCTGAGTTTGACTTGTACATGATGATCACTGTGCTGATTAGTCTTACTATTGCTCTAGATTTGGAAGAGACCACATTTGCAGCAGGCAGACATGAAAGAGTCGTCATGCGAAAGTGAACTTCCTCTGAACCTGTCTCGTTTGCTTGCACGTTATGTTGGAGTCTTCTGTGAGCTGCTGCTGCCCCAGACGTTCGCTCCCTGTATGTTGTCTGGTGCTGATTTGGTACAGATGGCACAGATTTTTTTCGTTTGACATAAGGTCTAGGGAATTATAGTATGTTGTTCAGTTTCAGCATCATTGCTGCTAGTCTGAGTTACCTTATCTTTGCAAATTATCTGCCTGGATAACAACACACACACACGCACTTCAAGATGATCCCATGGCCTAATTTCTTTAAAGGCAAGAAAACAATTCTAATTTTGGTGTTCCATTAAATGAGATCGAAGCTGAGTGTAAACCAAGCTTATAGTCTAACATATAAGACTGAATATATCTATGCTAGCAGAGGCTTCATCCCTTGACAAGGCTAGCCTGGTTTCGGAGAGCAGCACAGCAGCAACTACGTGACTAGTGTTTGCTAATCACATTAGGTACTGTGCTTAGATTGTGAATTCTATCGCAATCCAGCAGGTTTTTGTTGAGAATGTGATGAAAGAGGGAAAAAACTGTGCCTCAGGCGCATTTATTCACTAAAATATAAACATGTGCATTTTGTCTGTCTTTTGAAGCTCCCTGTCCACTACAAATGATGTACTGAACCATGTACATGATTTCCATAGTGTTTTTTTCTTTATGGAAGTATTCTATAAAAAAAAAAAAAAAGTCATTGCTCAGCTGCCTGAACTCTCTTGAGGCACACAGAGTTGCTATGTACTTCCTCTTGACCTCAGTGACCTCCCCGTCCAACCCACTGAACCTCCAGCACATATGCATGTATTATCTGTAGTTGAATATAAGTACTCCACATTAATTTACTTATACTTTGTTTTATTCAAACACTTTTGTGCACTTAATTCAGTCAGCTGTAATTGTGTATTTGATGATAATGATCAACGTCCAAAGCCAAATTTCTTCAATTCAGTTCAGTACAGTGATTCTGATACAGAGTTATTGGATGTCTGTGTCTATTTGGAACAGCTTCACTTCAATAATATGGTGGTTGTGTTTTATTCTGTCTGAAGGAATGTACTTGATGCTAAGCACCGTCAGTAGATTCAAAATGAAGTGCTAAACAAAAGAAAATCTCATTTTAAAATATCATGAATACATAAAATATATGGAATCTTAAAATATGTATGAGCCCTATTCATTAGTGACTGGTAAACTCTCAGAAATAAAGTACAGGACTGTACTTTAGAGGGGACAAATGCTTGTCTCTGGAATGGACGCCTCAAGGATGTAACTTTATGTAGAGGACCTATGGGATGTAGTGTAAGTTTAAAATTCGTACCTTTGAGAGTGCATTTGTATTGTTTGCACCTTGGAGAAAATGGACCTTTACAGTATCGTTTTCTTCCGACAGTGTAAGAAAGTCACATAAGTTCAGGACACTGCATCTCCAGCTCACCATTTCCAGGTTACTTCCTTCATATAGAGATATAAAGGGAACACATGCATTAACAGGATGTAAAGTCTTGCCAATCTCAGTGTCTGTGTAAATTCCTAGCTGTGTTAAGTTCTTGCTAGTACTGTTTTTAAACTCTTTGCCTTACCTTTTGATTGCTTTTTTGGATTTTCCTTCTGGTTAAACCTATCATGTTTCACTATGTTTGACCCTTGTTTGAACTGGAATGATGTCTTCTGGAATGATGGATCTTCAACCATTTCCAGAGTTATGTTTTATTAAAAAAAAAAAAAAGAATAATTAAATCACATACTGTCCACTTTTGGGTCCACCAGCTCATTTTTCTAGTGGGCACTGGAGACACTTCCTTTATTATCTCACTTATCCTTTGCTTTATTCTCTAATTCTGTGCTTTGAAATGTTGTTGCTGTTATAATCATCTCATGCTAATTTTTAATGTTCAGTTGTGTCCATGATCATTGACAAGATACACAGACACCAAATATGGGAAATTCAAGTTTATTCAGTTCTGTTCAATCTCCCTGTCCTTTCGGCTCAGTCTCACTTCAGCAGAGCAACATTAGTTCTAAATTTTAAATGGTGCACTTTAGCTTCCTCACATTAACAATATACCCCGTGTATCATAATGTAACCTGAGAATATATAAAAATAAATTTGCATATAGAGAGAAAAATACTAAGCATGACAGCAGGCAGATAACACCAGCAAAACAATGCCCACTGTTCAGTGATCAATATCACATCATTACTACTATATGTAGCTCTGAATAAATAAAATGATTAATCCTCATGTGATATTAGCTTATGGTGTGTTTAATTGGAACATCTGAATTCATGAATTGGGATTCATGAACATGATACAATCATTCGGGTGTTTAAATTGTAAGAACACTCTTGCTAGGAAGCTGGTAAATATGATTGTCAAGCTAGCGACTGACTGAGGCTAATGATTTAGCTAGCTAGCTATGTAGAGAATGTGATGATATAGCGACAGTGGAAATGACAAAAACATTGGGAATATCCACATTTTCCTCAGATTTTTTTGATATATTATTAAGAGAAGACTTCATACAAGTGTAATTACACATAGCATCAACTTCCAGTAAAACTCTATATTGTTAACAATGTGTCACAATCCGTGAACTCATCTCTATAAAAATAATCAACTTCTGAGAAAGTGAATGCAAGAACAGTGCACCATTCACATGGAGTCTTCTCATAAACACGGTGAGCACGACCCCATTATAACATAGCATTCAACACTGTCTGAGCATAAAGCAAATCTTCTGAGGCTCTAAGCATTATGACCTAGGGCTCAACCCTGTCAGAGCTCCAGCCACTCTAAAACACTGCCTCCTTTGTCACACTGTTTAGGCTTTCACACAGCCACTTCACTCCAGCTGCACAATACCACTCTGTGTGGTGACCTTGTCTGGATAATAAAAATAAAAAATTATCCTTTCTCTGTAAAAGGCAGCTTCAGATTAGAGATTCTGCTATGTCAGGTATACTTCAATTCTAGTAGTGTAAAGGACTTGCCTAACTTGATCTCCATGGAATCAAAGGGTACCAGCTACTACAGGTTTACTCCTTTGTGTGTGTGTGTGTGTGTGTGTGTGTACGCATGTGCGCACAGGTTTTCCACAAATGCAAAGCATAAATTCAAATGTAAGGCCAGATGGGCATGAGCATGAACAGAAATCTTTACGATACTGGATGATACAATATTTTAACTATATACGTGCATTAAAAATGCATTTATAAGTATGGCGTTAGGTCAGGAACTCAAAATAATTTGGACGTAAGAGTGTTTTCTCTGGAGAACTTCACATCACATTATGTATATGATCGTCACAAGATGTATATGATCCTTTAAGGATTTTGAATAGACTAGAATGTTGTCAATGTAGGATTCTTCTGAACACATCTCTGAGTATTTATTAATTCTTGGAAAATGAACGGAGTGTTGAACAATCCAACTGGCATAAACAAATATTGTCAGTACTGTGACATGAAGCTAAAGGTGGTTTTCCATTTGCCAGCTCTGGACCAGATTGTATGCACTCCAAATGTCCAGTTTCATGAAGATGCAGGCTTATTTCAGTTCAAGAGTTAAGAAGACAAGGAGTAATAGATAGCAATACTTTACAGCTATGGCATTTGTGGCCCAAAGGCCTGCATTACAGGCATAGAACTCAGCAATGCAGTTGCATAAGTCAAGAACACTCATAGACAATGAAGTCAAGCTCTCTGGAGCAGTAGTACAACTGGAACCACCCTCCTCCTGCGTTCTTGAAGGAAATTATATTGTTGGATTGAAAGGTCAATCAAAGATAACAATACTCGGATTACCAGATGATAGGAAAAGGTTCGATTCCTCCTGGGTGAGGAGGAAAAACTGTTTGTAAGGCCAGCCATGGTGGGGATGGGGCAGGTGAGCTGCTGATTTTGGTATGAGAAATCTTCTACAGCAGCCCTAAGGGAAGTTGTTGTTGGCTCAGCAGTCTGCCCTATACAGCCATGGCTTCGGACAGGCTATCCAAACTTGTCTCCATGTAGATGGCTATGTCTTCATCCTCTCTGTTAGAGCCTCTGGAGAGTCCAGGCTTTGACTCACTACAACCTCCTTCCTGACAAGTATAAAGAACACTCCAAGCTAGATTTAGTGTTAGATAATGATATGATATATATTGTGGCGCCGATCCCGGTCGCTCCCCACTATAATGTGTGTGTGATTCTCCCCTCCTTGTTTTATTATTATGATGTCATTCATTGTTTGTTTACCTGTTGACTGGAGGGAGGTGTCAGGGTGGGAATAGTTAGGGATTATGATAGGACAGTGTTAATAAGGTGGTGGGGGACAAGTATTTTTATTTTTTTTTGTCTTGGGGATTAATCTGGTTTAGAGAGAAACGGTTTGTTTTCGGGTAGTTAGGACACCTCCTGATACCCGTGTTCAGTTTGTAATATTATAGCCAATAAATAACGGCCTGTTGGATGCTGGACCATTGTCTCCTATCTCCCTTCTGGAAAGAGACACAACGCCACAATATTATACACAATGATATACATGATAAACCCATTAAGAAATAGTTTGGCCTAAAATGAAATTTACAAAATTTATTTTCCCATATGTAGTTAATCAGCCAATATATTTTTGTAGTCCAAAGTAAGGCCAATTTAGTTAACAAGTAATTGAAGGAAGAGAATGTAATGAAACTACATCCTTAAATCAGCAAATGTTCACATTGAGTTGTTCAGTATCTCAAGTCATGTTTATTAAGTCACGTTTTCTGACATCTCACTGCTGTGGAACAATCTGTGTTACAGCCTATATGTGATGTGTGAAGGAGAACTGCATAGTTGGAAGTATGTGCTAAACTGTAATTCATAGTAACAGCTAAAATAGTAGCTTATGAGAAGCATTATAAGTTGAAGAATGGTTTAGGTCATGAGTGCTAGAAACGAGTGAGAAAAATGAAACATTGTCTGCCACATGCATGATATGCTTCTCTAGGGCACATCGCAAAAGAAGCATAGCATGTGCCTATACACAGTTCTGCCAAAAATTCAAAATGCTGCCATCACACTGAACACTGACAAATGTGATTTGTTGAAGAATGAGGTCCACTTTCTTGGGCATATCATATCCACAGATGGGATAAAGCCAGCCAAATTTAGCCTCCCACAAATGGCAGCGAGGTAAGTAGCTTTCTTGTTACATTTAATCAGCTACAGAAATGAATTTCTTAGCTAGCTGACAAAGATAAACCAATCATAGACTTGTTGTATAAGTTAAGATATTAAGCTCTCAGCAGATGCTTCTTCTTTTCAGGTTATTTTCTTTTTTCTTTTTGAAAAATGTGCAGGACAGTGGAAACACACCCACACAACAGCACTATGCTCAGGTTGAATAGGAAGTACTAAGCTTGACATGGACATGCCAGAGACTGTGAGACTTTTCTGAGTACAAACCTCTACTCAGTATCTTGTTTGTGCAACTGTTGCACACTCTAACCCCCAGAATTCCACTTTTTAGTATGAGGCTAATGAGGTACTCCTGTTGAGTGAACATGTTCCAGGAAAAGACCTGCGCCCTGCCACGCACACCAGTCAAAACACATCTCAGTACTGCAGACAGAGAGCTAATGGAAAACACCAATATTTATGTAGACACACTTATGAATGTCCTGCCTGCAAGTACCTTATATTGTGACAACCTGAAAGAGCATCTTAGGCACACAGTATTAGTGTTCCAGTTATGGACACAAGTGAAGTGTCAGGGACCACTAAAGCTATAGTGGGTTTACCATCACTTCCTAATCCATTCTTTTAGTTTTTTTTTTCTTTTTTGCCTCTTTTTTGTGTTGTAAATATCTAAGTTCATTTTGTAGAAGATAAGAGGGACTAGTTTAGACTGTCTCCAACAGGTGAGATGTGAGATAATGTGTTACAGACTTTATCTGGCGTAATGAAGAAATGCATCATGGGAAGTATTTGGAAGCACTACAATTCACTTCAGCAAATAAACACATCAATTTTTCCTACAACAGCGTTGAATCCACATTTAAGTAGATAGTGTGTAACCAGAGTTTTTGTAAACAAATACCTGGTTAGCCCACAAGGTGTCAGTATAGATCAGCAGTGACTCATTGTACCACCTTTGTTGGGTCATAATGGCTTTAATCTGCCATCATTGCCTTGCATACAGTCACAAACTTACCATCTTAATCCAGTTTGTTCACTGTTTGTTATCAATGCTGAAGCATGCATGTTATATTCCCCACTGGTTTACGTATGCTGAAAAATCAGCCTTATTCCTATTGCACCAGTGGTACTGTGTTATATAAAAATTCAAATATGATCCAGGCTTTAGTAGCTCGTCCCTCTGAATAGTCCTATTGTAATTTGTAAAGCTTATTTGTCACAAACACTCTACACACATGGTTTAAATCTGATCAATCCGTATAGCTTCTAGCCAGCATATTATGAATAGCTGGCATGCATTATGCAACAGGAAAGCAGTAAGTGACCCTCCAAAAATAGGGCACTTTTTGAAGCACCAAATAACTCAAGCACTTGATTGGCCCTTGGAACAAGTTCAGATTACACATACTGAGAGAACCTAAATTGGACTTGCTAGCCAGCTGTAGGTCTAAACATTTCTGAGTAAAGAAAATACATGAGCTGTTTGATGTCTGAGGTAAAGTCTTTATATTCGTGCTGAAAAAGTATCACTTACGAAGTCTGTCAGGGAAAATTAAACATGGCTATTAATTGTAGCTTGTTAATCTCCCAGATGCACGGCTAATGTGGGTTTACTGACTCTTGAGGAGAGAAGAGAGTGTCTTTCGCTCCTTTGGTTGCTGAATTTGACCCTATAACATGAAAGGGCATTATTGATGGCGCTTTTCTTTCTGAGGCTGGAGTGTAATGAAGCTGACGCAAAGCTATAGGCTTAAGAGGCTGGCTAATGCCACACTGCATCATTACAAATAAAGAACAAAAAAACATCCTACAAGGGCAGATTATACCACTAAAGAAACACTAACTTAGCTAGTAAATAATGAGAACTTGTGGCAAGCATATCACAGATCTGATTATCCCAATTCTGCTAATTCCTGCTAGCTTTCATAAGAAGTGTTAGCACTGTTTGTGAACAGTTTTTTTAAGTCCAAATTAAGATACGATACAAAATAAATGGAATTATACATTGAATAAACACAGAGATATGCAATAGAGTAGATTATCAGAAAAAAAGGTCTCTGTTTATAGATGCACATCTGTGTGATTTACAGTAAAAATAGCTGAACCCTTGGGTATTAAAATATTTAAATGGTAAGCGTATGCATAAATTCATGTAAATGCACATAGAGAATATTATAAGAATATTTATAGCAGTTATAGTAGTAGTCTATTGCAAAATGGTGTAATCAGCAAGTAGGTATAAAGATACACCTATACAGTAGTGTACTTTAATTTGGAAAAGCTGAAATAGTTTAGTGTTAATGTTATGCTATGCCAGTAAAAACAAAAATGAGTGGACTGCTTTTATAAAGTACAAACCCACCAGGTGATAAATAAAGATTCAGTTGTTTGATAAGCTACTGATTAAGCTACTGAAAGTTAAAAGTTATGCTATTAAAGAAATAGCTTGGCACAATATAATATTGTACTGAGATATATAACTAACAAGTAATGAAAGTCTAAGTCAGCCAAAAAATATTATAAATATACACATATTATACATATCATATAATATCACTTGCTGATATGGTTTATGACTTACAGCAGTGTATAAAAACTTTAGTGTGTGTCTGTCTGGACAGTGTAATAGTTTGATGGTAGCCATCTTGGACAAATTTTCATACTGTTTAGCCTTTATCTACTAGTGATGGATTGAATGGCATGAAGCTTAAAGAAAACCTCTACCCTCAAACACATTAACCATGTTCATAGCAATTCTGTTAGTGCTGTTAGTGCTGTCTGCTGCTCTGACGTCACACCTGAACATTGCTAGCGCAGTTACAATGGTGTTTAATAGGAGAAAAAAAAGAATAAGCTCAAACATGAGGGATAACAGTCAGGTCCTGTTAGTTCCTTAAAACAAAAGAGAAAGAGCTTTCTCACTTACCATTTTCCAATGAGGTTCAATATCATATTAATGAGAAATCCAATTAGAGGAAGCAGCAAACATTGAACTCCAAGATCCAGAATGCAAATCTGGCATATGATGTAGTTGCACTGAGTTACAGCAGAGACTCAGCTTGGCTAGTTAACAGTCTGTGAGATGGTGAGCTTAGAGGTGTTGGTGGTGGTTTTAGCATGAAAGTTGAAGCTTTGGAACCTTATCTAACCTTTTGAGCAGAGTGTGCAGATGAGGATGTGAGAGAGCTGGACAAATTACAGGACTAAAGCGCCGTTGCATTTCTTTAGATAGATATGAAGCAATGGCTAATTGACAATAGTGCCACTATCAGCAGGTAGTCAAACAGAATTGTTGGTTATGTAGGAAACCAAGTTTTCCGAACTGAAAATAGAACACCATGTTGATGAAAGAAGTTTAAACCAAAAAGTCAACCCAGAATTTCATTACAAAATAAATCTTGGATGTCAATGAGGATTAATATGCCAGTCGATCAGGGCAGATTTTTCCATTAAGGCAAAAAATTTACCCACCAATTTACCCAGAGCTTACTGAGAGTCAATCTGCTTCTTCTTAAGACAATTTAAACCTTAAATACAATGTTTCATCATGGCCCAGACAGGACCTTTTTGGGAGCAGCCATTAAAAAAACAGCCATTCACGTTTATTCTAGGGCTGTTTAAGTGTGTGTGTGTGTGTGATTCGAACTACATACAGCACCTTGTCTCACACCTCAGGGTTTTGAACTTACCAATGCTTTTTTCCCCTCACACACTTTCATCATCTGGCTTATTCTTTACTGCCCCTTTGATTAAAAAAATATGCAGGAAATGAAATCAAGCTCTGTGTAACTTTGTAGTGAGGTGACAAAAGATTTCCTGTCAAGCGATACGGTTCTGTTTTCTGTAATAGGCCCAGAACATTTGGAATTAATTTTGTGTTCAAAAGCAAAATCTGTCTGAATGAGCTGCGCAGACTGTGTCAGACAAGACAGTAGGGTGCGTGTCTGTGTGTGCAGATAAAAGGCGTACACAAGTCTGAGGAGCCGATCTCGATTCCGTGCTTGCGGTTAAGAAGAACTAGATTTGATGGGATGGCGATACACCAGTCATTGTTTATGGCAAACCCGCTGATCCTGGAACACCCAGGCCGTGGCGGCATCGTCATGCAGTGTAATCGGTTAGAATGATTGTTGAGTGTGTGAATGGCTTTCTGTTCTGTACGTGCTCACAGTAGGTGGTAGCTGTTTGTAATTCTGCTCGGCTTGAGAGGAGAGAATCATTGCAGACAGACAGCATTAATAAGCACAGACAGACAGCTCTCATGCAGCATTCATACTCATACTGCTGCCAATGTTCTGCTCAGTCTCTCTCTCTCTCGCTCTCTCTGTCAACGGAACAAAACCTGAGTGCAGACAAAGGAGAAAAAGGGTGCCAGGGAAACATTTCAGCAAGCATGTTCACCCCTCATAACTACAAGTACACGCATACACTCCTTGAAAAGCAAGGACCTACACATGCTGCACACACCACAGAGCACATAAGGACACAAATGGAGGTGGAGAGTGGGATAATTGAGCCGAAGCCAAGCTCGATCTCATTGTTACTCATCAGTGCCGACTGCTCAATGTCGTCTAGACGCCCGCCTCTCTCAGCAGCCCTGCTGATAAATCTGAATTCTTAATATTGCCAGGGCAAATATAGACTTCAGATCTTGGAATAGCAAATAAAAGGTATTAGACAAGTAATGATTTCATGGTCTGTCACACATTCTGTCAGACCTAAGGGCACAAACCGTTGAGGTTTGGTTCCAGTGGGTCTGATAAGTTTGTTGAAGTTCTTTATTGTAGTTTCCTGGCTCAACACTTCAACCCCGTTGGTAGGGGTGTGGTGAGCAAACCTTACAAAAGGACTGCACACAAGTAAGAGTGTAAATCTTGCTAGTTATCTAGGTTATCTAGGTAGAGATTAGCTTCTGCACTGATAGCTTTTCTTTAAATAACCCACAATTAGCTATCATTCATGCCATGTTTTATGATCCGATATGAACTTTGTGGGACCTACATCGACTTTTGGTGTAAATTCCTTCCAATAAAAGGAATACATACTTACAAGGCATGCTGAATAGTTGAAATAGGACTATAACAACGTTCAGTGCATGTAATGTGAACTGTCTAAAGACACACTTCATAAAATTCTTATTCCTATTATTCCTTCACAAGATTCAAACATTACACACGACTTTGTGTTGATGTAGAAAAACAGTTGACAAGCAAAATGTGTGATATTTGGAAAGACAAGCCCTGTGAGATGCTTTGTGTGTTGACCTGGAATGGCCTTCGTGGCTCTCTCTCCCTCTCCAACCACAGCAAATCAGGTCTTCTGGTGCTCCATCTAATAACATTCAATTATCCCTCCAATTATTCATAGACTGCACTCGCTCGCCGCCTCAGGGACTGCGGCGCGATTGGATGTCGGCTTGAACAGAACCTTATTTTCCCCTCTGCAGAGTGGCAGAATGCAGTAGCTTTGAGGAGAAAGTGCAGGGGAAACGGAGGAGGTGTGGAGGGCTATCTGATTGGAGTAGTGCATTCAGAATGTCACGTCTGAAATCACTGTGTCCACGTGCTGGAAAATAACAGTGGAGACCGAAGCTGGAGCTGGCACTCGATCAAACAGGCTTGGAGAAATGGAGAGAGGAGAAATTACAGGGGAGGCAGCAGGCGTCCGACCCCCTGCTGTCTCTTATCCCTCCTCGGAAACTCATTTGCATCCCTTCACCCTATTTTCGAATCCCTCGAAATCATCTGAGAGGACGCCTCGATGAATTCCCCCTCCCTCCCCATCCCTATTAGAATAACTACATTTCATGACATGCTGATAATGTGCACCATAACACCTGTTAGCTAGCATTGCTATTCAGGTATCAATCTGGTGCTAACCATTAAATACTTGACACATCCTCAAAGCTATGCAAACAGCAGCCATGAAGTTGACCTGAAGAAGATAAAATAGGGAATGAATAAATAAGAGGTTCAATTTGGGTCAAATGGATTCACAAGAACAGTGAAGTATGAATAAAAGGGAGGCTTGTTTACAAACAAGCGCAGATTCCCGGAGGCGTGTTTAACAAAACGCAGTGAGATGGGTAATGATGACCCGTCTCGCTCGCTCAACATGGACAGACTCTGAAAACAGGTTGGAGATGAACTAAAGCACCTGGCTGACAAAGGCATATCTCTGGAGGCGAGCAAGGAAAGATTCAAGGAAGAACTAGAAGAAGGAGATCCTATCCTGACAACATCCTGCCCTGACAATGACTGCTTTCTCCACAGGGCCATGGATGCTTTTAAGTTACATCAGCATAGAACTAAGGTTTTAATTCAGCACAAATGGTGGTAGAATTTCCAAAATGTGGGAAAAATAACGTGTTAATATGTTCAACATATTAACACAGAGCTACATCTCATACTGTGTAGTTTTAGTCCAAGTTCTCACATTAGGGCTGTCAAAACTAATGGAATTTGAGGCATAATTTAGTTTGACATATTTTTATATGTATCAGTTTCTGTTTAAAAATAATAATAATAATAATAGTAATAAAAAACTATTTGCCATCAAAATACACTGTTTGGGATAGCTCTTATTCTGTGGCTGAATCTCAAATTATATTCTCTTGGCATATAGGGCACTACATGGGTTTTACAACTATGCTATACAGTGTGTAATGAGGCTTTAGTGAATAGGAAACCTTTTGAGATTTGGCTAAACTGTGTTGGGGAGCTTAGAAATATTATGGCAGATTTTTTTTCCCCTAGATCTTGGGTTGCCTCAGAAATGTACTTCTCTTGCTTTCTCCCAGTGAGACCTGTGCTTTTCACTGACAGACATTACAGGAGGAAAGGGCTTGCCAGCAAATGTGAACATTTACAAGAATATGTCATACTTGTGCAAAAAAAGGTTGCAGTAAGTTGTGTATATGATAATGCTAACTCTTAACACTAACTATATCATCCACCTAGCAAACAGAGAATGATATGCATAATGAAATATTTATTTATAGATGTGAGATATAGATATAGCATGTTTTGTATTTTGTTTTTATTAGATAGTGTATCATGTCAGCATTTGTTTATTTTGATCTCTATGGCTTATTCTGAAATGTAAGTCTTATCTTGTGTAATGTGTAAATGACTAGTGTTCACTAGATTCTACTTTCTGACTCTTAAGTAGTGATTTCTACCTTTAATTTACATGAGTTATTTTTACAGTACAGTACTTTTACTTGAGTAAGATTTTAGCTACTTAATCCATCTCTATTTTCAAACTACTGTATGTAGAAAATTACTAAATTTGCTGGCATTTCAATAAATTTAAATTTAAAAAATGGCATATCCGAAATCTTGTCAGGACCTACAAGATGTACGTCTGTCAATGCAAAGTGCTTACATATATATATATATATATATATATATATATATATATATATAT
The DNA here is from genome assembly GCF_027358585.1 of Pangasianodon hypophthalmus. Lineage (NCBI taxonomy): Eukaryota > Metazoa > Chordata > Actinopteri > Siluriformes > Pangasiidae > Pangasianodon > Pangasianodon hypophthalmus. The sequence goes on from NC_069720.1 coordinate 9,919,031, forward strand.
ATATATATATATATATACATAAATATATGTATGTGGTTTTTTTTTTCCAAAACTGAAAGGGTAAAATCATTTCTTTGTGGTTGCTGTGGTTAATATTAGATTTAGAGTTAGTTGTAGGAAAGTATTATTGTACTGTATTTATTTTGATGTTTAATGCATTATTGAGTCAATTTTTAAAAAAAAAATTTACAAACATAATTCCGAAAAAATTTATTTTTACAGAAAAAAATAAACATTTGTATGTCTAAATGTCATACTACGTCACAAAAATATCATATTTTTCATAAAACTGTATGACATGTCCCTGAGACTACTGATGCAATATTAAGGCAAAGGGTTGTCATGCCAAATATTGACTTTATTTACTTTATTGCTTATTACTGCTCTTTATAGTAGATTTTTTTATGCAAACATTTAATTTCATTATTTAAAAAAAAACACTTTTTGCTCTACAGCATTTCTTTACATGTGCAACAGACCTATACACAGTACTGTAGGTATAGCTCAGACAATATACAGTATATGTTACATCTACTGTATATAAGCCTTTGTGCTGAATTGTCACAAAAACATTAAACAAATAGTTATGTGTGTGCATATGTGTGTGTGTGTTGTGTTATGTGGCACTGTGTCTGATGAAATGGAGTGAAACTGGCCCTTATGAATAATGAGAAGCAGTAAAAGTGGAAAAGTCAGTCTTAATGAATAGTCTCCTGAAGTGTTGATTATAAATCACCAAATTCCGACCCAACTGTTTAACTACTATAATATAATGTATGGTGCAGCAAAATATCCATACAAACCAGCAGAATAGCAATATAGAGGATATTCAAAAACCTGGACATTTGTATGTTTCTTCATCTGTTTGAAAAGGGTGATTGTTTTACGTCCTTATGCACTGTTTTCATATCTAGACAGGTCATTAAGCTGATATCATGTCATCATCTCACATTATAGATGTACGCTATCAGTGGTTCATTCACTAGACAGCTGCCTTACTATTTCTGTCCTTCATAGGTACCTGCCTAATCAGGCAGCGTTTTAACCTAAAGAAACCTTGGCATTTGGGACTCATTATAATGTTTAACACTCTGTGCTCACTACTTTACCGGCTTACCAGAGGATGGATTCTGAAAGAACTACTACAGTGGAACTATTTGTCTGGTGCTGGACTCAACTAGCCAATTGTTTACTGAATAACATAGCTAGCTAGTTATTTTAGGCTAATTAACAAGTTAGCCACATAATCTGTTTGGTTGCATAATGTTAGATAAATCATTTCAACCATGGAATGACATTGTTGGATGTCTCTGTGGCTGAATTCTTGGAAACAGCCAAAAATTGGATTTTGAGTTTTTCTGCCAATAATGTACTTTGACTAATGATGTAATCTCTACTTAAAGAAAACATATCTTACCAAAATGACATGGAAATGTTTTTATTTAGGCTACTTTCTGCTGCCTATTTTGGGTGTCTGCCTGCAAAGATCACATCAGATAAGGATCCAGTTTAACAAATGAAGCTGTAATTGCAGTCAATCTGCCTAAAGATGCTTGCTAGCCAAGAGCACTTTTCTCACAATTAGAGAAAATCATGATTTCTGGCTAATTTTTGGATAATTACATGCCATAGCGAAATGGACAACAGCCTAATCAATCCTGTTTGTAATCAGAAAACGCCGGCGATGTTCCTGCACTGTCACATCATCATCAAAACAGAAAGTTGCTGAGACAATGATGAGGCTCCTGTTTAAATGCAGCGAGTGAATTGTACCTCAGTTCACAAGACAGAGACTGATGGGAGAACTCATTTACCACTGTAAATGTATTTAAAATTCTTTAAATTCTTTAAACATTGGCAATGTTGTTTTAGTAGATTAGGTTTTAAATGGAAAGGTATGTGGGACGTCATTCAATAATGCTGGAATGGAACCTTTAAATGCAGTTTTCTCCATATTTTCTTTGGGTGGTAAGCAAGGTTTAAAATGATACAATTTTCTTGCGATTGAAATTCATGAAAAAGGGAAATATACGGAAGAAAATGTTAAAATGTGACCATGTGGTTTTCCTAGGCCACCACACACATATCAACACAAATAGGACTGTTAGAAACTAAAGTTAGGTCTGCCATCATTGTCAAAATTTTCGTGGAACTTTTATGGTCTGATGAACAAAACTGGGATTGCCTACACAGAGCAAAATATATATACTATAAGGCTCAAATTCAGCCATAATGACATGTAACATAGGCGAGCTGTTATAGGCTATATGACTAGAATACTAATAAACATTTATGCCAGAAAGCTCACAGAATGAAAGAACATTTGAATATATCTTGATCCTGAACATACTGTCCACAGTTGATATCTGTATCTGTATATTTGTTCTTTAAAATAGAAACCATGTCTTCGTCCATCAAGTGGATGATTCTTTACTGAATTAATGCAAACAGGAAACGTCCGCTCGCATCCTCAGTACCTGCTTCTAATCCAACTCAGCTCTCCTTCCTTTCTTTTTTTTAACGTCATCTGTTTTTAATTCAACGACTGCAGGAGAGACATGCTGCGCCTAAGTGCCCTTTTGCCAATAAATACTTTTCCTATTCGCTTTACTTCCTTGGGCAAATATCAAGGACTTTATGTTTAGAAAGAGAAGGAGGGGAGGAATGGAGAAGGTGAGGTGGGATGGAGGGATGAGAGCTCAGTTTAGAGAGGAGACGACTCAGAGCATTGGTCGTGCAAACTCACTTCCTTCTCTCCCTGTGGCTGAGAAGGTGATGTTAGACCACTGGTCTGGTTTAGATCAGGGCCTCGTGTCATCGGCTGCGGGAACTCCAGAAAGTATTAGATTCCGCAGAAACAAATTAAAGGCCCGCCTTTACTTTGCTCTCACTTACTTACTCTCCCTTTCTCCCAGAGAGAATTGTGCTTTCCACTGAGAGACATTACAGGAGGAATGGGCCTGCCAGGAAAAACACAACTGCAGGCCATTTCAGAGCGTCGGAAAATGAGGAGGCTGCCAGTGAACAAAGAGTGGTAGTCAGTTTGCGGACGTGATGGCCGACATTCCCAGTTCAAAAAGCGGCATGAAATATTTAGCTCACCCTCCACGCAGGCAGGAAGCCATGCTACGGGAACCTGCAGAGGAGTCGAGGTGGAACTATGTGTGAAGTGAAGTATATTTTCAGAATAGAGACAGAGAATGTTTTGTAATGTATCATATACAGCTGTGAAAAGAATATATGAAGTGAGAATTTCAGGTCTGCCCTCTTTATTAAGTATTGCTCAACCATTCAATTGAAATACTACAAAGGGCTAATTAAATTGGGAGTCACACTCTGAATGAGGCCCTGACTAATGTCAAATAATAATAATAATAATAATAATAATAATGTTCACTAACCAGATACTATATAAAGGAGGCCACAGAGGGTTTACAACTACAGCCATCTGACCAGATATCATTTGCATTGAGGATCATTCACAACATACCAGTGACATTACATGGCAATGGCTTCTTAATGGGTGTCACGATGGTACGAGTGTATCAGACAAAGCACTGTTGCTGGGATTTTTAGGCACCAGTGCAACATCCACTAAGGTTACTACTGTCATTCTGAGCTGAGAACGGTCCACCATGCATATAACACCTGGTCAGTGGTGGTACTATGGTAGTCTCTTTACACTGCTGGAATACCTGCCTCTTGTGTGCTTTTTTTCCTTTTTAAAAATATGATGCCAACTGCCAAAAAAATGTGACTGCCATACAGTATTTTATACAGACCCATACACCATGAAGTGCAATTATGAGTTTGCATAAATGTCTCAGTGGGCTGCACAGTAGCTCAGCAGGTAGCGATGGCGCCTCACACCTCCAGGGTCCCAGGGTAGATCCTGAGTCTAGGTTACTGTCTGTGTTGAGCTTCGCATGTTCTCCCCAAGTGGGTTTCCTTTGGGTTATCCATTTTCATCCCACTGTCAAAAACCATGCAGGTAGATGGATTGTGTACTTTAAATTGCCCCTTGGTGTGAAAGTGTGTGTGCATGGTGCCCTGAGATGGACTGCCATCCCATCCCATACAGATGAATCCTCCTGCCTCACACCCAGTCTTCCTGGGATAGGTTCTGGATCCACCACAACCCTGACCAGGATTACTGCCCTTACTAAAGATGAATGAATGAATGAATGAATGAGGAAATAAATGTCTCAGTTCAAACACAGCTGAAAAAAATGAAAAAAGAGATGAAAAAGGAATCCAGGAAATGTAGTTAGGTCCCTGTACAAAGCACACTAGAGCTCATGAAATGAGGATGAAAATAATTGTGTTAGGATGGAGGCTTATTGCAATTCAACTGAGAAACTTTGTCATTATCTGCCTTAATTGGCTGCTGTCAGCTGAAAGGTTTACGAGGCAGTTTAAATATCTGCTTAGTCCATTCAACATCTGTGCCTCTCAAAACAAGGGGAAGTCATCGTAAAGGTTCTAGCACAAATATCTAGCATCTGTTACTTTCAACATGATTATTTCATAGTCATATTTTATAGCAGTATTTATAGTAATTCATTATAGTAGTCATTACATTGCAATCATTTTTAAACAAATGACTCAATGACCCATATCAGAAATGAATTATGTCATCTTTTTATATAAAACTATAATTGAAAGGTTTTCAGTTACAGTAAAGCTAACAACAGGCAGGAATGTGTTACAAGTATGCTATATAGCTTTGCTCAGACAAATAAACTAGCACTGCCAGGACTCTGGAGAACTCTCAGCCATTCCTCAGTGAAGAACAAGAAGCCTTTATTGTCACATACACATTACAGCACAGTGAAATTTTTTCCACATATCCCTGTTTGTTAGGAAGTTAGAGTCAGAGCACAAGGTCAGCCATGATACAGCACCCCTGGAGCACATAGGGTTAAAGGCCCAACAGTGGCAGCTTGGCAGTGCTGGGGCATGAACTCCTGACCTTATAATCAGTAAGCCAGAGCCTTAACCATTAAGCCACCACAACCAGAAGCCACCCCTGCCCAATAAGGCTCGGTAGGAAATGGCCTGCATGCAGCTCAATTTGTACTTCTCTCCAGTGGCCACTGCAGCATCCATGCAAAACATTTTTAACATTAGTTTAACATTAGCTATTGCCCCTGAAATGGATGTCCATTTTGAGAAAAATAGAACAAAGCGAGGTATTTGGCAGAACAAGGTAATGATACGAGTGAGCTACAGCTGCAATAAGGCTTCTTAGCGAAATAATCCAACTGTTGTATTGCTCTGACTTTCACATACCATAACGAATGGTCATATTCAACGAGTTGTTTGGATTAAATCAAGTAAATCGTGGGATCTGCTTACAACCTCACATTTTCAAAGAAGAGAATATTAAATGACATATAACACGGCTGTGGCAGGGCAGTGGTTCAATTATTGGGAAACAGCTAGAGTATTTTTAAGTGGACTATTCTTAAGTGTTATATCAGTACTGTTATACCATTACCACTAAACTAGTCCCTACAATTGACTGAGATATTTTTTAAACAATAGATAATACAATAGATCACAATGAGGTTTTGTTAGTGGATTTCAGTGGACATTTAATAGCTTTAACTGTTAGTTGTTGTAGTACAAAACAATAAACACTTTATTATGCAACAATGCTATGCAAATTATTGAGCATGAATTGGTTTTAGAATGAATGGTGTGTTGGTGTCATTCAGTGGCATTGGACAGGAATCTTTAAATGCAAATTTTTTCCTTTTCATTTTTTTTCCAGATTTTAAACTGCTAGTAATTTTCTTGTGGTACAGATACATGCAAAGGGAAACATATTTCAATTCAAAAGGCCTATAGTTTCCAGAACTATATGTAGTAGGAAATGTCAAAATTTCACCATGTCAAGTTATTGTCCCTAATTCTGAATGGTTCAAAATTTTACTGTGATCCACATTGCAGAAATGTGACCTATTTCTTATTTAAATATACCGCAATGCTGAATGTGTACGCCATTTGCTAATTTCTAATTTATCAAATCCTATACTTTCCTTCTTACATAAACTGCTCTGACACAAGTTAGATTGTTTAATTTATTGAGATAAATATATTAGTTTACAGTTATCTCTCTCTTTCTGTGTATAAGTGCTTGCTCTTCTTTCCTCTCGCTTTTCTCCTCAGTATTTACTGAAAAGGCATACAGCTACCATTACTGCAATTGGCAAACAGATTTGGCTAGCAATATTACAAGTAGTTTGCATTTTATAAACTGACAATTGCCCTCATAAACACTCACTTTTATATCATACTGTACATTCTTGCATAAACTTAAACATTTACATCATAGCAATGGCAGAACTTAGTCTATAACTCAGCAAGAAGATAATGTCTGGTAGTCTAGTGTCTCTTGAGAGCTGAACGTAATGGGCAGTTAAGTCTATGGGCAAATGAACACTGTCCTCCTCAACTTTTCAAGGTCAATTGATCATCACTGCTGATTGGCTAGTCTTCAAATATGTGTTTTTTTCTGCATAGTAGGCTATATTCTGTCACTATGTTACCAGGAAATCATTGAAAATCATTCTCATGGCTGGATCAGGAAACTGTCCCAAGGTTGCGATGGACTTTAAGAAGAAACATAGCAAGCACATCACACACTGCTGCCAAACTTCTTAACAAATTTAAACACACTGGAAGTGTTGCAGACCAACCGGGAAGTGGACGTCCACGAACAGCCACTGATGAAGACACAACCGATGTGGTGCTGGCGTACGTAGTCCCCTATGTATGGAGACTTTTGGCACATGCTGTAGTTTGCCCAGAATGTCACCTCTGGTCGCTAAATCATTACATTTTATATACAGTAGCTGAAAATATATATAGTAAATACTGTACAACAGTTTCATAAAATGAATGTTGCATAGATACTATAATATGGATTTATATGATAGCAATTGCAGGTTTATGAAGTGCAGATTTTGGTTTGTTTGTTTTTAACCTATTTTGAACCTGAAGCTTAAAGGGTTCAAAGGGCTCCTCAATTTAATTGATCACTCCATGCCATCTTATGTCACTGGGCATGCTCAGCATATGAGCCAAAAGTAATAATAAATAATACAAAAATGTCTGAGACAAAACAGTGCAGAAAGTAATAAAATGTATTTATCAACGCCCCCATATTGACTTGTGCCAGTCCTGTGGGAGAGGCACAGAAAGCGAAAAGGCGGCGTTTAATAAAGAAGGGCCCTAATTACAGCCACTGCAAGGCACCATGGGAAAACGCCTCAGATCCAGCTGGCTCGTACCTGCCAACAGTATCTCTACCAATTAGACCTCTGAAGTTAGCATGCAGGTGTTAGCAGAGAGTCCCACAAGACTGTCAGAGGGACCACCAGACCCAGTTGACGCTTTATAACACCAGCTCACACCTGACACGAATGCGCTGTGTGAAAAATAGGGAAGATGCAGACCTAATAATAATTTTTCAACTGCATGTATTTGTGCTCAACACCACGCTTCCTTTTCTGATATAAGCAGAACCGAATGTGAATGCTAAATCACTTTCCGAGACAGGGGGTGTTGCTAATTCATCAGCTGTGTCAGTTGCAAGTGCGTTTGCACCTTGTTACACTTAAAAAAGTCATTCTTACAGACACACACAGTTCAGTAGAACTGGAGTAACTGCGCTGAGCTGAACTGAAAGTAATTTATGGAAGTAATATTTAACAGTGGTTAATCAAGTCTGATTGCCTTTACAGTTTGTCTGCATAAAATTTGACATACAACAAGAAATAAAAATAGGACCTGTCAGAAGTTTTTTAGATTTGGACACAGCTTTTAGATCTGGAAACAACATTGCAGGGCAGCCTGAAAGCTAATAAAGCACAATTTGGAGCCTAAAAACACTTTCTGTAGTAAATCTTTTGCAGCACAACAAAATATTCCTTAAGGTTTGGAACTGCAGTGCAAGCTGTTCAGGGAATAAACTAACTTAATCATTGCCTCAGGTATCCAGTCTACATAATCACAGCCATGTGTTTTAATATATGTATACAGTATAGGGTTCAAATGTCTGAGTATGTTATCAAGAACTGGTTTTATTTGATCAATAGTCAAAAACTAATCTAACATTTTAAATAAATATTTCTTAAACTAATTAGTTTTCTAAACAGTATGGTTCTTTATTGATAGAAAGCAGTAGGGAAGATAACAGCACTGCTGAGTCAAGTGATAAAGTAATATCACAAATTGTCATCATCAAAGTATATTACTTTTGTTGTTGTTGAGTATGCTTACAGTTTGCTTTTTATATAATACAATATTAAGTGTACTTTAAGAGAGGTATACTACGTGCCTTTCCTTTTGAAACTAAAGTGAATTGACTTGTGACTTGTGGCCAAGTATGGTGACCCATACTCGGAATTTGTGCTCTGCACTTAACCCATCCAAGTGCACACACACAGTAGTGAACACACACACACCGTAAACTGCGGCGCCCGGGGAGCAGTTGGGGGTTCGGTGCCTTGCTCAAGGGTCTCACCTCAGTCGTGGTATTGAGGGTGGGAGAGAGCGCTGGTCATTCACTCCCCCCACCTACAATCCCTGCCGGACCTGAGACTCAAACTCACAACCTTCAGGTTCACCTTCGGGTTGCAAGTCTGACGCTCTATCCATTAGGCCACGACTGCCCCCAAAAGTGTTTAATGGCCCGTACGGGGATCGAACCCGCGACCTTGGCGTTACTAAGTATAATTGAAGAGTACACTAGGTGCCAAGCACATTATGTGTTTACTTTATTTATATATATTACACACTATTTGTTTACTTTACCGACATACACCAATCAGCCATAACATTAAAACCACTGACAAGTGACGTGAACAACACTGATTACAATGACACTCGTCAAGGGCTGGGATATATTAGGCAGCAAGTGAACAGTCAGTTCTTGAGGTTGATGTGCTGGAAGCAGGCAAAATGGGCAAGCGTAAGGATCTGAGCAACTTTGACAAGGGCCAAATTGTGATGGCTAGATGACTGGGTCAGAGCATCTCCAAACGGCAGGTGTTGTGGGGTGTTCCTGGTATGCAGTGCTACCAGAAGTGGTCCAAGGAAGGACAACTGGTGAACTGGTGACACTTGGGCACCCAAGGCTCAATGATGCCCATTGAGAGCGAAGGCTAGCCTGTCTGGTCTGACCCCACAGAAGAGCTACTGTAGCACAAATTGCTGAAATAGTTAATGCTGGCTATGATAGAAAAGTGTCAGAACACACAGTGCATCCTGGGGAAGAGATGGCACCAGGATGCACTATGGAAAGAAGGCAAGCCAGCGGAGGCAGTGTGATGCTGTGGACAATGTTCTGCTGGGAAATCTTAGGTCCTGGCATTCATGTGGATGTTACTTTGACACATACCACCTACCTAAACATTGTTGCAGACCAAGTACACCCCTTCATGGCAACGATATTCCCTAATGGCAGTGGCCTCTATCAGCAGGTTAATGTGCCCTGCCACACTGCAAAAACTGTTCAGGAATGGTTTGAGGAACAAGAGTTGGAGGTGTTGACTTGGCCTCCAAATTCGCCAGATCTCAATCCAATCGAGCATCTGTGGGATGTGCTGGACAAACAAGTCAGATCCATGGAGGCCCCACCTCACAACTTATGCTAATATCTTGGTGCCAGATACCACAGCACACCTTCAGAAGTCTTGTGGAGTCCATGCCTCAATGGATCAGAGCTGTTTTTGGGATATGGCTAATATACGTATATAATATGCTATAAACAGCTATGAAACATATTTTTGAATATACTCAATATTTACTACATACATTAAATTCTTTGTTAGGTTTATATGCAAGCAAGCATACAACATGCTCGGAATGCATTTTAATCTATTATTTTAAAATGGACTTGGATGAAGAGATTTTAAAACTTCTGTACTCAAATTTATTTTCAAAACACTATACAGAGTTTACTTTAAAGTAAAGTACAGTCAATAATGAGTATGTGGCAACTGTCCTAATAGTATTTTCAAAGTATTCTTTAGAAATTTACTTTTATGTTCCAATTTATCCTGAAATAAGTATAGAATTAGTAGATTTAAAGTAGTAAACTCTATGTGTACTTTTGGTGTACTATAAAACTGTATAAGAATGCTTATAATAGTAAAGTATGCTATATTTTTGTAAGGGGTATTAACTGAATGTTTTTAAACAAGGATATCTCAAGCAACAATTTTGCATTACACTTTGTTAACTGCTTGAGTAAAGGCAGCTCTTGGTAGTGGACTCAGGCCCTTTTAATACAAAATTTAAAAGAAAGACACCAAACATTTCTTGATGGTACAATACATACGGTATATATAGTAGTATATTTAAATTATTGCCAAACTATATCTCTACCCATTCAATATCCGCCTGATCCTGCTATTCATTTTACTGGTTGCTAACAATCACTGCTCACTCAGCTGAATCAGTTGTATGCAACTTATCCATGAATACACTCTGGACTGTTGTGCATTTTTCAATGATGATACACGCACACTAAGTCCATAGATGGCAGTTAAAAGTGGCTTTATTTTAGCCCCTGGCTAAAAGAGATTCATGCAGCCTTAACTAGGATCCCTAAATGAGCTGTGTCAGTTAGTGGTGTGTGGGAGTGTGTTTGGTTAAAGCCCTCGGCTTGGCACCAGTTAAAGCACTGGATTTAAATTCAAATGTTACTGAAGGGCTTACAAAAGCCTTTCTCAGTATAGTCAACACTAAGCTGTGTTTTAAAAGGTTCTATACAGGGACCAAGATGGCTGTTTCTGAAAGGCATAATCATTCTTAAATTTTTCTTTAATACATGACAGATCTGCAGAGCTTTTGTCTTTATTCTGTGTAGCAGCATGGTCACATGGGTAACAAGTAAGGATTAAAACACGATGGGCCGTTCTATTGTAGGAAAATAATCCCCTGACAGTCAAGCATTGATTATTTTCTTATAACAGCATGCCCTGAAAATATTTTATTCCTCTTCTACAACAGCAATTTGCCAAATATTAAAATTTTGGAATTTATTAATGAATTAAATGCCATGCTTTTTAACCATTTGTAGTTGCATTTAATGTTGCAGAATGTTGACAAGTTAGTTCCTGTCATCATTTACATTGTAGAAACTATAAAAAGTCATTCCCTCTTAAGCCTCTCTATTTTTTCAGTTGAGGTTAATAAAACAAAACAAAACAAACAAAAAAAACAAACCATAAAATCAACCACAGCTTGTCATGTTGCAGAGAAACTGGAAAGTGCAAAGTCCTCTATCCTAAAGACTCTTATGTGGTGGAAAACTTACTGACAGTGCTGACATAGGAGACTCCTTCTATAAATTTTAAACAAACATATCTTTACAGAAAGCTTCATAATGTCAACAATTATATGGTTTTCTTTATTAAACAATAACAGATTTTTTTCATCAATTTATTATTAGCCTTAGATCATTCTAGAGAGTCCACAATACCACAAGTAAGATAAGATAAGATAAGATAAGATAAGATAAGATAAGATAAGATAAGATAAACTTTATTGATCCCACAGTGGGGAAATTCACTTATCACAGCAGCTCACAGACAGTTAAAGTGCAGGAAGAAAGAAAAGGAAGGAAGAAAGAAAAGTTAAAACTATAACTATATATACACCCTTAGGAATAATAAAAGAAATAAAATTATATAAAATTTATAAATAAATTTATAAAATAAAATCTGTAAATTATTACTACAGAAATGATTATGTATTAGAACAAGCACATTAATATATCTTAATATTTGTATCCTTCGAATTGTAATATCTATAACTATCAGAGTTACTGTTATAGGAAATTAATCAACACCTTTAAGCATTCAAGTCCTCAGGACCAGATGCTGTCTAGTAAATAGAGCTGTGAAGGTTATAATAAATTCACATAATGATAAATGTCTAACACAGTATCCAGGTTTTCATTAAGTCATGGTTTTACAAGTCAATAATGTTTTATAGACACCTATAATCTAGTATATATTGAAGAAAACACACTGTATATTATTAATTTAATTTTACCGTTTGCCAGTTCTTGGAAAATGGTCATAATTATTGATGCTAATCAATGCACTCAGGAGTGGAGACAATATTTCCAGTTCAAGGCTCTCTATGTCCAAGAACTACAAGCATAAATTATGTGGTTAGCTCTAGCCAAACATAGGATTTGGTTTGGTTTGTTTTTGATGCTCACACTTCACTCCCTTTGCACCATTCCTTTGTGGTAAAAAACATGGCAGTTGTTTAGGGTAGATTTTGCACATTAAGAGGATCATATCTTGACCGCTGTTGGCTGTTATGGAAATTATGTCAAGCCCTTCAAAATGGCCTGCTCTATTTTTCAATTTAGATTGTTTAGTTCAGTTTTAGTGAAGGACATTATTAAAGAAAAGGACTACAGACAACTGCTTGTTTGAACACAGAAGTTCCCTGTGGGGGGCTACTTTTGATTAAAAAAAGGTTTGCCAGGGGCAGTGCAATGGCAAAAGTGAAATCTGTCTCACTTCACAAGCTCACACACACACAATGTGTACAATTTTGTAGAAATGTTAAATTTAAAAATGTTATCACCAAATGCACAGAACTGTCTCTTCGATTATGAAAACAAGCTGAAAAAGTATCCTACACAGTAAACACCTCTATTTTAAAAATGCCATGTTTGTGTTATATCAAATTAGGAATGCAAAAAAGCAAATATCAAATTAAAAGTTCAAGCTGGTTGAAATTTTGTTTGGAAAGCTGGAAATTTGGAAAATTCTATAAATTTCAGTGTAGCAGGTGGGGTTGTAGTTAGTGGCGGGAGTCTGTAGTGGGAAGGTGGAGTTTGGGGAACGAGCTAGAGGGGTAATTACTAACATGGCACAAATGAGCCCAATCTTCCCACAGATATTAATGTGAGCTCTCTTTTTCTGTCTCTGTTTCTCTCCCTAAGGAGTGATCTGTTTGTGTGGGTGTGGCAGAGAGCTGGCCAGAAGAAGTGCCAGCTTTATTGCTTTCCGTTCACTTTAGTGTCTGTGTACTGTGCCAATGAGCATTAAAAAAAAAGCTCACGTGTGATCTGACCCTGGGTCTGCCATGCCTCTGAGCGGCATGTTGCTGACACTGTTACTTTGGTGCACTGGTTACATCAGTCTATCCTCAGCTTGTAACTGCAACAGCAAGGGATATTCATCAGATCCTTGGACAAGCAGGTCATGGATTGAGCCATCCTAACCTATCTTCTGTAAGAGCCAAATAAGAAGAAACTTTATGAATGGTAAGTAAAGCCTATGAAAGTAGTCACAACCAGACTTGCTTTTTATTTTTTTCCTTTGGCGAATGGAGCAAAAATCTGTTATTTTGGATGTGATGTCTTGATGTGATGTGATGTGATGTTATAGTGGTTCACTTAACAGCTAGCATTGGCTAGCTGGTTGATTAGACTTTTTGCAATTGTGATGGAAAAGTGACACTGGCAAAAGTCCAATGTGATTGATATTGTAATTAGTATTTAATAATTAATAATTAATACTGTACTTAGTAATTAGTAGATCTTTTATTTAGGGGGCATGGTGGCGAATTGGGTAGCGTTTCAGCCTCACAGGTTTAGGTTCGTTCCTGGGCTCAGGTTACTGAGTTTTGTACGTTCACTTTGTGTCTGTGTGGGTTTCCTCCACATTCTTTGGTTTCCTCCCATCTCACAAAAACATGTCAGTAGGTGGATTGGCCACGATACATTGCCCCTTGGCATGAACTAAGTGTGTCATTGTGTGTGTGTGTGTGTGTGTGTGTGTGTGCATAGTGTCGTGCTAAGATCTGGCATGCAGGATGCATTCCCGCCTTGCGCTCAGTGTTCCCAGGATAGTCTACGGATCCACCATGATCCTGACTAAAGGATAAAGTGGTTCCTTTATTTCTATATTTAATCTCGCTTAGCATTTGTATTTTGTGAAAGCAGTCGCCTTATACCAATTCCTACAAATTCTTTATGGGATCAGGTATGTTCATTCCTTCCAAGAAGGCTTCTTATTAATTTTCAGCTTTAATTAAATAAATCCTGACAGTCCACAACTAGTTAAACCAACACCAGTAAATGAAATATGAACCAAGACTTGAGTCTTTCCAGGTTTGAGCATTATGAACCTGCATCGATATATTCTTTGGGATCACTAATGGCGTGTAAAAGATATTTACAGGAGAGTAGGAGTCTTTCAGACCAGACATGACACCACATAGAGCAGTGTATGCTGGCTTTCTGTCATCTTCTGTTGTCCTAGGATCAGTAGAAATAGAGATAGATATGAACACACCACCATGCTGAAGAGGCTCTGAATTAAATATGATGGAAAGTATATGAAAAGCTGCATAGATCATGAGAGGAAAAAAGGGAAATGTATTTTCCATGATGGGTAAGTAAGCACACTGATGCAACAGCTTGAGTCTCTTATTTCCTGGCGTTCGTCCCCTCGGGGGTTTGGCTGGACTTCTAACAAGCAAGGCGCCGGTCATATCGCCAGTATGCCACTGGCGTGCCACGTGTTATGTCAACGGTGTGTTATGAGGACACTCTAAACCCCATGACACACACATACACGCATAGGCAAAGCCATTACTTATCATAAAGGCACAGCAGTGTGTGCAGACAGCATCAGTCACAAAGCCAGTTACCTACATCTATGGATATCAGCAGCTAGCACATTATACTATTCCCTGTGAATCTTCTAGAATGTCCCTGTGGAGCTGATTTTGGGTTTAAGGGAAGAAATGAAAAAGACGAAACAGGCAGGGATTCTAATTAAAGAGCGATGGAAGTTGTGTCATATGCAGCATTAAATAGCACTTGACAAGGTTCAGAAATACTGATGAGCCAGAGAACCAAGCATTAGTGAATTCCTTCAGAAAGACATAATGGTAATCTGATCCAGGTGGAAAGCTTGTGTGCAAATTGTGGTAAATCCCAAAATACCAACCAACTAAGAAAGCATATGACTGGTGCACTTTGTGACCTCTTTCCCTAATCTTAACCAATCAATTTGATTTGTGAAGATGATATACACTTATACAGTGAGTACAATATGTGTCCCAATACTGAGACCTCGGATACAGATAAAGTTACTAGTCAAAACCTTAAAACCGAGTTCAAATACCAGTCATATGTGTAAGATGAGCAAGACTTTGTATGACTGCTAAACCTCCCCTAGTCCTAACCATGACGGTGTGCATTTTGATGCTCAGAACTTATGCAAATATCCCAACTGATTCAGAAGTTTACATATCTATACTCAGATTCAGAGGTTTATTATTATTATCATCATACCCCATTTTCTCCCATTTGGTCATTGCCATTTCTCACACACTAACTACTTCTCGCCTATTGCACAACAGCTACCAGTTGAGGTGTGTGATGCGTAACACATGCTTCTACAGAGATACATGCCACCGCATCTTTTCACAGGGCAACTGAACACACATTTTGAGGAATATGCTAACTACTCTCTTCAATATGCATGACCTCACAGATGCCTTCATTTCATTACTTCATTTGATTGTTGGTCCCACAGAATATACCAATGATTAAAATATGCAATCTCACAAAAATAAGACAAATGCCTTTTTGCTGCACCATTTGGGAGCCCTAATTAGTAGATTGTTAAAGTGATTATTTACCTCAGCCAGTTGGATAGGATTTGCTCTATTGCAAATTTGTGTACACATAAAGGTTTCATAACATTTGAGCCATCATTCATATTATTAAGATAACTTATGTAAACATAACTTACAAGATCATCAGTTTTAATATCTAATATTCTATATTTGTTAGAATTTATATGAGACAAATAGCATGAACCCATGTGTATGGTTTAAGTTTGTGTTTATAGCTTGCAGAATTCACTAATTGTTGTAATTCCTCCAAATACTTATTATAATTCTTACAAATTCTTCATGTGAACACGAATTCCAGACCACCATGTTGAATGGGCCTGTAGCAGTATGTGATGGTAATCAGTTAATCCTACTTCAGTACCCAGAAAACTCAATGTGTGTGACTAATGCTTGGCCGCCCTGCTTGTGTTTGGGTTTTGCTTGCAATCAGGAGCAGAGCACACAAAGATTAGGTAGTCTATGGTTTTGCGTGCAGATGCCGAGAGGTTGAAGGTTTTGTGGCTTCCCTCCCATTTGGCTGGCGGTCAGCTATGCCACATCCCAGAAGGGCGCATGAAACACCAAAGCATGTCGGGTCCGATTTGAATTAGCTAAGCGTACACCCTGGCAATCTCAGAATAAGCATGGGCAGGGTTGGACCAACTCTATTTCCTTCTGAATTAGATGAGTTTGTTTGCCTGCGTATCAATAACAGCAGGTTTTTAGCTTCACAATGTTGACTAAAGTCAAGACTTCTAGCATACTTCTGTCACATAAATATTTGTACCATGCTTTGGGAATTTAGGAATGTTCAATATGGAATAGAGCTATACATAATGTAGTACTAAGGTTACAATTATTATACTTTTTTCTTACTCTTTTATATACAGAAGTTTTCACTTGGCCTCAGCCTTTGCTCTGCGCACTTGACACTGGCTTCAGCAAACTAAGTTACAGTATGGGATTTTGGGAAGACATCTCTGGCCATCTGAAGTTAGGGGCATCTTGGGTAGATTGTCTTGATCAAAGCCAACCTATCTGTCATACTTTGGAATATTTGATTATCTTGAAATTGTGACTTCATTCTTCTTTGTAAGGTGTTACTTTTTCAGTATTACAGTTACAAAGAATGTACATAACAAGTTGGCAGCAGCATTTCATCTTCATATAAAGCTGCACTCTTCACACCAGTTTCTAATAATATGATAGTCATTTGCAACTCGTTTGGTACAGCTGGTGTATTTAGGTAATAAATTTAGTAGTTGATTGATTTGTCCCTAGAAAATAGCATTTCTGCTTGTTCTTATTAACTAAATAATAAAAGCTCTCATGTAAAGGCATGAGTCACCTTCATATTACTTACTTTAGGTCAAATGCACTGTTTTCTCCTTCAGCTGAAAATGGCATCAAACTTTTCCTCTTTACAGCAAATGACACAAATTTACAGCATATGGTTGGTCATTTTGGGCTTGTTTTTACAGCTGGAGGCTTCACTGAGGCAATTAACTCAAAGTGGTATTCTCATGGCTGAAAGAGAAATGAGTCCCACCCAAGGCCTGCACATTTCCCTCACAGATTTCCAAATATAGCCTTGTAAGTTTAAGTTAAATAGTAATTAAGCCAAACTTCCAGTAGCATTTTAACATGACTTTTTTAACCTTATACCAAAACACTCCCACTGTCTTGCTTTATTCTTATTAGTGACATTACAGTTACAATAAAGAAGATTTATTTTTTTTTAAAAACAATTTTAAATAAGAGGTATACATCATAGATAAGGTAACTTATCTACTAACTACTAAATAAATACTAAACTAATGAACAAATTGACTTTATTAATTACTGCACTTATTTTTGCAAACAAAGCTTTATAACATAACTAACCAGAATGTTTTCTTGCCTGACGCTCAGTGTTCCCGGGAAAGGCTCCAACTCTACCGCTGACCAGGATGAAGGCCTTACTGAAGATGAATGAAAAAAAAAGCACTTTAATCTTACAAAGTGCTCTATGAAATACCCATGAAAACCATAGCTGATAATTTAAGCCTACAACTGAAAGGAATGTGCAAAATCACATACACTGAACCTCAGTGTTGCAGCTAAAAGTGTATTTTGATTCTTTTGCTTTAATATTTTAGCTCTAGAAAACACATTTTTATAGAGATAAATGTGTCTAGGCACCAGACACGCTTATGTGGCCAAAAGTTTCTGGACACCTGACCATCACACCCTTATGCGCTTTTTGAACCTCCACTCTTCTGGGAAGGCTTTCCACTAGATTTTGGAGCATGGCTATGGGGATTTGTGCTCATTCAGCCACAAGAGCATTAGTGAGGTCAGGCATTGATGTTGGGTGAGGAGAACAAGGGTGCAGTCAGTGTTCCAGTTCATCCCAAAGGTGTTCAATGGGGTTGAAGTCAGGGCTGTGTGCAAACCACTCGAGTTCTTCCACTCCAACCTTGGCAAACTATGTGTTCATGGAGCTCGCACTGTGCACAGAAACATCATCATGCTATGACAGGTTTGGACCCTTTTGTTTGAGTGAATGGAAATTGTATTGCTACAAATGCAGCTTTGTGGCAGTTTGAGGAAGGCACCCATATGAGTGTGATGGTCAGGTGTCCACACTTTTAGCTATAAAGTTTAGGTAAAATGTGATTGACTCTTTTTTTTTAAGTGTTGGTGATTAGTTAAATCAAATCAATCAGCTTGAAGATATATCAGGACCATTTCATAGCATAAAAATGGGGGAAAAAAAGCTTCGTGATAGCGTATTTTCTCTAATGTGCTTTGAAACTATGGTATATATCAGTGGAATGCATGTGTGCTGTTCACCACTGTTCAGACTTATTTTCATGGCTGCAGCAATGTCTCTGATTAAGACTGTGGGTAGTATACTACTGTACTTGGACTCAGACTCAGCAGTTACACACAAGTTGATATTTAAACTTACCCAGATTTCTACTTGAACATACGTATACCATCATTTGCCTATCTTAGAGCTCATAGAAAGCCAGGCTTGGAAGTTCCCCCGACATCATGTCATATGACCACCATGGTTTATAACACTAAGCTTATTTTTTTAAAGAAGATTTATGCAAAATATTATCTTATCTTACTTATGTAAAACCAGGAAACAATAATAGTTTCTGTTATTGGACACTTCTGTTAGTTTAACTGACTTAGAATAGCTGGCAAATATGCTTCGGATTTAGTTCGATGTTTATGAGGTTTAGTTTAGAAGTTCCTTTTTTTCATTTTATCCTTTGCTGCTGAGTGGTTTGAAATATTAAATTGTTTTAAGAAAGACAGAAAGAACACCTTGCTCTTTATATAGGTTTTTAAAGCCTATTTTCAAGTCTCTCGCACTAGCACATGCACACACAAAGACACACGTGCATATACTCACTGATCTTCATTGATTAGTTCAGTATGGGGTTCATTGTCAGTACACTTTCTTTACAAACTGCTCTCAGTGGTGTCAGAGGCTTTAATCGAGCCCAGTAAGAAATGTTTAAGCCATAACACTATCCATCTCTTTTTGCTGGAAAAACTTAAGTCAGCCCTTTAACCGTTCATCCTGTTCTAAATGGAGGGTTTGATGTTCCAGCTCCACTTCAAACAGGACCTCAGTCTCCCTCTCCCTTCTCCACATGTAGACGTTCTCTCCACGCAGCTGGGGTATCAGTTTAACATCTTTAACAGTTTGCTGACCTAAGTTTATGGCAGGATGAGAGAGAGAGTGTGTGAGGATGACTGAGAATTAGAGAAAAAAAGATGTAGAAAAAGAGGGGGAGTTTAGGACAAGCATAGAAAAAAGGAAGGTCTCTTGGGCCATTTCGAATGTTTATTTGGGATGTCGGACGTGCTTCTCAGTGCCAGAATCACATCAGGAAATAGGCCAGACGAATTCTCAGGCCTGCCCCGTGCCCTCCGGTGACCCTGCATTCATTCCTCCAAGATGTAATGCTAATAGTCTGGTGAATGCAAACTGATAGCTCAAACTTTTTTTGGCTGCTTATCTAAAGAAGGGCTTAATATCTGGTTAATGGACTTCCGAGCCACCATTTGACCCCTTCAGGAGCAGCCACCATGTCAGCTGATGTGACTCATTTGAGGTCTGATATTAATACTAAAGTTGAAATCAATCACTCAATGCATGTGCCATTTATCATGAAAACACTTCATCTATTCCACCCAACAGCCAGCTAGTGGCTAAGCACCAGCACTGTGTGGCAGTTTTTGCTTACTCAGTACCTTTAGTCAAGAATGTTAACAAGCTAACACTTCTATCAAACCAGAGAGATTTCAGATTGATTTATACTGTCTTACAGATTCAATTACTAGTCTTGATTTCACATGAAATTTAAAGGAATTGTAAGGTGATTTTTCTTAGTTATACTAAGATATATTAAGTATATATAATATTTATCTGTACATTAAGTGCTAACTCTGTCCCACTGAGATGGAGCTAACACATATACAAGTAGTGCGGGGTGGGTTTGCCAACACCACAATACCACAAAGCCCAGAATACTGTTTAAATAATACATTGGAATTAGGTATATCCCATGTCTATACTGAACAAACCATCTGCAAATTACACACCCTAATCCACCAAAAATATCCAGCAACAATTTATAGCATATATGCATTTTCATATGCAAGGATAAAACATACATGCCTTACCTGCCCTGTGCTTTCATAGTATTTCACAACAATAGGAGGATCTTAGCTGTGCGAGCAGTAAATGGCTTGAGAGCTGTGATTTGATCCATCTGTTGATATATTTCCTTTTTAACCAGGAAGTAAGAGTGATGATGTGTTGAAATGTTTGACAAATTTACATAACAGGTAACTGCATAAATTCCACACTCTTTGAAATTAATATGCTCCAACCATTTTTTTCAACCAAGGGAATAGTGTGTGGGAAGATGCACAGCCAAACACTGTTAACAAGCTGCTACTGTAGAGCATTACCTGACCCCAGTACTAGACTAGGAAAGAATCAGTCATCAAAACAACATTTTCCGATGAACTTTAAAATTAAAACAAGAATATCTCCAACACTTAATTTTGCTGGATAGATTATTATATTGGTGTCTATATCCCAAAGGGTAATGTACGCAGTGAAGGAGAAGAAGCCTTTATTTGTTACATATACATTACAGCACAGTGTAGTTCTTTTTTCACATATCCAAGCTTATTAGGAAGTTACAGACAGAGCACAGGGCCAGCCATGATATGGCACCCCTGGAGCAGAGAAGGTTAAGGGCCTTGCTCAAGGGCCCAACAGTGGCAGCTCGGTGGTGCTGGCGTTTGAAATGCCAACTTTCTGATCAGTAACCCAAAGCCTTAATCATTGAGCCACCACTGCCCATATAAAGGCCTCCTTTGGAGATGCTCTGCAACAATTTTGATTTCAGGAGCACTTGAACTAAAATGATGGCGCCTTGATTAAGATGAGCATGTTTCTAGTTTGCTATGGCCTCAACTTGAAGATTATATAGAATTGCCTAATGTAATGCTGTTTTTCTCAATCCTGGTACTGGAGTACCATGACCCTCCAATGTAGTACCATTCAACTCATCAGCTAATTAACAAGCATGAAAAAAACATCAAAATGTGGCAGTGGTACCATGATTGGTCTGGTCTAATGGCATTTCGTTAAACAACATTTATTTGAAAGCGTGATGCAGCTCTTGAATTTTACTCAGAACTTGATTACAGTGGAGCACTTGTATAACTCTTCTCCAGATTGTGCCTTATATGATTTACCTGAATGTAGCACAAGATAAGTCCGTTCCTGATTCCTTACAACCACTCACAACAGATTCATAACATTTTACTGATATGGATGACTGAAATCATGAGATTATTCCTGTGAGACTATGATGTATCATATAAATGTTGCTTACTGCAACACTGCACATGTTCTGCACATACTACTGGCCTAACCGAGGACAGCCAAAGTTGTCTTGCCAGCAATATGTGACAAGAGACAGTAAATAAACAGTCTAATTGTCTTTTTTTCATATCCATGAGCATTACTAAAACGTTTCTACAAATTTACAGGTTGCACAATTATGATACGTTTGTATATTATGACTTTAAACCAAGTTATTGTGGTGTATAGAAAGTGTGATTGTGTGATTTATATGGTGTTTATGCTTCACTTAAAAAATAAAGAGCAGCATGCAGGCTTGAGTTAGATGTGTTTCTAAAGCACCTCTGATGCTGCTTGTGGGGGATTGAAATGCTTGTTAATACAGAAGCATAACTGCTCCTTGGTCATAATTGGTCATAAGTAGAGCAAAAAAGCTCTCTCTCTCTCTCTCTCTCTCTCTCCCTCTGTCTGTCTGTCTCTGTGCTGCCTTGATTCTTAACAAGGACAGCCTCGTTAGGTGAAGATGTAAAGAGTTTTTCACAGAATCTATTGGGGGGAATTATTTTTTAGGGGAAGAATAAACTGAAGAAAAGCCATAATTAACTGTCAAGAATGTGATAAATGATACAGTGCAACAAGCCATATGGACTTATTTAATCCTTTAATCCCTCTGAATCAAACAGTTGGAATCCATTGTAATAAGTACTGCAGCAATATATATACATATATAACTCTACATAATAGTACATATATATATGTACTACACTCATCATCCAAAAAGTTCTACATGATGATAAAGTGAATAAAAATGAATACACATATAAGTCCTTTATTTGTAGCCAGGGAAGGAAAATACATGAGAACAGATGAGTTGGTAATGTGAATATGGTAATTGCAAGCATGTGGCAATCTTTAAAAACGGGTGCATGACTGATTTGAGGTCACACCATGATTTGTTCTTGACCTAATACCTGCAATTAGCAGCGAGCCATAGATCCGTTTCATGGAGGAACAAGTCCATTAGACGGTGAACTCTTTTACACTGGGATGATAGCAGAAAGGAAGCTGGGTGGCTCCGTCAGCATCCCAGCATGGCTCAGAGTAACTCAATCCAGACCTATGCCAGGAATCAGCTGTAAAGACCACCACTGGAAACCCTGGAGGAAGCACACACACACACACACACACACACAAACACTTTCAGCTCTCTCTCAGACACACAGACAGGCCCAGTAATATGTGGCTACTGCCCTCCATGTTGTACACTTATTTTGCTTGAAAGTCTTAAAAATGCATATTTAAAAAAGATTAAAAAAAAAAAAAAAGGTTTGACATGATTTAAAAAGCTGGGAATGCTTTATTATTTTTTTCCATTAAGTGTGAACAAAATAAAAATAGCTCATTTTTTAAAATTAGTTAATAAATGTATGCTCTCTCCATATATCTCCTTGATGGAGATGAGTGTAATTTAAGCAGTTAGCCTTTTTATTATTGGCACTGGACATACAATATTTTAGCTTCTATAAATGTTACATAATTACCTAGTGACTAATATGACTTGAAAAGGAAAGTTACAGTCTGTGGTTATCAGGATTAGGAAACTGGTAATGCCAGAAAGCAAAGTCATTGGCTTAATAAATATCTCATGTTTTTGGTTTGGTTTGACACTGTGCCTAATTAAAGCACCCAAAAAGCAGTAAAAATAATTAGCTGAAGGATGTGTAGGAGGGGATGGTACTGAAAATAAAGTTCTTTTAGTCACTGGTCAGAAATACAGAGACTAAAGTTTCAAACCTTTGGCAAGCAGACGTGGAATTACAGAAATCAACCAAGCGTTGAAAACACACAGCCCCAGTGTTACTAATTACATAGTAATGTAAAAGTAAAATCATATTTGATATATTTTGTATGCTGTATCCATCCATTCATTCATTCCTTCATTCATCTCATTAACCACTTTATCCTCATCAGGGTCACAGTGGATCTGGAATCTATCCCAGGGAAACTTTGCATAATGCAGGATTACACTTTAAATGGGATGCCAGTCCATTGCAGGGCACTATGATGCACACATATTCACACCTAGGGGCACTTTAGCATAGAGTGTCCACCTATCGGCATGGGGAAGGAAACCCACATGAACATGGGGAGAACATGTGAAACACTACACTGAGTGTAACTCAAGCTCAGGACCCTGGAGCTATGTGGTGTTAACCCTACAGCAACTGTACCACCGTACTGTATACAGCATTTATTTACTTATTTAGTTAGTTAGATAATTTGTTCATTCTTCGGTCTGGAAATTCAGCACTTCAGCTCTGTCCCTAGGCTCAGTTTGCTCCTCATGGGTCAGTTTAGCAGCTTGCATTAAAAAAAAGGAAAGAAAAAAGCCTGCAATCCAAAATACACAGAATATTTGGTTGACCTTCCGCACTCGGGTTAATTCAGGGTCATATTTCACTTTAGAAAAGCTGCGTAAACCATGTATACATGTACATCTTTTTATGAACCAGCAGGAAGGCCAGTGTTTATGGAGGTTCCAACATCTACGGTTTAGCCCTAGCATCAGACCAAACATGAACATAGTTTGGCTGGCAGAAATTCCAGTTCAGTTTGAAGTGGAAAGTAAGTGGGATAGAAAAATGTGCATTACTTGCCATGAATTAATAAACCTGGTTTTGTGAGCCAACAGAAATCAAATGGGTGGGACTCTGGTTTCTTTGGATGAAATAAATGAATAAATAAAAACTGCT
Organism: Pangasianodon hypophthalmus; assembly: GCF_027358585.1. Classification (NCBI taxonomy): domain Eukaryota; kingdom Metazoa; phylum Chordata; class Actinopteri; order Siluriformes; family Pangasiidae; genus Pangasianodon; species Pangasianodon hypophthalmus. The sequence goes on from NC_069720.1 coordinate 9,943,343, forward strand.
TAGTAGCAGTTACACCAGAATGTTGCCTCATTGTTTTCTTACTGATCTACCACATCTATAAAAAAAAAAAGAAAAAAAAAAAACAGTCATCTCAGCCACTGACATATGCTAGGGTTTTTGTGGTACAATTCAGTTTTTTCTTTCTGCTTGCTAGGATTTTCTTGTTAGCCGTAGTGGCAGTTCTGTCTTAATCAAAGCAAAGGGTTTAGAGATCACAAGTACATAGTGACGAACTGCCTGCTCCCGTGTTTAGTTTTGCTTGCCAGCTCATGTTGACCAATGGCTAGAGAGGAAGTGAGCTCACTCTTGCTGTTGCTGAGCAAGCGTGTCCTCTCCGAGACATCGAAGCAGCTTTATTCACTCGGCTCTCACTTGTTCCCCAGAGGAAACAAACTAAAAGACGGAGTGTGTTCAGGCCACTGTTCCCTAGGGCAGATCCAGTGTCAGGCAGGCAAACAGAGGATATTTTTGTTGTCTGAGCTTTGCCCTGTCCAGTGGAGCAGACATGGGACATTTGGTTCAGGCTTATGATGTACATGATCAGGTTTCTGATCTAGATACTGGGCACTTTATACACAACTTCACTTAAGATGACTTTAAACTTTGCAGATCATAGTTTGATAAGTTGTAACGCTTGAGAATAAGTGGCAGTTGGACGTCATTGCAGAGACTTTTTATTTAGTTGTTCTTATATACTTGTTCCAAAATCATAGCCAAGGTTAAAACACAAGCAGATGTTGTAATCACCATCAAATCCATAATGATAATTTAAAAAAAAAATGAAGTAAAAGCATTACTTGGGACTGCAGAAACAGGGAAACAAGATGAAGGAAAACACTGAACATATAGCTTCCAGTTGCAGTACTACTATATGCAAGATTTAGGAAGCACAAAAAAACAGAGAGATATAAGCACCACTAGGTATATTTAAACTGCAGGAACCTTTTCAGGAACCCAAGAACTTTTTAGGACCTCAGGCACATTTTCTTTGGCGGAAACACCAGTGGCCAATTTGCAGTTCCAGAAACCCATCAGGATTATTTATTTATTTATTTATTTATTAATGCAGACTAGGAATTTGCCTTGTACTGTGCATTTCTAATATTCACAGAATGTCTAGCTCTATTACCTGGCATTTTATAAACCTACAATTATCTAACATGCGATTATCAAAGCATGTATCAAATCCTAAAAGTCACTAAGTATGCTTTGTACATTAACAGTTGGTTTTAAAAGCTACATTAATGTTAACATCATATTTCAGTTTTAAATGTTATTTGCTGTGTTGCAGTAATGTCACAAAGTTGAAATAATGCGCAGTTGATGTCACTTATATTATTTTACATAACAGCCTGCATTCCTGCAGGATGGTAAAAGTTCAAAACAGAAAATAGTTCATGAATTTTGTAGTTGTCATTCAAGAAAGATTCAGAGCCCTTTAGTTTCTCAGATTCTGGTACATGTTTATAAATAAGTACAAAGTTATACAGAGGTAGTAAGGTAACAAAATTAATTCACAACTTGTAAACATTAATTCTGGGGATTTACTGAATAATTTTCCAACTTGCTATGATCTAAATTCCTTTACTAACTTTAGCTAATTGTTCATTTCATACTGAAGTAGCATTGGTTGCTTTAGTAATTTCATGAAAGCGAATGCTGAAATTCTTTTGCTTAAACAAAGAAAGAAAGGTAACTTGAGTAAAATTTTAGCATTATCCCAGTACTCATAGTTATGCTTAATGTGTAAGTTAATGCTTACTCATAAGCATTAATATAGAAATTGAAATCTTAATGCTGCAATCATTTGCTATAGGGATTTTCATAAATACAAATATGCACATGAACCTCTCCTCAAGTCATAATTACAACCTGAGTTTTCAACTAGATGGTAGGTAATGCTTTATTTTTCTAAATCAAACTCTGTATTCAACATGGCAAGCAGACAATGTTTTATTGCTTTACTTCTTAGCTCATAAATCTGTGTCTATATGTGCATCTGTCAGCTCCTGCTCTGACTCGCATTTTCATGCTACTGACACTGGCAACCTCAAAATAGTGCAACTACAAGAACAACACCTGAATCGCACTCATTTATTCCAAACACAGCACACTGCTTATCCAAATGAATGCGCCGACATGCACATGTATCCACACAACAATGACCTCTGTATTACTTCTTGGCAAAGCGTTGGTTACTCAATCCGCTCTACTCTAAAAAGCACTGCATTTATGCAATTCAATTATTAGCATAATTACCTAATCAAATTAATATGCACCTTGTCTCTTATTTTTCATCACACAGGGGACAGTGAACTGAGAACATGGGAACCAGACACCAGTGACCCAGCCAGTGGCTTGTATGCCACCATCAGTATCAGGACAACAACTACTTCCTAATCATGGACAATCCAGAGACATGGGAATCTGGTGTGTCTCCAGCTTTTACCCTATTAAGTGGGGATGGAATGAACCTTGGGGGACAATGGTGTCTCAGCTAAGGATGAGGAAAAAGATTGTTCATCCCAGGACTCCTATTCACAACACAACCATACATTTTGTCTTCTTTTAAGGCAATTAGTACTGGTTGCTTTTTCTCTACATGATTGTATAGTGTACTGATTTATAATCCCACTATCCTGTGTCATCTAGAAGAGGAGTCTGGTTCCTCTGGTTCCTTTTTCCTTGCCAGTGTTGCCTCTGCTTATTATGGATCTGAATCTACAGCCAGCTTGCTGTGGGGCTGTTTTGTGACAATGTCTTTTGTTAAAAGAGGGATACAAATAAACCTGAATTGAATTTAACTGGATTGAAAACTTCCATTAACATTGAAATCATACGAATTTTCCCATGTCACCCAACATAGGTCTGACTGTGGTTGTAAAGGTAAACACACAAACCCCCTTCGATCTTCAGGCAATATGTGTTTTGAGAGTGGTGATCTGGAATCCATAACATTGTGGCGAAGAGGCTTAGCCCACATGCTTGAGTAATCGAGCCCTTCCCATCATCCATCACCATGACATTACACAAATGTCACTGTAGAAAAAGTCACAAGCGACCAGGCACACACTGAGAGTAGGTCACCTATTTCTGAAAGAGAAGCAGAACCACAGCTTGAGCTGGGATCAACATGAGAATCCAGACTGATACTCCCTGAAGGAATCCTTCATCCGTTGAATGATGTTTCAGGCTCTGCTGTGAAAACACATTTAGAATGAAAGAATGAAATGGTTGGTTGATATAGCCTATTTGTTTTTATCATGGTATTTCAACATTATTTATAGCATGGCATAATTTTTTTTATGAACACATCATCTCAGCTAATGGATATACAAAAATACTGTACATACATAGTATACAAACAACACCAGAAAGCACAATTAGGGCCATAACAAAATGTTTCACATGTCAAAAACAATTGGAACTTTACCCTAAACTGGACACATAAGCACAGTCCCCCCACACAGTCTGGGGATCAGGGGGGATTGGGGGGATGTCTGTGAAGGCTCCCAAAGATTTTTAGAATTGCAGTTTTGTTGATTTTTGTGGTTGTCCAGTTTCAAAATCAACTGTTAAATGTCACCTTCATAACAAAAAGCTGTTTAGTAGCAAAAAGTGAAAAGTGATCTAAACAAACTGTGTTTGAATCAAAATTCTAGCTACAAACGCTATATATTGCATAACATAACACAACATAACACAGTATACAACATAACATATAACATTAAAAAACAGCATATCATAGTATATAACAACACAAAATTACATAACAATACAACATACCAAAGCATGATATTTATCAAATGAGATCAATTTTTAATATATTGAATAATGAAAAACAATGTGATACACATAATAAATTACAGTTCAAATTCCAAGTTAAATTTTAAATTAAAAAGTGATCTAAACAATCTGTCTGAATGAAAATCCTAGCTACAAAAGCTATATACTGCATAACATAACACAAGATAACACAGTATATAACATAACATATAACATTAAAAAAACAGCATATCATAGTATATAACAACACAAAATTACATAACAGTACAACATACCAAAGCACGATATTTATCAAATGGGATCAATTTTTAATATATTGAATAATGAAAAACAATGTGATACACATAATAAATTACAGTTCACATTCCAAGTTAAAATTTTAATTAAAAAGTGATCTAAACAATCTGTTTGAATGAAAATTCTAGCTACAAAAGCTATATACTGCATAACATAACACAACATAACATATAACACAACATAACAGCACAAAACAAAACACAACTTAACACAGCATATAACATAACATTAAACAACACAGCATATAAAATATATAACATAACACAAAATAACATAGCACAACATATCAAAACACAGTATTTATCAAATGAGATAAAATTTTAATATCTTGAATAATGAAAAATACAGTAATATGATACACATAATAAATTATAGTTTACATTCCAATTTAAACTTTAATGAACTAAACGAACTAAAAGAACTAAATGAAAATGAATAAACACAACCTAGTTGTGAATCAAAATTCTACCTACAAAAGCTGCATACTGCATAACATATAAGATAACACAACAACACCACATATAACATAGCATAACATAACATCACATAACAAAATGTGTAATACAATTTTAGTAATTGAATAATTAAAGACAATATGATACACATAATAAATTATAGTTTAAACTCCAAGTTGAACTTTAAAATGAAAAGTGATATTAAACACACTTAGTTTTGAAGCAAGAAGTGAAGTAAACACACTTAGTTTTGAGACAAAATTCTAGCTACAAAAGCTATATACTGCACAACATAACATTAAATATCACAGCATATATCACAAATTAACATATAACACATAAAATGACACCACATAACACAACATAACACAGCAAATAACACAACATGACATAACATGACAGCATATAACATAACATGCCATAACATATACCACATCATATATAATTAGACTCACATTTATCTTTTTTATCAATTTAATATCATTTATCTTTACATTCCAGTTATAATTTGAAAAGTGATCTAAATAGCCTGTTTAAATGAAAATTCTAGCTACAAAAGCTGTATACTGCATAACATAACACAACATAACATATAATGAAAAACAACATATAACACAACACAGCATATAACACAACTCAACACAACAATAATACAGCATATAACATAATATTTAACATAAAACAAAATAATATAACACAACATATCAAAATATGGTATTTATCAAATGAGATACATTTTTAATTTCTTAAATAATGAAAGACACTATGATATACATAATAAATTACAGTTCACATTTCAAGGCAACCTTTAAATTGAAAATTGAACACTTAACATATAACACAACATAACCTAACATAATTCAGTGTAACATTACACAACGCAACATAACACAACACAACACAGCATATAACGTAGCACAATATAAACCACACCATATTATATGATTAGACTGGCAATAATACACATAATAAAAGAGAGACAATAATACACATAATAAATTACAGTTTACATTCCAATTAAACTTTAAATTGAAATGTGAACTAAATACAACCTAGTTTGAATGAAAATTCTAGCTACAAAAGCTGTATACTGCATGTTATCTTATAACATAACATAACATATAACCCAAAATATATTATTTGATTAGACAGGATTATATCAAATTATATAATACATTTCTTGAAAATGAAAGACAATAATATGGACAATAAGTTGCAGTTTACTGTTTGAATAAAAATTCTAACTACAAAAGCTATATATTGCATAACAAAACACAATGTAATATAACATAGCACAATATAAAGCATAACATAACATAACCCACAACATATTATTTGATTAGACAGGCTTTTATCAAATTATATAATACATTTCTCGAAAATGAAAGAAAATGATATGCATAATAAATTGCAGTTTACAGCTTGAATTAAATTTCTAGCTACAAAAGCTATATACTGCATAACACAATACAACACAATGTAAGATAACACAACATATAACACAACATGCCATATTATATTATTAGACTTGCAGTTATCAAATTATAATATGCAAATCGTAAACAATGATACACATAATAAATTACAGTTTATATTCCAAAATTTAAATTGAAACATGAACTAAATACAAAGTAGCTTTGAATCAAAATTCTAGCTACAAAAACTGCACAACATAACATAACATAATGCATAATGTAACATAAAACAACATAACACAAAATAACATAACATAATATAACAACATAACACACAACATATTATTTGACTAGACATGCATTTATCAAATTATATAATACATTTCTTGAAATAAAAGACAATGATTATGCATAATAAATTGCAGTGTACAGTTTGAATGCAACTCAATGTAACATAACACAACATAACGTATACAGCACATAACACAACATGTCATAACATAAACCACCCCATATTATATTATTAGACTTGAAGTTATCCAATTATAATATATTACAAAACTTGAACTATGATACACATTATAAAGTTAAAGTTTAAATTGAAAGTGAACTAAATTCACTAGCTGTGAATCAAAATTCTCGCTACAAAAGCTGTATACTTCATAACACCACCACACATAACATAACAAAACATCATAAAGTATATAATACATTATATTCAATATAGTGAATAATGAAAGGCAATATGGTGCACGTAATACAGCATATAGCATTAAGTAACAACACATTATAAATTACATTTTACATTCAAAGTTAAACTTTAAAATGAAAGTGAAATAAACACAACCTAGCTTTGAATCAGAATTTTAGCTACAAATGCTGCATACTGCACATCACAAAATAAAATAACGTATAAGACAACATAAAATAACACAAACTACACTGTATTATTTGATTAGATTAGCATTTTTCATATTCTATAATATGTTTCTTGAATAATGAATGACAATAATAAACAATAATTTATAGTATACAGTATGACTTAGAAGTCTAGCTAGAAAATCTATATAGTGCATAGAATTAATAAACAACTCTACATAACATAAAACAACATAACACAATGTAACATACCATAACATAAACCACACCATATTTTATGATTAGCATTTTATGAAATTATATCATACATTACTAATTTTGAACAATGATACACATAATAAATTACAGTTTACATTCCAATTTAAACTTTAACTTGAAAGGCGATGTAAACACAACCTAGCATATAACACAGCATGATGTAACGCAATGAAACACAACATAGCATCACAACATACAGTCTAAACACAGCATAAAATAAAACAACATACAACACAACATAACACAGCATATAACCTAACACAACATAACATAACATAAGCAATATTGCACAAGCAAGGGTGCTGTCTTACTGAATATTAGCACGGCTGTGATTCGGCCACAGATAATCACAGCCACGCTTACATTCACTACAACACAATTGCGAGTGTTGTACTGCTTTTATACAACAATTTTGTACACTTCTCCAGCTATATGTGAATATCATTATCATACAAACACTTCTCTATGCCTGAACAAGTTTCAGATCACTTCCTACATTGTTTTTGTCAATTATGATCTTAAAGTTCACTACACGTAGAAGGAGTAGTTGTATTGTATGTTCAATAGCATTTAAGCATCAATTCTTATCACCAGATGTGAGGAAAAAGAGTGCTTTAGAAAGACATTCAGTGTGAACTGACTTTTAGGCTACAATGCAGATGTAGGGTCATGGCTGTAACACAACCCCAGGTCATGTGAACTGTTATAGTTAATTAATTATCTATCCTTATCCCAGGGGACTTGGGCAACAAGTGACTTGAGGTCACAGTGCTAACTTCTAAGCCAGATTGCCCCCTTAAATAATATCATGTTATATAATAATAGAAAAAACAGATTTTAACATGAACTCCACTGCCATACTGAGATTATGAATCATTCTGTTTTTCCTCTCATTGTTGGGGCAATTCATGTGAGATATAGACGTCATGTCGGCTCTGGGTTCAGCCATGATACGGCCACCCTGGACTTCATTACCCATCTGCCCCATCAGACTACAACAGATCACATGACTTTGTCTTGTGCTTGATCACACTCACCTGTTTTGTGTTTCCCATTGATTAGTGTCCCTATTTAATCTTTGTTTAGGCCGTAAGCTTCTTTTATCCATAGCTTGTTGTGGTTTTGGTGCTATGGTCCCGCTCTTTATATGATTCTTGTTTTGATTTTGTTTGTCTTTTGCTTAATTTAATGTATTTGTGTCTGTCACTACTTCTTTGTGACAATATACTTCTATTTAATTTTTTTTCATGTCCATTTGATGGCATTTATTTTTAAAAACACAACTCTTCAGGAAGCTTTGAATGTATTAACAGAGCTGTACCCTTGTGCTTTAGTGGTAAAAGCCACTAAAGTTACAGATTCATGTAGTTTCAGCTCTGTTATTAATTTAGTTGATAAAATATAGTTCATAGGTAAACATACAGCCAAACGCTTTTCAGTGTTCGTCAGCATGTGCTAATTTGTGATTACCATAAGGCTAGTAAACCATTTGCAATAATGTTTTGAACCTGACGGCAGCCTTTCTGATTGTAAAACAGCTTATTGTACAGTTTGACCTGCTGTCTAAGAAGAAACTTCCCATTTATGTTTTCTTTATGTTGTGCAGACAGTAATTAATTGATTTACATTTGGTTCCCTAAACTAACATTGTTTAATGCATCAGTTTACATTACCAAACAAACTTCATCATTAAAGCCATTAATAAAGTAATGTTAACAAAGTAAATTAACCTATTTATAAATTGGTGTGTGCTTAAATGCAAAATACACCTCTAATGACTAAAATAAGTCCACATAATTTAGCAATGTTAATTATGGTGTATTAGTGCTGGTTTGTCCAAATTAGATTTCAAGATGGTCATGGTCAAAATATGCAATGATCTCAGTGTGAAAAGTTGTGAAAAATAATTAAATAAAATAAAATTTGAGTATATTTTGTGTTGAATAGAGTGACTGGTCCTCTTCAAGAAAAACGGCCAGAAGGCCACAAAGCAGTTTAAGCCCATGTGACCCCTTTAGATGCCATTGATGTCCATGCGCGCATGGCTGAGCACGTCAAAAACCGCAAACATACTCTTTTTTCCACACTTTCTGAGCTTCTCTGTGTCCTCAGCATTTAATTATGGTATGTCCGGGGCTGTGTGCTGTTCTTATAGGGACAATGATCACATGATCCATTACAGACCTGCACACAAAGCCTGCTTATAAAGACTGTGGGGTGAGAAGGATGACACAAAAAATGAAAGAAAAAAAGAGAAGCTCTCTTTCTCCACTGACATCTCCCTTGCCATGCCACAATGCCTTTCCTACATGCTGCACACACAAGATTTATGAGCCTCTCTTCTCAATAAGGGCTTTCACTGAAAGCCACTGAGGCAAAGCCAGGGTGATGAGGGGTCAGGGAGAGTGTACACTTTGACCCCTGAAGTCTGAATTGGCATGACTTTGTGGTTCATGTGTTGAATGGACCTGAGTGGAGGAGAGGGAAGAGCAGGCTAAAGACATCTGGGTAATTGGTCTGTGTTTTCTTAGGAGGCTCTGAGAGAAAGCAGAAGTGTTTTGAGAAGACATAAAGAAGAAACAGATCAGGCTGGAGGAAAGGAGGGGGAAATTGTGAGATGCTGTCACGCACGGTTAGGTGTGTGATTGAATTTTGGGAGTGGAGGCTGGAGAAAACAGGGCTCAGTGGTGTGTGGTAATGGAGAGTAAAGAGCTGAACTGGAGCAACACACGGTCATTACTTGTTCCTGGGATAAACCAGAAGTATTTATAACCTTTTCAATTGTAGATGGTTCACATGTACGCAGTTGATCCCAGGAAGTCCTTCAGCAAGAAAACTTTACACTTATGAGTCATTCAGGTAGACTGGGATTAGCTGGAGATAATCAGGGTCGCAGTGGATCCAGAGTCTGTCCCACAAACATCGTACATGAGGCAGGAAGAGACGCTGAATGGGACGTCAATCCATTGCACAGCATTGTGCAAACATACTCATAATTTTGGAGGCAGGTAGAGGTAAGGGAAAGCTTCATCTTTAAGAACAAGCCAAATCAGAAGGCAGAATCATGGTCAAAACAGGCAGAAGTCAAATGAGAATAGAGCAATACAGAGAAACTGTATCAAAAACAGAAAGCAAAACAGACAAAACTAGGAAATAACACTTAAAATTGCAAATAGAAAGAATGGCAAAACTGTAAAGAACAGGAATGATTGAATTGTTTATATACACACATTTGATTGAATGTAAACAGGAACCGAAGAGTTAGTTACTCAATGTGCAAGATGACTCTTTAGTTTGCTGGAAACTCGACACTTAATATCACACTCAAGTCAAGAAGACCTATGACTGTATTCATAAAGAATCTTATTTTACCACACAAGCATTAAATGTTTTTTTTTTTTTTTTTTTTTTTTAAGCTAAGAGTTTCTTCTTAAAACCTATTCACAAAACTGTTGAGAAACTTTTATTAAGGGATTCAGCCAAAATCATACTTGAGTAAAAGTTAAAAGGTTTTAAATGTACTCAAGTATTAAAAAGTAAAGAGTACATGTTTTTAACTGATTAAATGAATTTGTCATGTTTTCATGTGAAAAATAACTTTTATTACTAATCTAAAACTTACAAGATGATTTTCAGGCAGCTATGCTGTTTTTCCAGGAAACATCATTCAATCTCTGTAGTCATACATATGACTAATGACGTGTAGTTTTATAATGAATTAATCAGAATAACATATCATGTAGATACCCAATATTTTCCATGAGCTAGAATTTGACTTGCTGCCTGGCCAACTATGTTAGATACCAGAATTGATGTTAGTCTAACTTGGCACTAGCAAAGAAAACAGGCCATGTATGATAAATATAGCCCTTTAACATTAGCAGATTAATAAAACTTACCTCATCATGCTTTGTGAAATTACTTGGAATCTATACCTTCTAGAGAACCAAAGGAAATGCCTCATATGAGTCTTTGTTTAGTCCAGCATAATGGAACATTTTACTCAGGAAGGGCCAGGAGTGTTCATCCTCAGTGTTGGCCAAGCAGTTGGGTGGTAAACATCCATCTTCAGACACACACAGATAGTCATAGTGTTAACTATATTACAGATGATTAATTGATTCATGGTTTTTGATAATTTTTTCTATGTTGATGAGCTTGATTGGATGCTAAACTGAGCCCATTCAGTTGATACATAGTATACAGTCATTGGGCCTCACTTATCAAGTTGGATACAAACTGATTTACTCATAAATTGTAAATGAAATGTAAATTTACACATAAGAAGTCTAATGTAAATGTACACTAATGGAAACCTCGAGTGATCATATAAATTGCACAGATTACTGCACTATTATATATAGCCTACAGTATATAGAATATACTCTCAAATTTTAATTGCTAGTTTATTTACGTTTACAGCATTTAGCAGACACCTTTATCCAGGGTAACTTATAGAAGTGTATTGTAGTCTCTATCAAAAACATATCCTCATGCTAGTTCACTGGGACAAGGGCTAAGAATACTAAGAAACTTTTGTGAAACCCAGTCGTATTTTTATTATTCGCATTTAATTAAAGAATGTGAAAAAGAAAGAAAGAATGTAAGCCAAGAACGTAAACCGATTAATTAAAACAAACAAAACTGCTCATTCAGTTATGACAAAAGAAATGCCACCATATAAAGGAAGGACAGGCTAGTCTGTCTGCACATAGCCATAAGCCATAAACAAATGCCTCAGCTGATGGATGATTCAGCACGTCACACTGTGTGGCTAGGATGTTTAAAGACCGATATGATTTTTTTTTTCCGAGGATTAAAGCTGGTTTATAAATCTTGTAAATTTGCCAATACATTTTCGTTTAATGCTGTGCAACACTTTAGATACAGCATGCTGGCTGAGACACTTAAAACAATTTAAAAATAGTAGTTTCCACAGGGCGATGTGCATGGTGTCCATTATCATCTGGGTACAGTGCAGACCTTTTTCACGTCAAACCACTTTCTTGACACCTCCCTTAATTCACACTTTGTTCACCTTTTCTGTAATTTCTCTCTAGATTTTGACCTTTTCAGGTGCTGTTACACTGCTAAATATTTTTAATGGCATAAAAGTGAGTCAGAATAACTTCCACTTCGGCCTTCCTGCCTTTTCGTTCTTTTAATAGTCATTTGTGAGCTTTAACTTTTATGGAGTTTTCTGGGTGTCACTAAATGCAAATCAGCTATGTCAGGAACCTGTTTTGCACATTACAGTTGACCAAAGTATACATGAGAGTAAGAAGAAAATCAGCATTTATGAAACCTATGAAATCTGGCGGAAGTTTAGTTTAGTTTGGTAAACATTTACACACAATTGTACTAAAACATAATAAAGATAAATGAGGTCCATTGGCTGGAAGAAAGAAGAAGAGACTTTTTATCTGTAATAAGTACTTTGAAAGTCAAAAAAATAAGGTAGTAAAATGTAATATATTTTTCTGGGAAATGTAATTAAGAACAAGTATTCACTTTCAATAACACTCAAGTCAAGTTTACATTTACCAAAATAATACTTACAGAAGTACAATCCTGAAGTACAACTACTCAAATATTTTCCACCCCTGACAATGTATGTGAAGAAGAATCCAGGAAGTAAATGCTGTGTACTTCAGTAACATAGTGGATAATAGTGCTCAAGGTTTCCAGAGAAAAAAGATGTTTCTAATAAAAGTCCTTCATTAGCTGTCCAAGAAAAGTGCCTCTGAGGCTGTAGGATGTGGAAGCAGTTGATATTCAAAATGGTTTATGATGTAACAGTTGTTGTCAAAACATTCATTCCATGTGGCTTCAAAATTCCGAGCGTGCTCATGAGCTCTTTCTCCTTATGTTTCCTCACTTTATTGCTCCTGTAATAACTATTAGCAATATATACAGAGATGTCATTAATGCTATGTCCATCACTATTGAATTGTCTCGCTAGTGGAAAAGAGCAATCCTACATTCAATGATACTCTACTAAATGATCAGCCAGTCTGCTCTTGGTTACTCCAGTGTACAACTGATTTCTGCATTTCTCACAGGAGAGACAGTAAACAACTGATGCGCTGAAGCATGAGGACTGAAAAACTGATCCTTTAGGGTCTGTGATTTTATATCCACTGATAAAGGTGTACATTGAACATCTAGAATGGATGTGTATAAGATAATATAATGTTGGTGATTTCATACTGTATATGGCTTTGTAGTATAAGTACAGCTAAAAGAAAATGGCATTTAGATTTTTGTTTACATATGTGAAATAAATGATACATGAATTTTCATTTCATTATTTTGTATTATTTCTGTCTGTATGTTTTTTTTTTTATAATATACCCATTTTTAATAATTTCTCCTAAATCAGTTAGCTACTTTTTACTCTTTAAGAAATCGGTGCATTTATCTTCATTTTAAAACAATTTGATTATTGTTGTATTATTATTATTTGTTTTTTATTCTGAGTAATTCACAACGCATTTTGGCCCTAAAAGCAGCTCATAATCTCTCTTATGTCACTTAGACAGAATCACGAACAATACTTAATGGCTATAAATTACAAAGTTATGATTACTCTGGGGTATAGTCAGCTACATAAGCAAGCATCGATTGATGCTCTAGTTAAATTTTTTTCAAGGAATACTTCCTGTGCTTAAAAAAAAAAAAATTCAGACATTTTCCTAAAGCCAGTGCCAAAGCGTAAGACGATCAAGCAAGCAAGGAAAAGAACCGCAGTAGTGTGTGACAGTTATGGCATCAAGTTGTGTTATGCATCAAGAAATATATGAACCATTCATTATGTGTTGCATTAAAAAAAATTGGCAACGGAACCATTTTGTTTGCAGTAAAAGCCCATGTAGAGCATTTTTTTCTGGGTGATGGATAGGAGGAAAATCTTCCCCATGACCATATCACAGTGATCATATCTTTGTTACTTTCCACCGACAATGAAGAATAAAAATTAATAGCATGGACACCTAATCTGTTTGTTCTGGATGCCTGGCCTACTAGATATGAATTATATATAAAATCACTAAAATAGTGATTTTATATATATATATATCACTCTTCTCTAAGTCCAAAGAATGTATTATCTACTGATTTAAATATCATTTTCCTCAATAATATGGATAATGAATTATTGCTTGTTATTAATTTATGAATAGCAGTGTGTTAAGAACATAAATCTCAATGAAATACTGTATTAGGCAGCAAACTCTATTAAAAAAAATACACTGAATGAGTGAAATAAGATTAGCAAGATAATTTCACACATGTTCTAGATAATGTATTGTTTTAGGTTTTAAATAGTGGTTGTAAAATAAGTTTCAACTTAAAACTGGTGCCTTGTTATGGACCGGCGTCCAATCCAGTGTGTATTTCCACCTCATGGCCAGCATTCTCGGGATAGGCTCCCGATCCATCATGGGTCTGAGCAAGATAAAGCTGCTACTGAAGCCGAAAGGACAAATTAGCAAAATATTTTCTCAGCCTTTGATAAATTGTAAAATTAAAAAGTTTTTGGTTGTGGACTTAAAATCTTGCATCCTACTGTATGTGTTTTGCAGTCTGAGAAACGCCATTGCATATTGTTGTGGCTGAAATCTGGAAAACAGCCAAAATGAAAAAGATTGAGTTTTGACCAAATTGAGTTTTTCTGCTAGTAATATAATTCGACATCTCTATGATATCAAATTATATTATTCGACATCATAGAGAACATAAATGTATTTTTTAGAATCAGATACTTATTGCAAAGCTCCTACTCCATTACATCATCAAAAGAGAGAAGAGAGCTTACACATGCTTGTACAGATGACAACAGATTGAAATGACTTAAAAGAGAGACATTAATAACAGGAAATTTAGCCAGTGATTAATCAGCAATTATTTCTTGACTGATGTTGGCTTTTACCTCAGATGATGAGACAGAAACGGATGTGTATGATGCTGATAAACAAAGTAAGAACTTATTTTGAACTGTAAAAATGCTAAAATTTTATTTTTGATTCGAGATACCAATTTAAGTTCAGTAAAATCTATAGTCTTTAGTACAACATATAGTAGATTAGGTCAATTTGACCATGTGAAGGGTTTCCCAGGTTGCCATATACATACATGCACTGCACTATGTTGGCAAAAGTTTGTGGACAGTTGACCATCACACCCATATGTTCTTGAACATCCCGTTCCAGAATTAGTCCCCACCTTTACTGTTATAATAAACTCCACTCTTCTGGGAAGGCTTTCCACTAGATTTTGGAACATGGCTGTGGGGATTTGCTCATTTGCTCATGTCTTTATGGTGATCGCTTTGTGCACAGGGGTGTTGTCATGCTGGAACAGGTTTGGACTCCTTAGTTCCAGTGAAGGGAAATTGTAATGCTACAGCAGGCAAAGACATTCTGTGCAAGTGTGCTTCAGTGAGAAAAATATTTTCCTAATCAGTAAAATGAATTAAAAAGGTGAAGCCATTGCCCTGCACACGTCTCAGCCATCTCTGGCCTTGGTGTCTCTGCAGCATGAAAACTAATTGGCCAAATGTTTGTTTTAATAGGGCAATATCAGTGAGTCATGCTAGCCTCAGCATGAACCGAGTGCCTGTTTGTTCTCCTGTGCAATCTCCAAGAAATAAGCAACTGTGCGTCCGGTGGTTTGGTAACGAGTATCGCATGCTCATTTCACTCTGTGTGATTCCATCTTTTCTTAGATTTCTTTCATCTTTAAAGATTGTAGCTGGTATCAAATGTTTAAAATGCATGTCTTTTTTAGCTGTTATCTTTATTTAAATCTATTCCAACCTCATGAAATTTAATAATGAGAAGCACGCAGGTTTGCAGAAGATTTTTTTTTCTTTTTTTTTTTTATCTTTAGCATCACTGAATAAAAAAAGTAGATAAATGGCCAATTGATTGAGAACATATTCAGACTGGAAAAATAAATAGGAAATGGGTCTGTCAGGAGCAGGCTTTAGATCAAATCAAACAGGCAAACACGGTAACAAGGAGAGCAGCGGCTTGAGGATGAATGAATAGAGGGTTTGTTCTCTCCACATGTTGCTTTTTTCACTCTGGAGTCCAACATTTGGCCAGCTGGACATCAGCCAGGTTTATAACAGAATCAACTCTGATGTAAAGGTTATAGAAATAGCAGTCTTTACTACTCCCATTTCTTTGAGGTGAAATTCCTCACTGGATGAGGAAAACACAAAAATTGGTACACGCCATGAGTTTCTCAATACGTTGTATTAGTATCTGATTGAGTATCTAAGTATCTAAAATGTGTAATACTGATGATATATGCTGAGCTTCCTGTATGTGGTGGTGATTTTTATGTGGTAAATTGTATCATGTCATATTTTTATTCATTCCAAAATATAAGATATACATATGTTTTAATTTTTGAATTAGCCTAATTGTTATTATACCACAGTGCAGTTGATCTAAGGCTAATAAAAACCAGATTAAAAAAAAAAAAAACATTTATGTTGTTTAACAAAGAAAAATATTATTATTGTTGATGTGGACAAGTTTTCTTTTAGGAGACGTTTATTTCTCATTTATGGAAGGGTCTCATGTGTCGGCACTTTGGGATCACTAAGCTTCCTGGCATGGGAGAGTCTACAGAAAAGAGAAGTTTGAGCTTTCCTGTTTCTCAGTTACATGACAAGCTGCAGGAATTTTTTTGTTGTTGTTGTTTTTAAACTTCAAGAGGGAGAATACAGGCTGGTAACAGACCGGCTGCTGTTTATAGCTGCTATAATGTAAATGATAACAGGAACCAACTTGCTGTTAGTCACAGATATTCCATAACATTTAAATGTAATTCTAAACAGTTAAAAAAGCATGATGTGATAGCTCATAATCAGTTGAAAAGCATAATCCTTGGCATATCGCTGTGGTATAAGTGGAATAACACACTTCCAGCTGTGCTTTTAAACAAAAATAATCTACTTTACACTGGCAATGTGTTACACCATGCCATCATGGATTTTTTTGTATAACAGCATGGTCGGTCATGTGATATTCCTTATTAATCCCATTTAGTGCTTTTACTGTGGGCATGCTACTCCATGACTTATGGTACTAGGCTGGCTTACATGGCAAACTGCTAAAAGGTTTCTCCAATATGATTAGGAGACAAACTATTCATATACACTTGTACTGAAAAATTTACATTTACAGCACTTAGCAGATGCCCTCATCTAGAGCAACTTACAGAAGTGCTATGTAGTCTCTATCGATAACATTCTTATTCTAGTTTACTAGGTCTGGGACTTAGAAACAAAATGCTAATTCAAGTTTCGTATTCTTAGTGAAGAGGTAGGGTTTTTAGTCTTAATTTGAAGACAGCCAGTGAACCAGCTCTTTAGACCCAGCTGTTTAGACAGACAGTGCTAGACGATTGAAGGGAGAGTGGTGCAGAGCGGGGTGTGATAAATGCCTTAAGGTAGATGGGCGATGGTCCATTTTTGGCTTTGTAGGCAAGCATCAGGAAGCCAGTGTAGGGAGTGCAGCAATGAATTGGTGTGGCAGAACTTGGGGAGGGTGAAAATAAGTCATACAGCTGCATTCTGGATCAGTTGCAAGGGTCAGAATGGCACACAGGGGCAGATCTTTCAGGAGCAAGTTGCAGTCTCTAAATGGCTGGATCTTCCTGGTGAAACAGCCAGATCCTTTTGATGTTGTTGTAGACTGACTGAAAGAATCAATTTAGGGGACTCCAGAAAAAAAGTGTTCATCCTATCTTTCAGAGAACGTGCGTTAGGATCCTGACAATGCCGTAGCCATCAATGGCCAGGAGTCCAAGACAGTAAAATTGTCAGTGCTCTCTGGGTGGGATGGATGATATACTGTCTCTCTCCTGTCAATCACAGTGACACTAGCCAAATGTGGGTGTCTGTGAGCTCATGCATGTGCAAGGGGGTGCAAAGTGTTTTCCTCTGAGTGTGTTACGCTGTCCTGTTTGAAAAGATGTGTTCAGCTGGCTTCACGTGTCTCAGTGGTAGCATGTGATAGCCTTTGCCCTCCCCTGCTGTCTGATATGGGAGACCTAACTGGTGGGTGGGAAATGGGGAAAAGACTAAGTTAGTCATTTTAGCACTGGACCATATGCATGAAGAATATGTACAGTCAGGTCCATAAATATTGGGACAGTGACACAGTTTTGGTAATTTTGCCTCTGTACACCACCACAATGGATTTGAAATGAAGCAGTCAAGATGTGACTGAAGTGTAGACTTTCAGCTTTAATTCAACGGCTTCAAGAAAAATATTGCATTAACCGTTTAGGAATTACAGCCATTTTTTACAGAGTTCCTCCATTTTCACAGGCTCAAAAGTAATGGGACAATTGACTGATAAGCAGTTTCATGGCCAGCTGTGGCCTGTTTCCTCCTTATATCATGATAAATTAAGGAGATAAAAGGTCTGGAGGTGATTCCAAGTGTTGAATTTGCATTTGGTAGCTGTTCATGGCAACTCTCAATATGCCGTCCAAAGAGGTGTTGATGCAAGTGAAGGAGGCCATCATTAGGCTGAAAAACCAAAACAGACCTATCAGAGAGATAGCAGAAACTTTAGGAGGGCCAAATCAACAGTTTGGTACATTCTTAAAAAGAAGGAATGCACTGGCGAGCTCAGCAACGCCAAAAGGCCTGGGAGACCACAGAAAACAACTAAAGTGGATGATTGCAGAATTCTTTTCTTATTGAAGAACAACCCCTTCACAACATCTAGCCAAGTCAGGAACACTCTGGAGGAGGTAGGCCTATCATTGTCAAAGTCTACAATCAAGAGCCACCTTCATGAATGTAAATACAGACGGTTTACCTCAAGATGCAAACCGCTGGTAACACTCAAGAACACAAAGGCCAGATTAGACTTTGCTAAAAAACCTCTAAAAAAAGCCTGACTAGTTCTGATGCAAGATTAACTTGTACCAGAATGATGGAGGAGGAAAAGTATGGAGAAGGAAAGGAAGGGCTCATGATCCAAAGCATACCACATCATCTGTCAAACATGTGGAGGCAGTGTTATGGCATGGGCATGTTTGGCTGCCAATGGAACTGGGTCACTGGGGTTTATTGATAATGTGACTGTTGATAGAAGTAGCAGGATGAATTCTGAAGTGTACAGAGCTATACTTTCTGCTCAGATTCAGTCAAATGCTGCAAAACTGATAGGACAGCGCTTCACAGTACAGATGGATAACAACCCAAAACATACTCTGAAAGCAGCCCAAGAGCTTGGAAATTAAATGTTCTTAAATGGCCGAGTCAGTCACTTGACCTCAACCCAACTGAGCTGATTTACCTCCAAGTAATAAAAATAATCCTAATATTTATGATTATATTAGTTTGTCCCATTACTTTTGAGCCTGTGAAAATGGAGGAACTCTGTAAAAAATGGCTGTAATTCCTAAACGGTTAATGCAATATTTTTGTTAAACTCCTTGAATTAAAGCTGAAAGTCTACGCTTCAGTCACATCTTGACTGCTTCATTTCAAATCCACTGTGGTGGTGTACAGAGGCAAAATTACCAAAACTGTGTCACTGTCCCAATATTTATGGACCTGACTGTATCTCTTTTGTATGGACACGGGACTAGGACTAGTAACTGAACTAACAAATTCCATGGTGGTAACTGAAAAAACTGTAAAATAAACTTACTTACACAATGAAGGGACACATTTTTTCCCCTAAGAATTTAGGGTTTGCATCTGGTAGTTCAGACTGATGATTAAGTCATTAAAAGGGTTACAAAGTTGTATTTTTCATTTGATCATATATTATCCATCTGAATTCCATCAATGGCATGGTAATGTGCCTCAAAACTCTAAATAAGCATGAATTTAAGATGTTCCTATACATAATTCTGCTGTAAAATAGAGCTGAATGGGTTTTATCCAGTGGAGTCATCCTCAGTAAGCAGTGCAATGCAGTGTAATAAAGAGAGGAAATGAGGTTTACAGCTCTAGAAGAAAAGCATGGAAAGATTTGTCCTCTGTGCAATAACTAATCCACTTGCTGATTTGTGTAAGACTGAAAGAAAATTGTAACATATGACCACGCAATCACTTTGGGGTAAATCTAGGCAAGCTCCCACAGTGCTGAGAATAATTTATAAACAGATGTATAGTGATGTTTTTCGTGGCTAGCAAGTTGTTTATGAGCCAAGTCTGGGCCAAAGACTGTTGAGGTTTTATGATTCAATGTTCCATTACTTTCCACAGCAAACAAGCCGAAATGACACATAGCTGTGAAATCTCAGCTATAGCTAACTATTTGATAGGAAGCCAAAATCCCACTTTTCGAAAGCTGACCTTGGAAATAAAAATGTCTTCAATTAAACAGTACACAAAGTGTGTGTCAAGCTTCGGGGTTGGACATGCAAAGTATGATTCTTTGCCTTTAATAATTTAGCTAACACAGATTAAGCATTCTTAAATGTCCTTAAAGGTTGGTTGTTATAAAACGTATTATAAATCTTGATATAAATGTGAATTTGCTTGCCAGAACATTCTTCCTGTGGGAACATCCTCAGTTTGATGTGTACATAGGCAGAGAAGATAAACTTGAAAGATGCTCACTGTGACCTAGGAAATGGGTGAAGTTCGTGCATCAAAAGCAGCTTTATTGCATGTGAAAATGTGCTGTTGATGGCTGGTCCTTAAAGCATCCTCAAGGATCCCCATGACCTTACATTCTCAACTATATTGCTCTACATAACAGACCTTTCTTCATGTCAAACAAGCATGCTGTTTACATCTTGTTTTACTTCCATTTTTCCCCAAATTTATTTTTGTACTTCATGGTTTTCCAATTTCTGTTTTCTGCTTCCTGGTTTTTCTCGAAATCAACAAAAGCTGCATGTCATCTTTCAGAGTAATAAATCTATCTGCGTATGAAATTTAAGCTCTGTCTCTTTGTTGTGGAGCACTCAATAACTGAACAGACATGTCGCCTTGGGACTTGGGCCTGCCAAAACTCCCAACACAACATGGCCAAGTATTTGGGACATCACAAACCAAATACTTTTACACAAAAATTCATTTTCCAACAAGGCAACAATAAAATAAAGCTAGCAGGTAAACATAACAGATATATCATAGTTTATTTATTTTATTTAAGTAAAATTAAAAATTTTAAACCATCTATGTTGGTGCATGTCAGTCCTTTCATTTAAGTGAGTAGTCATTGGTGTGCAAATTTTGGTACAGTGAAGACTTTAAAAAAAAAAAAAAAAACCCACAGGAACAGAAAATTACCATATTTTGCTCTCTGAACAAACAGGTTAAGTGACATAAAATGCAGCAAAAAGCAAGAAGGAAATGTGTAGTGTCCTCTTAGATTGGATGAGAACACAATAAAGAGAACTATCTCTCAAATTTGATGAAAGCCTTAGAAAGAAGTTGAAATGGCAAAAGCTTTTAGCATTGTCAGTAAATCTCAACATTTTAGACACTCGCCCCTCAAATATAAAACATGACATTTCCAAGACTTCAAATGTCACAAATAATAAGTTGGCCTTTCACCAAGGAAGCACTACAGTGACCTCAAATACAGCGAGAAACAGAGAGCAAGTGTGTGTAAGTGTGCTTTTTAGAGATGATGAGACCTGGAAATTGCTGTTTTTAAAAAGAGAGAGAGATGACAGAGAAAAAATAAAAGATGTCTGTCTTCAGACATGGCTGAATCAATGAAAGATAGAAAGTTTGCTCATGGAAATGAAGCTCTGAGCCAGCAGGGAGGCTAGGATCTCTGACTAACTGACCGTGAAACATTGTGACCATTAGGGACACTGCTGAACACACACACACACACACAGCAAGAGAAGGAGAAACCGATACCCAAAAGGAGGTCGAGCATTCACCACTGGGCCATTACTCACACACACTGCTGTGAATATTGCATTGGTCCAGATCTATCACAGTTAAACAAAGCTTAAGAAACATGGACACTAGCTGGAGACCATTCAAAAGAAATATCACCAGTGAACATTTTGAGCACTGAAAGGAAAAGACAAGTAAGGTAAATCTCATATAATGGCACAATGCCTTGAGTAAATATGCAGTACCAAAAAAAAACCAGTTATATACTTTATAGCACTCTCCTTTTGGCTATTCTCAGTCTAAAATAATATAAACTATAACAGTGTTTATATTTAATTTCATTTAACTTAGGTCTTCATACTTGGCCCGAATATTTGGATTCACACTCACAACCAATTCTAGGCTCATTTGGGGGTGGGGTTCTTAGTCGCAGGTTTGCTTTTACATAGAAGAATTCCTTCCGAACTGTGGATCAATTGCGCCGTTCCGTATGTCACTTTTGTGCACGCAGGTTTGCAGAATGGTAGGCACTAGGTTCATCCATGTGGTCCATCATAACCCTTTCCCCTCCATCATGAATCTTGAAACAGGAAGTAACATGACATGTTGAACCGATCACTTTACTCAGCATGCAACATTGAGAGCAGATAGTTTCCACAATCTGATACAGACTGCACCACAGTTTGATGGAAGCGAGACCCAGACCACTATTTACAAGACGACCAAGTATCAGTTCTCTTGACCACTCTGGGCTCAAAAATAGTGTTCACACTTCAATAAATGTACCGAACTCTAAATGTACTGAACTTTCAGCTCAAATGGCCCAGGCTAGAAGTGTGAAAACGACCTTCATTACCATTTATATAAAATGACCACCATCATTAGCAGTGAAAACACACATTACATCCACATCCAAATTTACAGATTTGTACTAATTTAAAGCAATATTAGACACTTATTAGCCAACAAGTGGGACTTTGTGAACAAGCGAGTAATACAGAAATCACAGCAATCCTAAACACCAACTGTATGAATGTTTGAGTCTGTGTGAGATGAGAAACTTGGACTAGTTAGCTATGCTCCATAGTTTTGATTGACTGTATTATTAGTATTTTCTTTTAATACTACAGACCAATACTACATTTTGCTGTACCTCCTTTACATGCATACTTTTATTCAGCTTACTGTGGCTTATCCTTGCCAGTCACAAAGCACTAAGAAAAAGAAGTTGTACACAAATAGTAAGGAGGTGGCTGACTGTAGGCTGTTTCCCACACAAAAATAACAAAAATAATTAATCCATAAACTCACATAATGGAACTCTAAGGGCAGTTGTTGGGGAGGTCAATAAGCATTCTGCAAAAATGATACTAAATCATTTGATACTAAATCATAAACACTTTAGTCAAAAGTATGTGTAAATCTGTATGATTGGTCTTTTCAGAGATGGAAGATTGCACATCAATACCACAAGACCTTAGAGAAAGTCATTTTTTGGTAAGACATTCTGTGATACCACTCTCATTATAAGACTTACAGCTCTGTATTGTCATACATACTAGCATGTTTTAAACATTTATTGATGGAATTCAAAAATTGCCCTTAGGCTTAAGTAGAGCAAAGTTTATTTTACAGCATATTCCAATTTAGAAAGAAGCTGGGGCAAGAGTTCACCTTGGAACAGAGTGTGTTAAGGGACTTGTCCAAAGGGCTTAACAGTGGGAACTTGGTTCTCAGTATTCGGACCAATAGCTCAGAGCTACAACCACAGAGCCACCACTGTCCTGATATTTAAAAGTTTGTTTTGAGTAAAAACTTTATGACAATTGCACATATGCTACTGGTGTACTGAATAATCATTAGGTGGGAAGAATGCTAGAATATTCCTTTAATATTTTTTATTCATTTGTCAGACATTCTGCTTGAATCAACTAATTACAGTAGAGAAATTAAAAGGCAACAATTTATTATTGATATTATCAATGTCATCTAATGCAGCTCTACTTCTGGTTCTGCTTTTTTTTTTAACCATACCAAGCTTCAACTTTTCAGTCTTAAGGACATTGATGTTTGGCATTAATCATTAAGCTCTCTAAAACTCAATCACATTAAGGCCTCAAACATCACTGTTCATGTTTGATGTTTTCCAGACCATCTCTTTTTCTTTATCTTCACTCCCAAAGACTTGCACTTCCTCAGATATGGTTCCACAGACTGAGATTTGTTCGAAACTGGCACTTCTAAGCAGCGTGTGGGTTGGTGTAATTTTGTTTCTTTGTCCTTTATGCTTTTAACTTCCCAATCTACCCTGAAACAATGCAGTTATTGCAGTTGCTAAGACATTATGAGTCAATCTAGGGCTCTGGAGGATACTCTCCTAGCTTTCTAGGACACAATAATGCAATTTGTGCATCTGATATGCTGCACTTGTGCCTGTGTATGTGACTGTGTACACAGACTAATGTTTGTGTTAACTCTAATATTGACTGTGTTGGACAGAGCAAAGGACAAAGATGGCCTTTGAGCACAACATTTGTACATCTGATAGGCAGCAACCAAATGTGGCCTGGTTTCCTATTTAAGATTCAAGATTTTATTTATTTGTCACATACACAGTTATATAAGGTATATAACTTGCAGTGAAATACAAACCTGGCCTACCTGTCCTTAGACTTAGATTTATTATATTCATGTTCATCACATACTATATAGTTGTTGTCAGATCAGTACTAGATTAGTCAATTAGTTAATATTTAGTGTCCAAGGTTTGCTTCTTTAGTTTGCACTGGAGCTTCAAGACTAATTTAGCTAATAATGGAAATATTTGAACTATCATTTTAAGCCAGGAGTGGAAAGTAATGAATTAAGTGTGCTTAAGTAAATGCTTCACTGTAAGGGTACTTTTTTTAGCATAATTAATTCATAGTACTTTTACTTGAGTTTTTTTTTAAATAAGATATTAAACTTCAGTACATTTATTTTACAGAGTACAGAAAAATAATAATGCATTTAACTCATTCAAAAACGAAAAAATAGGTTCCTACCAAAACTCAGCAACTCAAATGCTCTAGTCAGCAGCAGCAATGTCTGAGACAGTGGAGACAGATGAGCATCCTAGGTCCAATTTATCAGGTATTAACAGTGTGATAATGCTCTGCAAATTATGTGAGCCAAAACCTGTGGAGATATCAGGATTTCACTGTTGCTACAGCCTACAGGTAAGATTCAGGATAATGTGTAAGGGGCATCTCTGCTAGATAGCTATCTTTGTAGTTAGAAACATGTAAAAATTAACATAAATTAGCTAGCCAGTTAACACAATTTTTCAAATATAATAATTACTCAAGTAGTTTTGCACTAGAGGACTTCTTTACCCCTACTTGTATGGATTGTAACCATTTTTACTCAAGTTAGTGTGTTTTCTACTATTTCCACCACTGCGTTAAGCCTATACATCATCATAGAGTTGATCAAATGTCTGATTAGAAAGGTTTTTGACCTAATTCGTGTAAAACCCAACATAAGCAAAAGTCAATAACCAATTACAATACTATGAAGATTACTAGTAAAACAGTTTTGTTTTTAAACATATTTGATGATGAACAATTATTATTATTATTATTATTATTATTATTATTATTATTATTGAGTCCGTATTATGTCATTGAGTTCTCATGCCCATAACTTACACATATGAGTCACAGTGGGAAAAAACACAAGCTCAGAGGTGCAGTGTGGCTTCCTGTCTCACGCTATCAATCACCCAACTGGCTGTGTTCCAACAACCTGCTGATCACAGCTCAGTCTTCCAAATGCAAAATCAGACAAGATATTCAGAAATAATTCAGTTTTCCAGTGTGCGGTGTCTCCTTGATGCTGCGAGTCATTAATTGCCAGTTGCACTCTGTTAGGATGCTGAGAGGTTTGTCAGAGGAGAACGAGGGAGGGCAAAAGGGAGGAGTGCTGCTGTCGTCTGCTGCTGCAGCAGAGAGGCAGATCAGTGGCCTTGAGAAACGTAATAGCTGCCCCTCCCTTCTTTTTGTCCAAGACTTCACTGAAAATTCATTTGTTTTATTTCTCTCTTTCTGTATTTTCTGTATATCTCACTACATCTCTGTCTCTCCACTATATTCTCTCCCTCTTCTGTTCTTTATCCCAGCCCTTCATCTGGGGAATATTTGTCTTTCTTGTCTGTAAAACTGCTTCTTTCTGTCTCGCTCCCTCTGTCACTCTTGCTCTCCCGCTCTCTGTGTTGTTTTTAATGCTGATAAATGAAGTGGCGGGTGTATTAAACTGTTGCTGCTTGAAGGCAGAAAGCTGTCATGTTGGGTTCAGTGCTCTTCAGCAAGATTCAGGCTACATGAGCTGCACATACTATCCACCTACACACACACACACACACACACACTCACAGACACACATACACATACTCAGGCTGCAGCATTTCTCTGTCATAGCCTAAGGTGCCAAAGATGAAAGGAGAGGAGATGAGGACAAAGGAAACTCAGGAGAAGATGGGGACAAAAGGAATAGAAAGGAGAAAAGAGGAAAAGAGGAGAAAAGAAAGTATGGAGAACATGGTAGGATGACAAGAGTAAATAAGGAGGAGAAGAGAAGAGGACATATAAAACTAGGGAGAAGAGAAAATAAGGACAAGAGGAGGGGGAAAGGACAAAGAACTAGGGAGGAGAGGAAAGCAGGACAAAGGGAAATAGGGAGGAGAGGAGAACCAATGGAGCTAAGGACAGGGAAGCAGACAAAGAGAACTAAACGGGGGTGAATAAATGAAGCAAAGGAAATAAGGAAGAGTTTATAACAAGGAAAACTAGGGAGGACAAGATAATGAAGAGAACTAGGAGAAGGAGACAGGAGTGGAAGACAAAGGGAATTGGGGAAGAGAGGAGTACAGAAAGGAAGTCAGAAGAGAACAAAGTGGTAAGTGAGACTAAAGGAAGAGAAACTAAGAAACGAAGGAGGAAAGAAACTATGGAGAAGAGTACAGAAGGAAGGAGAGAAGAGCACAATGGGAACTGGGAAAAGATGAAGACAAATGGGACTAGGTAGGATTGAGGATATAATGAACCAGGAAGGAGAGTATGACAAAAGAAAAAAAAGAAGCTATTGAGGAGAAGAGACAGTCAAAGCAAGCAGAAACAAACAGAAAGAGGAGAAAAGAGGAAGTAAGGGGAACAGGAAAAAAGGAAAAAAGGAACTAGGAAGGAAATGAGGATATACTGAACCAGAAAGGAAAGCATGACAAAAAGAACTAGGAAGAAGAGGAGGACACGAGAGAGAGAGAGAGAGGGGGGGGGGGGGGGGGCGGCACTGTAGTCGTTCCTCCCACATCCAGTAGAGGTCGTTAATGTGAATGGTGCCTCTCACTCTTTCTTTCTCTCTCCCCATCTCTCTCTCTCTCACACACACACACACACACACACATACTCACACACACTCACACACTTCCCATTGTCTCCCAAGCTCCCAAACACATACACCATCACATCCGCAATTAAACACACCATCACATCCGCAGTAAAAGTCATACACTCATTATTGGTCTGGTCCACATGTGCTTTATTTGTGCAAACAGCAGACACAGATGGAGTTCTCTAACAGCTGATATTCATTCTGAATGGACAATAAATGGATGTTTTAATGCTTACACTCACATCTTTTTCTTGTTAGCCAGACTAGTGCTGGACATTAATATTGATTAAGAGCCATTAGAACAAAGCAGTGGTTTTGTATGACTGCAGCATACATTAGGCTAGGTTAAAATAGATATATAGTATTTGTCCTTAAACATTTGTAACCCCTGCCCAGGACCCCTCCCCATCAGCAGAGGTCACGGTCCTCAGAGTTCTAACATGACCTCTGCCAAAGTATATAAGCCTCTCCTCAGTATATAAGCACAACAAGATCATTACTTCATCGTGAAGTCTTGCCAAACATTGCAGTTGTGTACTTCTGTGCCTTGTTAAAATACCCTTGCACATGGACCTCTGAGTTATTAGTGATGTACTGTTCTGATAATGAGTGTCAATAGGTTGATATTAGCCAGAACCAGATTCAACACATTTTTGATAGATTTGACAATTTTTACATGCCCTTTAAAAGCCTGTGATATTTTCATAGCTCAGCAGCAGAGCATCAGTTTGGTTATTATGTATAAGGAAGTTAATATTAGCTGACACTATACACGCATCAACCATTTTAATAGAAACATCTGTGCCCCTTGCAATCCATGGAATTATACAATTATCAGCCAATCATATGGGAGTAGCACAGTGCCAAAACAGGTCAAAAGCTTCACATCAAACATCAGCATAGGGAAACGTGATCTCAGTGACTTCGACCGTGGCATGGTTGCTGGTGC
Organism: Pangasianodon hypophthalmus; assembly: GCF_027358585.1. Classification (NCBI taxonomy): domain Eukaryota; kingdom Metazoa; phylum Chordata; class Actinopteri; order Siluriformes; family Pangasiidae; genus Pangasianodon; species Pangasianodon hypophthalmus. The sequence goes on from NC_069720.1 coordinate 9,971,657, forward strand.
CAGAAGTTTTGAGTTGGTTTGAGTATTTCAGACACTGCTAATCTCCTGGGTTTTTCTGACACATTACAGTCACTAGAGCTTACAAAGAATGGTGCAAAATACAAAAAATATCCAGTGAGTGGTAGTTCTGTAGGCCTTGTTGATGAGGGAGGTAAATGGCCAAATTCAAGCTGACAAGATGCTTATGGTACCTCAAATAGCTACTCTTTACAACTGTGGTGAGCAGAAAAGCATCTCAGAACACACAACATGCCAAACTTTGGGGCAAATGGGCTACAAAAGCTGAAGACTACATCACACACCACATCATTCCTGTCTGCCATGAACAGAAATCTGGGGCTATGTTTGATGTGAAACTGAACAGATTGTTTCCATTCTTCAACTGTCCAGGCTTAGACAGATCTGACAAAATTCTTAGAAAACAAAGTGAAGATTCCTTGAAGATTATATGAAAAGCTCCTACATATCATCGTAATTAATATATTTAGCAGTAAACAGTAAAACAAAGTAAATCAAAGCATATTTTGCCTTTGTGTTTATAATGACAAACGTTCTGGTAAACTGTTGTTTATCTGATAAAATTTATATAAAAATGTAGGGTGCCTAACATGTTTGATCAATATATAAATCAGCCACCACAAACCGCAAGAACAGCTTCAGTGCATCTTGACAGACATTCTGCAAGTCTCTGGAAGTGTAATGGAGAGATGAACGCCATTCTTCCAAAAGATATTCCCTCAGCTTGTGTTTTGGTGATTGAGGTGGCGAATGCTGTCTAACACATCCAAGAATTCCCACAGGTGTTCAATGAGGTTGAGATCTGGTGACTGTGAAGGCCACAGCATATGATTTATATCAATCTCATCCTCATCAAAGCATACGGTGACTCCTCCTGGATGGAGGCGGAGTCATCCTGGAAGAGACCACTCCCATCAGGATAGAATTCCTTCATCATAGGATAAAGGGGATCAGTTAGAAAAACTACTGACTGGGGACAAGTGAGCACAAACCTGATTATGATGATGATGATGATGATTATTCTTATTATTATGGGAGTGCAAAGACATTTAGAATATTGGATAGACAGACAGACTACTGTACTTCCCCAAGGGGAAATTTGGAGCACAATTTTGAATCTTGTCAGGCACTGCTGGAATTAATATTATGTATTTCACACTTAAAATCCCCTAATCATACTTTATTCTTAACCTTTTTTCTACAGTTAATGGAATAAAGAAATATTTTGGAATCAAATATTTGGAATCAAAAATATATCTGACTGAGTCACTGCAGTATCTCAATATGAAGACACACACACGCACACACTGTACATACATACGAGAGAGAGAGAGAGAGAGAGAGAGAGAGAGAGAGAGAGAGAAAGTGAGAAAGTGAGAGAGACAGCCAGACAGACAGAGAGCTTCAGGCACATACAGTAGGAGACAAAGAGCTGAGACAAAAGATTACCCATGAGGCCTGACCGTGGAGTGGTGGAGGAGGGTGATGTGATGAACAAAGATACAGAGCTCTCTCTCCTTCTCTTGTTTCTATTTCTATTTCACATTTAGGCTTTGTTTTGATCTGAGCAGCTTGTGTCCAATTTAAATGACAAGGATGTATAGACATCTTGGTAAAAAAAAAAAAAAAAGCGATCACATTCATCTGTGAGGCATTGCAGGTTCTGCTGCAGCACTGGGTGGTTGTGTGTGTGTGTGTGTGTATGTGTGTGTGTGTGGCTCCGTTATCAGTGCGTTATTAAGTCATTAGGAAGACAGAAAGTGCAGTTCATTCCCTTGCTTTTATTGTTCTGGAGACAGAGAGACAGAGCAGCTGCTTTGTTCTGGACTCTAATGGTTACGCTAGAAGAGCACTCGCCCTCCTACACACCCTCTCTGCATCTCCATCTCTCTCTCTCTTTTTTTTTACACACACATACACACATCCCCTTAAAACACAGACATTTGCACCACCCACTTAGTCTCTCTTCTCGCTTTCTCTCTCTCTCTATCTGTCTCTGTCGTTCACACACAAACAAGCTCTTTGTCCTCATCTCTCCTGCTCTCCACCTCACATAAACACATACAGTAGCCTATCAATTATGCATGAAAACATGGCTGCTCAGACACCCCTGTTCCCCTCAACACACCTCAGTCAGCATGGCCTTGAATGCTCCAGCTATTTAATGGAGCACACACAAACACATAAATACGTTCCCTGTGATATTGTGGCACCTGGTATTATTATGTTGGAGTAGGACAGTTACTAAAAGATTTGCTTTGAGTGTCTCCGTAAAAAGGCTGAAGGTAATATGTGTGTTTTGTGTGCGTGTGTGTGTGTGTGTGTGTGTGTGTGTGTGCACTCCACTTAAACAATGGTGGTTTTTATTGTCAGGATTTGGCTCTCTCTTTTTAGAATTAGACAAAAATTCAGCCAATTTAGGAACAAAATAGTTTGCTTGTTTTATTTCATTTTAAGATTTTAAATAAACTCAAACAGCAAGTTCTTTCACAATGTATATTATACACTATGATTCTGGAAAATCTTAGCATCAGTATAAGACTAAATGAATAAATGAATGAATGAATTAATGAATAAACAAACAAATAAATTAATAAATAAAAATCAATAATTAATATGCCAGTCAATCCAACATCTAGCCCACCTATGTTGCAGTTTATTTAAATTAATTAAGATGGCTTAAAAGTATGATCACAATTAAAATACCATCAATTGTGTAGTCCTAATATACACGTATGTGTTTATATGTGTGTCCCTTTGTTTTTCTCTCCTCCCTTGATGTGTTATTTCCCCTATGTATGGACATATATACTGACAGGTGACAAATTAAAGCAAATCTGGTATGCTGCAGGGACATTTTGCTGCCATGGTTTGTGTTCACTGCAAATCAATACAATGTCATGCTGATCACTTTTATCCTATTACAGAACATTTCTATCCTGATGAAAGTGGTCTCTTCCTGGGGCAAGTGGTCTCATCCACAGGGCAAGAGTGTATGGTATTATGAGGAAAATGATGTAAATCATATATTATGACCTTCACAGTCAGAAGATCGCAACCCCTGAACCAACACTTCGTCACATGTCTGTATTTGTCTGTCTATCTATTGGTCTGGCCCACATACGCTTTATTCTTTATTTCTGCAGATGACAGACACAGACAGAACAACATTAATACTGATTTGATACTAATCTTAAAGGTCAGAAGGTGTTGATTAACACTATAACAGTCCGGCTGTGACAGTAGTGCCAGCTGCAAGGCAAATTACAAGTACATGGTAATGTTTTTGTTATTGTATCTATAGTAACATCTACACAGGGACATGTATGGCAAATACTACACACAATATACAATAAGCCTAATAAATACAGATTAACACTGTTAACTTTTAAAAATGTGTTACCTAACCAAAAAAATCGTATAAACATTGATATGTTGAAGCTTGGTGTAAAGAGATATTTATGGAAAGAGTTTCCAAGGTCAGCGCTTTGTAACAGTCGAAAGAAAAGAAGAGCAACACTTTTCCCTTCAGCCAGAGCTTATATTTTATCTAGCTAGCTAATGTTACATGACGAAATCATTCTGTAGGTGTTTATGAGACCTCAGAATGAGCACAGTTACACAGCAGCAGATCAGCAATGGACAGGCACCGCAGCTTGACCATTCAGTCGCAGTAAAAAAGCTAACCAACTGTCACATTTGCTCTTTCATCTACTCAGTAATATTCACACTGATGTGTGCAAAAAAGTTCTTTTATTCTCATAACATTTCTGTAATATTAAGTATTAATGAATATTGGCCTGCATCCCAAACTACATAATGCTGTTCTAAATAGTGTGTTACTACACTCTAGGTGTTGTTGCTATTTAGGCATAATTCTAAGTGTGAGTTGTGTGGTTTGGGACACAGCCTTGAATTCTGTCTGAATATATGAGCTCAAAGCAGTGAAATAAATGTGCACAGTGGAGGAAGAGCAAAGCACAACCCACATTATGAAATGCTCTTCCATAAGTACCTTGCAATAGCATTTTTCTACCAGAGATGGCAAAATTCCAATATCTGACATCATTTACTGTATCTTTAAGTTCACTTGAACTTCAAGAGAAAGAAAACAGGAACTTAGTTGTTTTTTTTTTCAGAATATTAAATATAAATGAATAAAAAGTATGCATCATTCTATAATAATAAAATTGTTGTCAAATTGCTGTGGCATAAAAGGTTTCAAAAACACTCTGGGCCATGGTGTTTTAGGAAAGTAATCAACTTTAGGGTGGTAATGCTTTGATTATTTTTTGTAATGCATTGATTATTTTTCTGCAACAGCACTCCCTGTTGTGTTTTATTCCTTAGATAATAAAGTGTCACCTTCTTTGAGTGCAAAAGTATTTTCATAAAAAATAAATTCACACTTCTACTGGACCACCTGTCTTTTCCAAAAACAAAACTTCCAAATAGTTAAGGATCTGAGCGTTGAGCTGTATCACTACATCCGGAGTGTGAAGCCCAGTGGGCTCGGTGTGGAGCGATACTGAACGCCATCTCTGTGGTGGGGACAGATGGAAGAGGGTGGATGTGTGTGTATGTTGTGAGGGGGAGACAGAAGAATTCTGGGCTTTTCTCCACTTCCACTTCCTGGTGCTCATTGGCTAATTAGCACAGTCCAGATAATGTCATGGTGTGCTAGCTGAAAGAAGATTAGGAATTTGGCTTTGTATTGGAAGCAGACATTAGAACACAGTAGAAGTGGTAACTCACTGGGTTTTAAACCATCAAGTTAAATGTATTATCTACCACATAGTGTCGACATACATTTGGCTGTTTTATGAGACCTGATGATGTCACCTGTACATTCCTGAAGGAAACTTGGATATTTTCATTACAGTTATTCATATGCTTTTGTACAAAGCGCTCCAATCCAAGCACAGTGCTTTTAAAGGTGCTGACAATGAAATGGGTGCTGAAAGACTGAATGCATAAAATCATGCACATACAGGTCAAGAGCTTCAGTTAACGTTCACATCAAACATCAGAATGGGGAAAAACATGATCTCAGTGACTATGACCGTGGTATGGTTGTTGGTGCAAGATGGGCTGGTTTGAGTATTTCAGAACTGGCTGATCTACTTGGATTGTCATTCTGTCATTCTGAAAAACAAAAAGAATCCAGTGAGTGGCAGTTCTATGAGCGGAAATGCCTTGGTGATAAGAGAAGTCAGAGGAGAATGGTCAGACTGGTTGGAGTTGACAGGAAGGCTACAGTAACAAGAATAATTACTCTTTACAACCATGGTGAGCAGAAATGCATCTTAGAACACACATCACATTGAACTAACAGCAGGAGGCCACATCAGGCTGCATGCCTGTCATCCAAGAACAGGAATCTGAGGCTACAGTGGGCACAGGCTCACCAAAACTACAGCCTGTCTGAGTATATTTTCTTTTTCCTTTCTTTTCTTTTTTTTCTGTGTAGTATGTATTGGGGTTTGTATGTTTTTCTTTTCTTTTTTTTCTGCATTGTATGTGTTGGCATTTGTTTGAGTTTATTTTCTGTTTTATTGTTCTGCTTCTTTTTTTGTGCTGGCTGCTGGTTGTGGTGGCACTCCTGACCCAATCATGAGAGGCACATTTTATCCAGGCCTTGATCCACCATGCATAATGTGTGTCCACCCTCTCAGCATGCCTGTTTCTCAGGTCGATGGTGGAGAGTGTGTAAGATCATTCTGAGTGGACTCGGGACTTCTCGAGCTGTGCTGCCTGGTGGCTTTATGGCTGTACAGACTGTGTGGGACATACCTGCATAGGCCATTGTTGGGACTATGAGCACCTTTCCCACTGAAATTAGATCCTGGCTGGCAGCTTTTAAAGGATTCTGTTTTTTTGTTTGTAGGTTTGTTTGTTTTTGTAATTTTGCAATAAAGTGACCTAGGGTGTGAGAAAGGCCCTATATAACTTAAAATCTTTATTATTTTTATTATTATTATTATTATTATTTCCAGCAACTCAGTGGCAGCTGAGTGCTAAGTGTACAATTACAATCTTCATCCTCATTGTTCTATTCACTCTGATGTCAATAAGTCATTGATTAGTCATTGATTTGCAATAAGTCAATAATCTGTTGTCTTACATGTTACCATAACAACAAAAATCTGGTCAGAGTAGCTAGCAGAGGTTTACCAGGTTTACCAGGTTTTCTCAGTCACCTTGTGTGACAGGGCTCATCAGTGTGCACATGACACAAGACCTGTCTCTGTCTGTGCTAAAAATTTCTTTGAATTCTTCCTGAGAATAAGACATTTTTGAGAGAGAGTGGGTAGTATGAGGTGTGGGCAGGCAATGAAACTTTCCAGTTAGCAGGTTCCCATGAGAATTACTGTCATGTGTGCCCGTTCACAGTCACCGCACTGATCAAGCACACTGGTTGCCAATCAGCACATTACCTTTAAATAACCTGGACACTCTCCAGTTCACTGTGAAGATTTGCTCCTGTATTCTGTGAAGGTTCTATAACTTATTGTTCTTATTATGGTTATTTGTCCTGGTTTGACTTTGCTTTTATTATTGATCCTGATTCTGTCTCTGCCTAGTATATTGAATGCGTTTGGATATCAGTAATAATCTCTACACTGCATTTGAATCCAAACTTTTGTGGTTTTCTAATATCAACATAGGACAATGACATGAATCAATATTATCAATACTATATTTTTAATTATACAACACTATTGTGATTGAACTAACTGTGTTCAAGAGCGTGTATATTTAGTATTACCTCACTGGGACGTTTCTCTCTTTGTATCACTCTGCTTGTCTGTGTTTGCCATGTAAAATTCTAGCAGTAGTCTGACTGAAACTGTTACTACAGTATAGATAGCGACATCATTGGCGGCCATGGCAAATAATACATTTTTCATGAATATAACTCCTGACTGAAAATATGAAAGCTCTTCAGATGAAGATGAAAATGAAGAAAAGAAGCCAATTTCACTGGATGCACCTTTAACGGGAATGTACAAATCATTGTGAGCTAGCTAGCTAGCCAGCCAGCCAATGGGCTGTGAGTGTGGCTTCTTCGGGATCTATTTCTGTTCACAGAGCAAAAAATAAACAAATCATTTGGCCATATTGTGTCTGAAATGTCAGTTACTTTATTAATTTCTTATTTATAAAACTGTTGTATAAAAGCAATATTGCATTTTCAATCGTGCAGTTATACTGCAGCCTAATGCCGACAGCCCAATCACAGCCATGCTGATATTCAATACAGCTACACTCTAGCTTGTGTGATTGCTTAATTGTATCACTGTAACACACACTTGCCACTTTGTCATAGTACGCAAAAAGCTGTCCCAGTCAAAACACAACACAGTGATGACACATAATTAAGACATTTTTAATTACATCAGGTTCAGCAAATCATCCTTTAAATGTCCTTATTAATCATTTTGCTTAATACAAAGTACTGGATGGATGTTCCTCACCCTCAGTTCTACTTCATAATAAATCATTAAACCTTTTAAAATGTGTGGATTAATCTATTTCCTCACAGAGCTGGTGTTTTTCACTTATGCTACAGCTCGAAAGAAAAAAGTGCAATGAGGATGCAGCACAACTAAACTTTAGAGCAGGGGTTCCTAAACTTTTTGGGCAAACATGCCTAAGGAATAAAACATGATGGGGAATGTTGTTATGGGAAAATAATCCATGCCAAGTTGGTGTGATACTGTCTGACACAATGCAAGTTTGCCTGGTTTATAATTGATGGATGACTTTGTGTGCACATGCAGAAGCAGCAGCAGCACAAGCGCTGTTGTTCGCACACTCGCCTGCCTATCTTATGTACATCTGGAGGGAAAAAAAGCCTACTATAGTTGGAACATCAGAGCCTAAACATCCCTGTCTGTCAGGTTTCTAAGTCAAACTGTAAAATGTTTATCGATTTCATGCTCTCTGACATTAATCAGGCTGACGAGCTCTGTTTCTCTTTGAAACTTTCTGCTGTTGTATTGATTGTGCTTTCTGCTGTGCCATGAGCTGCATTGCAAATCAAAAACTCTGACATTACATTCAAAAATATTTGCTAATCTAGAAAATCTAGAAGACTAGTACACAAAACGGACATTTCGGTATGTTTGAAGGCTACATGAGAGATTTTTAAAGTTCAAATACTACTCATAATAGGAACTCTGGTTAGTCTTAGTACTCAATGATGGTCAAGAATTGTACATACATATGTGATTTGAGACACAACAACAGATGGACTTGGAAATTTGTCTGTTTCTAATGTTAAATTAAATTTTATTTGTACATTGGGACATTGTAATTGTAATTGGACATTGTAATAATTGGACATTGTTACAAAACAGCTTTACAGAAATATATAAATTCAGGATATAAATTTTAAATTTGTAATTTATCCCTAATGAGCAAGCCAGAGGTGGTGATGTCAAGGAAAAACTCCCTGAGATGATATGAGGAAGAAACCTTGAGAGGAACCAGACTCAAAAGGGAACCCATCCTCAACTGGATGACAACGAATAGTGCAATTACACATAATTCCCTTCTGTAACTGTGTACTACCAGGAAAGTCATTATAGTTTTCACATGAAGAAATGTTTCATAATGTTGAATTCATACGCTAATACTGCATGTCAGGATAGTTAAAAAAAAAGAAAGAAAATATCACGTACACACTTCACTTAAATGTGTCATGACTGAATGACTCTCAGGACCATTTCAAAATACATAATCCGTTTTCATAGTTTGAGCGATATTTCAAATATTATTTTGTAAAATAAATGAATAAAACAAAATAAAAAAAGACCCAGTTTGTAAATCAGCCTCTAGCTTGAGAACCACTGCTTTAGTTCTATAAACAAATATGCACATCTTGCAGAAAGGTCAGTAGCCTATGCAAACAAGAACTTCTCCACTTCCCATGTCCTCGCCGTATCTTGGTTCCTGTGCGATTCCTGTATTTCTTTCTTATGTGTGTATTGCTGCTGATAGATTTTTACCCATGAGGCTTTAATAACATCACCAACTCATTCACCTCTTATTACAGACACCCCACTGGGTCATATCTCTCTCATCCACATCCTTTCTGTATGTGTTTCTGTGTTTTCAGTGTTTTTCTTCTGTGTTTATTTTTTCCTCTTATTTAAATCCAATGTCTCACTATTTTCTCTGTCTCTTCCTCTTTACACGCCTTCTCTCTCTCTCTCTCTGATTCTCTATATCCATCTTATTCTTGCCCCTGTCTACATTTTTGCATTTATTTTCTATTTGTCTGTCTCTCTCTTTACATTCACTTTTTCTGTCTGTCTTTACATTCATTTTCTGTCTTTGCTTCCTTTTTTCTGTCTTTCCTTTTTTTCTTGTCAATTTTTCTTTTTTTTTTCTTTGTCTTTGTCTCTTTCTTTAATTCACATTGAGTCTGTCTATATTTTGGTTTCTTCCTCTTAGATTCCCTCTCTCATTTTTTCTCTTTCTTTTCATATCTTCCATTGCCTCACTCTCTTCCTTACATTGCTTTTCCGTTGTTGTTTCATTCTATTTAACATCTCTCACTCTTTCTTTCTCTCTCTCTCTGTCTCTCTCTCCTTTTTTCTCTCTCTGGCCAACATATCCGTGATGATATATAACAGGGGGAGTTCATGGGAGATGCTGCATTTTGCCAGACACACACATACATGTACACACAGACACACACACACACACACACACACACAGAGAAATAGGACGTGACCTTGAGAAACCAGCATTCATCTCTCTTGGTTTGTCTGGGCTCAGTAGCAGAGATGTGACTTGGGGAAGTAAATAAATGTGTGTGTGTGTGTGTGTGTGTGTGCTTTGTCTAGGTGCTCATAAATCTAGTTCACTGTCTGTTCTAATTGCATACTCTGCTCTCAAGTGTTTGTGTGCACCTGAAAATATAATGGTAGAAAAGTGTCCATCAGACTGAAGCAAAAACTGAGAGACCATAAAATGATGGCACCCACATAGACACGCACTGTTAGGTCTGTCTTTCCAAGCTTCAGGGTCAGTCAGTTTCCATGAAAGGATGTATTTTTGAGGAGGGTCTGTCTGCAGCCTGCACAGTACACAAAGTTTCCAGAGAAGCAGGATGTTTCAGAAAAAAAGTCCTTCATCAGCTGTGCAAGTAAAGTGCTTCTGAGGCTGTAGGAGGTGAAACCAGTTCATTCAAAATGGTTTATCATGTAATAGCTGTCATCAAAACACTCATTCCATGGGGTTCAAAAATTCAGAAAATGTAGATGAGCTGTTTGTCCTTATGTTTCCTCACTTCTAAATTAAACCTGGGATTAGACTGTATAACAAGAGCAGTCTTGTCATCTGACTATTGTTCACACTGCACAACTCAATCTCTTGACATGGCAGTGAAAATCACACCAGAAAGGTAAGCGATACCTCACAATGCATGTGCTCACACTGCACGACCGTCAAAAGTTAATTGCCACAACTGTCATGTCAGTCTAAAAAAATAAAGGCGGCACTCTGTTTTAATCACTGAAACTTCAAAGCGAATGGAGAGATCCAAGGGTGAAGACAAGGGGACATTGTTAGATTTCTGCTGCTTTTATATACTGGGTGGATTTTTTGTTCTCACTGAACAGTTGGAGCTGTTGGAGTCAGATTTACAGTATTAAATAAGCCAGTCACTTGCCCCGCTTAGCCTTCAGCACGTGAATGTAGTTACTGAACAACCACAGCACACTGATGATAGCAAAAGCTTTAATTGACTAGGCTTCTGATATGTATATTAGATTGTGACTGCTCACACTACATGACATCCAATTAGATTTTTTGACATATCAGAAATTCATAGTCACCTCCAACAGCTTGGTGAAACATATTATATACTCTGTCACACTGTCAGACTTTCACATGATTTACTATCTGACTAAAACATGATTTAGCCTGCAGAAGAGGGCTGATAGCACGTTTCACCAAGTGTGTTATGCCACCCTGAGGCACAGCATGAACAGCGAAGATGCGGTTGGCTGGCTGGACGTGTCTCGGAGGAAGCATGTGGTAACCTTCACAGTGCCTGGTTGGCAGTTGTCTTATGATAGGGGAGAGCTGATTTGTGGGTGGGAATTGGGAAAGACCAAATTAGGGAGAAAGTCTTAGGGGGGGATGGATAGATGTGATTCAGCCATGATTCACATATTGTCATAGACAGCAAAATTGTGTCTACATTGTTCCAAAATCACATACTGTATGCCTGGCCCAAAAATGCAAATGCAGCTATTTTTTATTCCCCATCTTGGTCACCTGCCAATTCTCACCCATTAGCCAACTCTCCACAGTCTATCTGCCCTCTTCCACATACATTAGCT